>NC_054497.1:15627843-15950343 GCF_017639515.1 Carcharodon carcharias
AATAACTGGCTTGTTTTCCAGCCACGTGTCTCACTCTGATAATCATTTCCCACCGACTGATCCACGTGGGCAGATGCAGAACGAAGGATTTGCCTTGAACTCAGGGTGAGCAGCTCCCAGCGAAAAATTTAAGAGACAATTTAGCATTGGGGTTGGGGGGGGGGGGGGGGGGGGGGGGTGAACCATTAAGAACAGGAGAGAAGAGAACGCATGGTTCATAGCTCAAATACCAGGAACAACTGCACTCCAGCCTCAAACAACCCAGGACACAGGACAACCAGTCCGATTGTGGGATGATCCTGTAAAATACGAGATGGTTGATCACCTTTCTCGACCTTCAAACATTTGGATCAAGGTTTGAATTCACATGAACAAGTCCATAATTTTAGAGGAAAGTTACTCACTCCAGTCTTACATCACGCTGTTGCTGCAATTCGCTGTTCCACCATTCACCAATAGGGAGCATAGCTGAGCTGTCATCGTCTGTGCACTCGGACCGGTAGAGTCTCAGATTAACCCTGTCAATCAGCCGGGTTCCTGGTACTGTGTGGGGCACACTGCAGCGTGACCAATAATAAAAAGAATGTGAGTCCAAATCCCACCATAGCTGTTTACGTTTGAACTGAATTCAGGCTCAAAACACTGGAGATGAAAATGATCTCAGTAAAAGTGGCCGTGAGTTTGTTGTAAAAACCCAACTGGTTCAGTAATGTCCTTTAGGGAAGGAAACCAGCCATTTCTACCCAGTCTGGCCTACACGTGACTCCAGTCCCACAGCAACATTGTCGTCTCTTCTGAGGTGGCGATCTCCAGCAGCACCACTTTCTCAAGGGCAGTTAGCGATTGGTAATTAAAGTTAACCTTTCTAGCAATGCCCACGTTCCGAAAATTAATAAAGCAAATGGCAAAGGGAATTCGACCAACTGGCCAAAATCCCAGGACCTTGGTATCATTAAGCATCTCCCTGAAAGAACTCCTGAAATGAGACAGTGCCAGAGAATCTTCCACACCCTTGTACACTCGTTCCATGGTTCATGATGAAGGTGATTGGTTTCTAATCACCCAATATGATGTATTTGAGTTTACAGTAGAGCAGAAGCAGGACCTGAATTTTTAGCATGACTGTTGTCTAAAGCAGAGTCTAAATGTTACATTTATTATAAAGTAGTTGCCTCAGACATACTCCATGGCAAGTGCCCCCTCACTTCAACGGGTTACTGGTGAAGAAGTTCCCTTGCTTGTTCCTCTCCTAAACTCCAAATCGTCAGGCCCACTCACTCTCATTGTGCTGCCACTAAAACCTGCTCATCCCCAAGTTGATAAAATGGAGGCAGAGATCACAAAAGCAAGGAAGTGAAGCAAAACCTTTATGAAACACTGATACAGCCTCAGCTGGAGTACTGAGTTCAATTCCAGGCCCCGCACTTTGGGAAGGATGTCAAGGCCTTGGAGGGGGGCTCGGAGGAGATGGTCCCAGGGATGGGGAACTTCAGTCAATGTGGAGAGACTGCAGAAGCTGAGATTGTTCTCCTTAGAGCAGAGAAGGTTAAGAATGGATGAGGTGTTCAAAATCATGAAGTGTTTTGACAGAGTAAATAAGTGGAAATTGTTTTCACAGGCAGGATGGTTGGTAAAGAAAACAGGGTAAGATAGTTAGCAAAAAAAACAGAGAGTTTTGTCAGGCAACGAGTTTTTATGATCGGAAACATACTGCCTGATGGGACATGAATTCAACAGTAACTTTCAAAAGGGAAATGAATAAATACTTGAAGGGGAAATATTTGCAGAGCTAACAGGAATGAGTGGGTGAATGGGGTTACTTTCTTTTTTCCCAAGAGCCAGCACAGGCCGGATTGGCTGAATGGCCTTCTTCAGTGTTGTAAGAACTAATGATTCTAACCCATTCTTTTCCAGACCCATGGACTGCTGCTACTCCCCCAGATTTTTCATTTCTGCCCCTCCCAATTTTCCCTTTGTGTGAGTCGTGAATCAGGCCTGAGTTTACCCAATGTTTACCTCAGCCGCTATCTCCGAAAGGGAGGAGAGCAGATCCCAAAATAATTCCTATGAGTCAATGGCAGGAACAGTGATGTGAGGAGTTGGGCAGGTGAACAACTAATTAACACACATGCCCACTCCCCTTAAATACCTTTGGAGTAAACCAGACAACCTTCCCTAATCTGACTCAGAATTTCTCAATCTGTTGTGACATCATTGTTTCCTGGCCCATCCTCACATGAGGCAGATCAAATTAGATAGAAACAGGAATGTGGAACAGCAACAGCCTGATCAGTTCCATGAAGAGGAAAATCAAAGGGCATTTTCTTTCCAGCATGTCAACGACTTGCAACATAGGAATGTAATAAAACAGCACATGATTCAGAGCAGAATAAATCAAACAAACATCGACTTGAGTCACAAAAGGAGATTAGATCAAAAGAAGCAGGTTTCAAGAAGTGTTTTAAAAGGAGCTAAAGTGGTGGAGAGGTCCAGGGAAGAAATTTCAGAGTTTAGGGTTCACAGCAGCTGAAGCACAGCCACCAACGGTGGAGTGAAGGGTGTTCACCTTCATTGCTTTCCATTTCTCTCCTGGTGTTTGACAAGGTATTTACTAAAACTCGCTTTCACAGCCATATTTCATTCCTCAGTGACAATTCAGCTACCTTAACTACAGGTCCTCACACCCAGCTTCCTGTAAGGACTCTATCCCATTCTCTCAGTTCCTTCACCTCCGTCACATCTGTTCTGATGATGCCACTTTCAAAAACAGTTTCTCTGACATGTCCTCCTTCCTTAACCAAGGTTTTCCACCCACGGTGATTGACAGGGCCCTCAACCGTGTCCGACCCATCTCCCACGCATCTGCCCTCACACCTTCCTCTCCCTCCCAGAACCATGATAGGGTCCCCCTTGTCCTCACTTAATCACCCCACCAGCCTCCACATTCAAAGGATCATCCTCCGCCATTTCCACCAACTCCAGCACGATGCCACCACCAGACACATATACCCTTCAACCCCCGGCAGCATTCCGCAGGGATGGTTCCCTCCAGGACACCCTGGTCGACTCCTCCATCACCCCCAACACCTTAACCCCCTCCCACGGCACCTTCCCATGCAACCGCAGAAGGTGCAACACCTGCTCCTTTACTTCCCCCCTCCTCGCTGTCCAAGGGCCCAAACACTCCTTTCAAGTGCACTTGCACTTCCCTCAATTTAGTCTACTGCATTCGCTGCTCCCAATGCGGTTTCCTCTACATTGGAGAGACCAAACACAGACTGGGTGACCGCTTTGCGGAACACCTTCGGTCTGTCCGCAAGCATTACCCAGACCTCCCTGTTGCTTGCCATTTCAACACACCACCCTGCTCTCATGCCCACATGTCCGTCCTTGGCCTGCTGCAATGTTCCAGCGAAGCTCAACGCAAACTGGAGGAACAGCACCTCATCTTCCAGCTAGGCACTTTACAGCCTTCCAGACTGAATACTGAGTTTAACAACTTTAGATCATGAACTCTCTCCTCCATCCCCACCCCCTTTCCAATCCCCCTTGTTCCAATAATTTATATAGATTTTTCTTTTCCCACCTATTTCCATTATTTTTAAATCTATTCGTATCCATTGTTTTATCTCTACCTTTTAGCCTATTTCGATCCCTTCCCTTCACCCCACCCCCACTAGAGCTATCTGTACCTTGCTCATCCTGTTTTCTACCTTTAATGTCACCTATTAGCACATTCCTTAGCTAATATCACCACCGTCAACACCTCTTTGTCCTTTTGTCTCTGACATCTTTTGGCTATCTCCACCTATCACTGGCCCTCTAAGCAGCTCTACCTGTCCCACCTCATCCCCTCCTTAAACTAGCTTATATTTCACTTCTTTTCTATTTTTCCTTAGTTCTGTTGAAGAGTCATTCAGACTCAAAACGTTAACTGTGTCCCTCTCCGCAGATGCTGTCAGACCTGCTGAGTTTTTCCAGGTATTTTTGTTTTTGTTGTGGTGGAGTGAAGGGATTGGGGGAGGCACAAGAGCTAGGATTGGAGGAAGGTAGAGTTGTTGGAAAGTTTTATGGAGAGAGAAGGTTACAGAGAAGTGGAGAGGTGAAGCTATGAGGGATTATTGTACTCCAAACAGTTATTGAGGATGAGCTTGCAGTTGTTTTGCATGACACTCATTGCATAGTGAGGTTATAAGGATTGTTATTCCCTCCGCAGTAGTTTTTTTTCATGGGATGTGGGCTTCGCTGGCTGGGCCAGCATTTATTGCCCATCCCTAGTTGCCCTTGAGAAGGTGGTGGTGAGCTGCCTCCTTGAACCGCTGCATGTGGTGTAGGTACACCCACAGTGCTGTTAGGAATGGAGTCCCAGGATTTTGACCCAGCGACAGTGAAGGAACGGTGATATATTTCCAAGTCAGGATGGTGAGTGAATTGGATGGGAACTTGCAGGTGGTGGTGTTCCCATGTGTCTGCTGCTCTTGTCCTTCTAGGTGGTAGTGATCATGGGTTTGGAAGGTGCTGTCTAAGGAGCCTTGGTGAGTTGCTGCAGTGCATCTTGTGGATGATACACACACTGATGCTATTGTGGTGGAGGGAGTGAATGTTAAAGGTGGTGGATGGGATGCCAATCAAGTGGGCTGCTTTGTCCTAGATGGTGTCAAGCTTCTTGAGTGTTGTTGGAGTTGCGCTCATCCAGGCAAGTGGAGAGTATTACATCACACTCCTGACTTGTGCCTTGTAGATGATGGACAGATTTTGGGGAGTCAGGAGGTTAGTTATTCATCGCAGAATTCCCAGCCTCCAAAACTACCAAGTGACTGAAGCTCTTCTATAAAAATCGGACTTTCAATACTAAATTCCAGAAGGAGACTTAATAATTTATAAGACAATTTTGAACAATATGTTTAAGCTAAGGTGGATTTAATGGTAGAGAGATGATGAGGGGGAGAAAGTGTAGGCAGAGTGATCCTCTGGATCATATGAATATATAAACAGGATAATTAGGAGCAGGAGTAGGCCATTCAGCCCCTTGAGACTCCTCCATTGTTCTATAACATCATGGCTGACCTGACTGTGGCCTCAACTCCACGTTCTGCTTACCCCCTGATAACCTTTGACTCCTTTATTAGTGAAGAATCTGTCTATCATCCCCTTAAAAATATTCATTGACCCTGCCTCCACCACTCTCCAGGGAAGAGAATTCCACAGATACATGACCCCTTATTTTTAAACTATGTGCCCTAGTTCTAGCCTCTTCCCACAAGGGGAAATATCCTTTCAGCATCCACCCTGTCAAGTCCCCTCAGGATCTTATATGTTTCAGTACGATCACCTCTCATTCTTCTAAACTGCAATGGATACAGGCTCAGCCTGTCCAGCCTTTCCATCCCAGGAATCAGTCGAGTGAACCTTTTCTGAACTGCTTCTAATGCATGTATATCCTTTCTCAAATAAGGAGATGAAAACTGTACACAGTATACTAGGGGCCAAATCATCCCAGGTTTGCACTAAGTCCGGTAGCGGGTGGGTAAAACAATGTTACCCCGTCGGCCGCGATGGTGGGTTTTCACGCTGTATCGTCCCAATCCCAATGCATTATTGATGCATTTTCCGGGAAACACGCCGTTTCCAGGGTGGGTAAGCTCTCGTTCGCCCACCATGCCGTCACCTCATTGCTCCATCACAGCGGGAGCCATTTTTAAAGTTTAGGCGAGCGTATCCCTCTCAGTGCGTCCAGACCATGACCGCTGCAGGCCCTCTGGGGTGTCCTCTACCCCCGCTCTGGCCGCAGGATGGGCAGTGGTGTAACCAACCAGGCTTGGGAGGCGGTGGCAGCGCTGGTCAGCGCCAACACCCTACAAAAGAGAACAGCCACCCAGTGCCAGTACAGGGTGAATGGTCTCATCCATTCCACCAGGGTAACTCACTCTTCTCGTCACTCCCAACTCACACTCTCACAAACCCATCACACATCCACAGGGATCTCACACATCAAGGGACAACACCACTAACTCTCACACACCCCCTCACATCCCCATCAGGCTCATATCCTCTGGAGCTCACGTCCCCATCCCGTCCATATCTCCGCTCACCACACAAACATTCCCCTCGGTGCCGTGTGTCCTGTTCACACTCTCTCCATCTGTTTTCATGCAGGAGAAGCTGGCTCACATCAGCAGGGAGAGGTCCCAGACCATGGTAGGGGTGGAGTGCCCCACATTAGGCCCTTCACTCACTGAGGACCGTGCCATCGTGCTAACTGGTGGGGATGTGGACCCTGCCTGCGGCGACAATGTGTATGTGACAGGGCGTTTGGGAGCCTCATGCAAGCGTCTCCCACGCCCGCAGGTCCTTCATGTTTCATCTCAATGTCCCGAGCATTCTCAATGCTGCCTGCTGGGGTTCTCTTTCAGTTGTCCATCTGAGGTGACCTGCATCTCCGCCCACCCACTGAGCACATTCCCATGTAGCACCTGACCTCTCCCACCACGGGTCTCGCTTCACTTTCGATTTAGACATCATGGTCTGGTTTCACTGCATTGTGCACTCCCCCATCTTTTACCCTTCCCCAGACACCCATTTCCTCTCCCCCATCACAGTTGACCCCCTCCCCCGACATCACCTTCCACCTCCCCTCTGTGACCTACCAGCCACAAGCCTTTTACTTCAGGGATTTCCAGGTGAACATGCACATTCCCTTCCTTCCTGAAAATCCCACCCCCATTGACATTCACCTCCCCGACCTCCTTCTTCCCACCCCCAGAGTCCGTGTCTGTCTCCGGGTCCACACCAACCACCCTCAGTGTCCCTTCTGTCGCTACCATCGAACCCTCACCCTCCTGCCTCACTCTGCCCTCAGTCATTCTCAACCTTCCTCTATACCACACCCAGTTCACTCCCCAGGAGGCAGACATTGACCTGTCCGGCCGCCCGACCCCTCCCATTCACGTTCACCTGCACATCCCTCCTTTCACACCCCTTCCCCCTCCAGCCTGCAATCCCTTTCCCTTCCTAGTCCTCCCACTCCTCCGGACTCCGCCCCCTCCCTTAGTCTCTCCCTCCTCCCGACTCCTTCCTCCAGTCTTACCTCTTCCTCCAGCATTACTCCTACCCCCTTCTGACCCCCTTCCTCCACTCTTACTTTTTCCTCCACTCTTACTCCCTCCTCTCTCTGCACCCCTTCCTCCCCCTGGACACCGCCCTCTCTCCATGCCCCTTTCTCCCCCTGGACATCCTCTCCTCTCTGCACTCCTTCCCTTGCACCTTACTCCTACCTCCCCAGCTGCCACCTTCACCCCCTCCCCGCCGTTCTCCCTCTCCCCCCAAACTCACCCCTGAAACCTTCATTCCCCCCCCCCCATTTCAGCACCCCTGAGACTCCCCTTTCTCTCCCAGCCGATCCTAGACCTTCCTCTCCCTCCCCCTCGACCATCGTCTGTTGTGAGCATCAACGGTGACTTTCCAACTTCCGTGAGCTGCTTCGTAGCAGAGCCATGCCCATGAGAATCTGCCCAGCAGGCCATTGACCTTCCTCCAGTGTGCTGTTGCTGTCAGACATCTTCTGCTCCTCGGATGTCCGTGATATGAGCAAGGCCCTGGCGGTGAGTCCCGACTTCTACACATCACAGTTGTAAAGACGTGTTCCACACCAGAGTGCTTTCCCAATGACAGGGGCAGACGATCCAGCAGGGGGGCGGGGGGGGAGGGAGAGACGCTTCCAGTGGGAGGATCTAAGAATGATATGCTGATGTATTACAGGGAGGTTCCCGATGTCCAATGGCGGAGAATGCAGCTCACCATCAGTGCTGAGAGGACCATCGCAAACTGTTTCACGCCATCATGAAACCAATCATGCCATGTTGTCCGGTCACGCCACCAAACATGCCTGGCATCAGCAGGCATTGAAAATTCCAGCCTAGATATGGTCTCAACTGTAGCAAAACATCCTTACCTTTAGTTTCTATTCCCCTTGCAATAAACAACATTCCATTTGCCTTCCTAATTGCATCTGCATACTAACATTTTGTGATTCAAGTACCAGGATACCCAGATCCCTCTGTACCACAGAGTTCTGCAGTCTCTCTCCCTTTAAATAACCTACTGCTTTTCTATTCTACCTGCCAAAGTGAACAAGTTCACATTTTCCCACATTATACTCCCCCTGCCAAATTTTTGCGCACTCACTTAACTTAACCTTTGCAGGCTCCATATGTCCTGTTCACAACTTACTATCCTCCCTATCATTAGCAAATTTAGCAACCATCCTTCGATCCCGTCATCCAAGTCATTTATACAGATTGTAAATAGCTGAGGCCCCAACACCAATCCCTGTGGCACTCCACTAGTTACATCTTGTCAACACTAAAATGACCCATTTATGCCTACTCTCTGCCTTCTGTTAACTAACCAATCAATCTTCTATCCATGTTAATATGTTACCCCCTATGCCATGAACTCTTATTTTTAAGTAACCTTTGATGTGGCACCTTATTGAATACCTTCTGGAAATCTAAGTCCAGCATTGAAGGGTAGATTTTATTGCACTCAATTAGGAGCTGCTCTTAGCCTTTGGAAATATCTTCTGGAGGGTTTCCATTGAGCTGACACATAAACTGGAGATAAGGATTTTACAGGGTGTGTATGTTATGTCATACCCGACAGTACCTAAAGCTCCCAGTTAATGAAAACTACAGAATCTAGAATCTATTTTGAGCATACACAATATTTCCTGACCTCACATATTTCGTATTAAACTTTTCACTCCTACTGAAAAATGATTTACACAGAATTAGATAAAATCTCTACAGCACAGAAACATCCAGCCCCACTGGTCTAAGTTGGTGTTTAGACTTCACACAAACCTTCCCCCACCTTACTTCACCTCAGCCGAACCAATTATTCTTTTCTTCCTCATATTTATAGATTTCATTGTAACAGAACAGGAACTAGAAACTAACTGAACCAAAGCTGCCACAAGTCACACAATCACAGAAACCATTTCAGGGATTTCAAGAGCACACTCTGCAGTTGGACACGTTCCTTATTCTTATTTTAGAATGTGTGATACAGAAAGCCAAGAGTGCCAAAAGCTCAGCAAGATCCCAGGTTTGAATTCAGATCTGTCTCTGGTTAGCTCCTTTCAGCTGAAACAACACCACTGGCATTATAATTAGCCTCAGGATTCATGGGCTAAGGAAGGGGAAATGCCCAGCACCTGTCGAGCAGCCAGTGCTTGGTGACTGGCCCATAAAAACAAGACAATATGTGAGGTATAGGAGGAGTCTTCAGCAATCTTAGAACCTGCACCCTAACAACAGCCAATACCTTCAGGAGAAGATCAGTAAGAAGGAAGAATAACGTTGGGATTTTTACCAAAACTAGTTTATATTTTAGGTCTGAGAATCTCCAGGAAAATCAACCTCATTAAACCTTCCTTCAATAAAGTCCAGTAGTTGTCTAAAACTCTCAAATCCACTCAAAGTGAAATCAATCGCCAAATGTTCTGTACAATTGTAAATATTGGTGATGGGGAGGTGGTGTTGGGCTCCTCAGTCTACCCCAGTGTACAATCTGTCATCTTGGGAGTCAGTTGCCCCTTACTTTCTTCCTGTAACTCGTCTCATAATTATGGTGATTTATACACAGCCGATGTCCATAGGATGGTATCAGATGTGTGGGCGCAGATGGTCAGTGTTGTCAGACTATTTTAACACAGGGGGCATCACATCCTGTCCACATTGCATGTTCAGCCACAGTTTCTTCCAGTTAGGGTCATGGGATGGTGATCAGCAGGAGAACAGTTTACAGTCTCTGTTCCTGACCCAGGGACACTGAAACTACATAGATAAAAACAAAAAACTGCGGATGCTGGAAATCCAAAACAAAAACAGAATTACCTGGAAAAACTCAGCAGGTCTGGCAGCATCGGCGGAGAAGAAAAGAGTTGACATTTCGAGTCCTCATGACCTTTCAACAGAACTAGGTGAATCCAAGGAAGGGGTGAAATATAAGCTGGTTTAAGGTTTAAGGTGGAGGGGGGGTGTGGTTGTAGGGACAAGCAAGCAGTAATAGAAGCAGATCATCAAAAGATGTCACAAACAATAGAACAAAAGAACACATAGGTGTTGAAGTTGGTAATATATATCTAAACGAATGTGCTAATTAAGAATGGATGGTTGGGGAATTAAGTTATAGCTCTAGTGGCGGTGGGGGAGCATAAAAGATTTTAAAATATTTTAAAATAATGGAAATAGGTGGGAAAAGAAAAATCTATATAATTTATTGGGAAAAAACAAAAGGAAGGGGAAAGAAACAGAAAGGGGGTGGGCATGGAGGAGAAAGTTCAGGACCTAAAGTTGTTGAATTCAATATTCAGTCCGGAAGGCTGTAAAGTGCCTAGTCGGAAGATGAGGTGTTGTTCCTCCAGTTTGTGTTGGGCTTCACTGGAACAATGCAGCAAGCCAAGGACAGACATGTGGGCAAAAGAGCAGGGTGGAGTATTAAAATGGCAAGCGACAGGGAGGTTTGGGTCATTCTTGCGGACAGACCGCAGGTGTTCTGCAAAGCGGTCGCCCAGTTTACGTTTGGTCTCTCCAATGTAGAGGAGACCACATTGGGAGCAATGAATACAGTAGTCTAAGTTGGGGGAAATGCAAGTGAAATACTGCTTCACTTGAAAGGAGTGTTTGGGCCCTTGGAAGGTGAGGAGAGAGGAAGTGAAGGGGCAGGTGTTACATCTTTTGCGTGGGCATGGGGTGGTGCCATAGGTGGGGGTTGAGGAGTAGGGGGTGATGGAGGAGTGGACCAGGGTGTCCCGGAGGGAACGATCCCTACGGAATGCCGACAGTGGGGGTGAAGGGAAGATGTGTTTGGTGGTGGCATCATGCTGGAGTTGGCGGAAATGGCGGAGGATGATCCTTTGAATGCGGAGGCTGGTGGGGTGATAAGTGAGGACAAGGGGGACCCTATCATGTTTCTGGGAGGGAGGAGAAGTCGTGAGGGCGGATGCGCGGGAGATGGGCCGGACACGGTTGAGGGCCCTGTCAACGACCATGGGTGGAAAACCTCGGTTAAGGAAGAAGGAGGACATGTCAGAGGAACTGTTTTTGAAGGTAGCATCATCAGAACAGATGCGATGGAGGCGAAGGAACTGAGAGAATGGGATGGAGTCCTTACAGGAAGCGGGGTGTGAGGAGTTGTAGTCGAGGTAGCTGTGGGAGTCGGTAGTCTTGTAATGGATATTGGTGGACAGTCTATCACCAGAGATTGAGACAGAGAGGTCAAGGAAGGGAAGGGAAGTGTCAGAGATGGACCACATGAAAATGATGGAGGGGTGGAGATTGGAAGCAAAATTAATAAATTTTTCCAAGTCCCGATGAGAGCATGAAGCAGCACCGAAGTAATCATCGATGTACCACACACACACCTTAAACCAGCTTATATTTCACCCCTTCCTTGGATTCACCTAGTTCTGTTGAAGGGTCGAGGACTCGAAACGTCAACTCTTTTCTTCTCCGCCGATGCTGCCAGACCTGCTGAGTTTTTCCAGGTAATTCCGTTTTTGTTATAGCAGGGTAGATGCTGTTCCCCCCAAATCTTTGGAATTCTCTAACCCAGAGCACAGCGTGGTTGATTGGTTAAGTATATCCATGACTGAGATGAATAGATTTTTGAACTACTCGGAAATGGAGCTCTGGTGAGAAGGTGGAGTTAAGGGAGAAGATTAGCCATGATCTTAATGAATGATAAAACAGGCTTGATGGGTCGAATGGCCTCCTCCTGATCCTTATGCACTGCACTGACATTGCAATGCCAGCCTACATCCTGTGCTCTCAAGTCTCTGAAGTGGGACTTGGACACACAACCTGTTAACAGAGGCAAGAGTTTAGGCCAAGAGTGTTAGATGTTGTGCTGCAGCTATCAGATTGAGCCATTCATTTGTACATAGCTGATAGGACCCGTTTGGTGAAGTGTATTGGGACATAAGGACCAGAGAGGCTTCTTTGTTGATTATGGGAGCTTACTGTGCACAGATTGGCTGCCGCGATCCCTACATTACAACAGTAAGGACACTTCAAAAGTTAATTGCCAGTAAAGAACTATGGAATACTCTTGAGTTGTGAGAGGCGCTATATAAATGCAAGTCTTTCTTTTAAAGGGATGGCAAGTAGCTCTAGCATAAGTAGGGATGTACTGCTGCCGGAGCACAGCTCTGTCACATCCTCTTTGAAGTCTTTCATATTCAGCCCTGGATGGTAAACTATCCTTTGCTGATTGGTTATCTGTTATACGCCCCACTCGATTTTTATTCCCACTGACTTCATTAACATCACTTAAGAAACCTAATTTAATTCTGAAATTAAACTTTTTAAAGTTAATCAATCATAATTTTCTAATGTCCCCCAGAGTGGCAGTAATTAAAAGTTTGACAGCAGTTTGTCTGCCTGCAGCCGGATGCTGAATACCTCACAGGTAAAAAGATAACAGGCTAAACCCACCAAATATTCCCTTGGTGATGATGTTTTATAATTTGTAGCAAAGGGGAAGTTTGGTGCAGTCGACTGGAACAAGTGTTGCAGAGTTGGTGGCAGTGTTCAAATGTCAACAATGTATTGGAACAGAAGAAATACAAAGCAAGTTACATTACCGTAGAAACAGGATGAATTCACCCGAGTTCTGCTTTTTGTTATACAATAAATGTGTGGGAGTATTTTACAACAAAAAGGTATAATGTGTTAGAAATGTTTTTCCACATCATTCAAATTACAAAAATTCAAACTTCTGCACATTATTTGAATTGAAATGACCTTTGGGCATTGATTTACTAACTTTCAGTAAAGTGCAAACTAAAAGGTAACTTCCATCTTAAAAGTATATTGTGTTGTATATGCAAAATAACTGGTCACTAGTCAGCAATTAATTGTCTTGTTCATTCCCCATAAGTTCAAATGAGTGACTCAGTCTGATTAGCAGCGATATTCAATTGTTTTTATTGCAGGATATTTTCCACTCAACAGTTATTTGTGCTTGTGTGCCATTTTAACATTTTGGTGTCGTATATTAGAAAAAGTTGTTGCAGAACATTTAACAAAACTTAGACATGAAATTCTGGAACATTGTACATACATAAACCTATACCTTCATTACAGATACACTTTCAATTAGTGCACTGCCTAATACTAGTATTGAGATTCTAAGCATATCAATAATCTTTATTGTTCAGCTGTAGATATAGATTTTTGAATAATCTGATGTTTTATAAAAATGGTGCAAAATTGCAAAAATCACTCTACTTTCCAAATAAAGCTTCATTTATTTGTGTTTTTTTAATTAAAAACAGGCACTTATCAGATAATTGAATAGCAAATTTCTGAATGTTGCAGTTTTGAAGCAAGATCACTTCTTATGTGCAGGAAGTATATGCAGCATGTTTGTGTGTGTGTACATATATATATGTGTACTGCCGTCCGTCATGTGAGTTTTTTCAATCCTGTTTGTTGAAGCAGCTTGACATTTTGCTTTTGCCTCTGATTGGTGAAGATTTTGACTGCAAGTATTGATTGACAGATGCATGGCAGAAACCCCCATTCTGCCCTTCACAAGATATGTATGATGGTTGGTGATCTCTTGGCCCAGCAGAACACAGGGACCATGCGTGCTGTAATTGGCCAGGTATGGAGTCAGCCATTTCTCAACTCCTCTCTTATTTTGCCCCACTTGATTTTTTTTTTTTTGCACTGATCTCAGTGGAATCCACTCCATTCATTGTCTGACTGGATTTTCAATCTGTAAGATTGGTGCTGATTTTAATCCTCGCTGCCTCCAATACTCAAGCGACTTGTTTCCAGGGGTAACACATGTAGGGGGTTTGGCTCATTGTTGGCAACAGTCAGAACTGGACAGAAATCCTCTCACAACCACATGGGACTGCGTGACTTGTGACGCAGAGGCAACTGGCATTGGGGACTATGTTGAGTGAATCCTACCTGTTATTATGTGGGGCACAAGGGAAAGTTTGGACATGAGTTCCTGGAGTTTGAGTTCAGGCCAGATGATAAGAGTTGACCAGAATGTCCAGAGCTTGCATTGTGGCTGTGAATCCAGACCCTGGGAGGTTAAGAGGTGGCAGAGGGAAGGCTGGGTTCAGGGTCCCAGGCCTTATGCTCTGCTGAATGTCACTGAGTCAATGTGCAGAAGCAGCAACAGCAGTAACCCTCCTGTACAGCTCCCTGACTGTAAAATAATACAGACCTTACAACTCCCCGCACACAGCTCTCTCGTAAACAGGCATTTCAGGATCTTTGAAGCTCAAGGTTCCCGGGATCTAAAGCAGCATCAATATCCCCAAACACCCTGCTGTGTTTGCCGACTGAACATTAATTCCTTGGCTGTGATGGCCAGAGGATGTGAATCACAATATAGTGTTTGTATTCTCTGCTGACAGCTTTATCTGGAATTTACAACACAGAAATAGGCCATACGGCCCATTTCACCTACATTGGTGCATATGTTCCACACAAGCCTTCGCCCAATCCTTCTTGATCACACCATCAGGGTAACCTTCAGCTTCTTTCTTCCTCATGTGTTTATTCAGTTTCTTGAATGTATCTATACTAGAATCTTAGAATGGTTCCAGCACAGAAGGAGGCCATTCAACACATTGTCTCTGCGTCAGTTCTCCGCAACAGCAACTCAGCTGGCCCCTCTCCTCCACCTTTTCCCTGTAGCCCTGTAAAATCTTCCCTCTTCAGATAATTATCCAATTCCCTTTTGAAAACCGCAGTTGAATCTGTCTCCATCACACTCTCGGGCAGTGCATTCCAGATCCAAACCACTTGTTGCATATAGAAGTTTTTCCTCATGTCTCCTCTGGTTCTTTTGTTAATCCTTAGGGTTCACAACCTTCTGCCGATGGGAACAGTTTCTCCCCATTCACTCTATCCAGTCCCCTCATGATTTTGAACACCTCTAACAAATCTCCTCTCAATCTTCTCTTCTCCAAAGAGAACAGCCCCAGCTTCTCCAATCCATCCACATAATTGAAGTTTCTCACCCTCGGAACTATTCTTGTAAATCTTTTCTGCGCCCTTTCTAAAACCTTCACATCCTTCCCATTGAGGCTGAACCAGTATTTTATGAAGGTGCATAACTTAATGCTTTTGTACTCTGTGCCCCTATTTACAAAATGCAGGATTCAGTATAATTTATTAACTGCTATCCCAACCTGCCCTGCCATCTTCAATGATTTATGCGCATATACACCCAGGTCCCTCTGCTCCTACATTTCTTTTAGAATTGTTCCCTGTATTTTATGTCACCTTTCCTCATTCTTCTGACCAAAATATATCATTTCACACTTCTCTACATTAAATTTCACCTGCCACGTGTCTGCCAATTCCACCAGCCTGTCCATCTCCTCTTGAAGTCTCTCACTATCCTCCTCACAGTTCACAATACTTACAAGTCTTGCATCATCATCAAATTTTGAAATTGTGCCCTGTACACCCAAGTTAGGTTATTAATATAAATTAAGAAAAGCAGTGGCCCCTCTAGATACCATCTCCCAGTAAAGTTAAGGTTTTCTGTAATTCATGTTTTAATAGGCTTGAATTAAATAATTAAACTGTTGCATAATGAAATTCTAGCTATGCTAAGGACTAATGATTGAAAATACCACAAATAAAATGCCTACTGGCACTAATACTTTTCTCTTAAAAAGCAGGTTTACTGACATTTGGGGACTCAAATGATTATTACATAAGAAAACAACGTAATTGTAGATTTAGAAATGATATGACCAACACAAAGCTGCCTCTCAAAATTCGGCACTACACCTCTTGAGAACGGAGTGAGTAATAGTCGAAGCGACCGGCCGGGGGAAGGTGTTCATCTTTGAGGCCCCGACATGTGACATTATCGAGGAGGAGTCGCAATTCACCTCAGCAAAAGCCACAAGCGCAACAGCAACTCCCTGAAAACCAGGCGGAACCGCAGAGAGGGTTGACGTAACACCTGGACACACCTGGAGGATATAAAGCAGCCGCGGACATTGCGGATTGACCATTGCATTCAGACACTCCGCGTTAGAAACACTGAGAGTAACGTGAACAAACTACCAGGTAAGAACACTCCACACAACCGTTTGAAAGTTTTTTTTTTCCGTTTCTCTTTTATGTTCTGAGTTTGAAAACCTGGCAGGTGCCGAATTCTCTACCAGATTTTCTTTTTTTCTTAAACTCTTCGAACCTTTTTTTTTTGCTAAGTTAAGCGAATAACTTTAACCCAAGATCCGGTGCTGTGTTTTTTTTAAGTTGAATTTAAGACGCGCAATGAGGACTTGGGCGGGGTGGGGGGGAGGTTTGTGTTTTATCAGAGAGAAGCCTCAGGGGGACGCGAGGTTGTTTCACAATGTCTGACCCAGCCTTTTGATGCAATCGTGGTTTTTCTCAGTGACTTTAGGTAAAACGAAGGGGGTTTAGGGCTTTTGTTGGAGGACCCAGTCCCAGACTGCGCCCTAGGCTGGCGGGGGGCAAGTGAACGGATGAGATTTTCCGTTTGGGAAGTTGTGTGTATTGTTGTGGGCCAAAGTTTCTTCGAGTCAAATCCCTGGCGAGTCCCTTGTGTGATGTGGACATCCGAAGACCGATTTCAGCCGCTCCCCGTGTGTAAATGGTCATCCGGCTCCAAACTGATGGAGCCACCCACGTTGCGTTGTGGATTGTGGGGCATCTCTGGCTTCTCAATAGCCCAATGGTTTTGCTTGGCCAATGTAAAGTTCGGGTGGTACAGTTCATCCTCCCCTCTGTCCTTTTTGTGTCTGATTTAAAAAACAGTTCTGAAACTTCTCTTCACTCCCCGTGGAACAGCGAAGAGGCTGGTAAGACTCAGCAGGTCAGGCAGCCTCTGAAGAGAGAAATGGAGTTAATGCTCTGTGACTCTGTTGGGCCGATTCTGCAGCGATGTGATCGACCCGAAACATGAACTCAGTTTTTCTCGCTCCTCAGAAGCTGCCAGACCTGCTGAGTATCTTCAGCATTTTCCGTTTTTATTTCAGAATTCCAGTGTCTACAGTATTTTGCTCTGGAGAAAGTGTTTCTGGCTATTCCTTTCTCTGGTGTTTCCAGCCTTGCTGTGTTGAACAGCGAGGATTCCCATAAAAATCCTCTCCCTCAGTGTGAACTTGAAGGGTCACACAGGTTTGAACTTTAGCCTGTGAATGGCCTTACAGTCCCTAGACTCAGACTTAGTTTCCCAGCCTGGGAGGAGAATAAGCCATCAGGGTTCTTATTGTTAGCCAGTGCAAAGTGCATATCTACAAACAGAATGGGTAAAACCAGGATGTGGTTGTATTGCGCCTCACAGTGGAACATTCATGGTCTAGGGTCCTGGGTGGGACTTCAGTGAGAGTAAAGAGAGGGTCAATTGAGGGGAAATTGGCTGAGGTATTTTCTACAATTGCAAAAGGATTTAAATCCAATGGATAATAATACATCAAGGGTCTGATTATATATAATCAAAAGGTTTGGCTTCAGGCAAGTAGCAATACAATGTGAATATAAAGAATCCGGAGTGAAGGATATAATGAAATACTGGCTGAAGCAGACTAACACACATCCTGCCCCAGGCTATTGTGATCTATGCTCTTAAGTTATGATCAAGGTCATTCATTATTTACTTTAATCATCCTTCAAAAGGCAACAAGTGATTCAAGAGGGTGGCTTGTCATCACTTTCTCATGGGAAGATAGGGATGGGTGATAATTGTTGGGATACTACCAGTGACACCCATATCCCAAGAATTAAGACAAACAAAAGTAATGGATTAGAGAACACTTTTCCTATCTGAATTTATGAAATTTGTTCCAGCAGAGAAACTTAAAAAAAATTCTGATCATCTTTTTCAGGATGAATATGAAGATGTTCTCAGTGTTACCCATTTTGCTTCTACTATCTATTGACTGTAAATCTGCTCTGGCCACTGTTCCCAGAGGCTGTGGCTCTAACCTCCAGTCGGTTTATTTCAATCTGTGCGACCTAGACGCTGTTTGGGGGATTGTTCTGGAAGCCATTGCTGCTGTAGGAATTGTCATCACCCTGATATTAATTATGGTTCTGCTGGGCATCACACCGTTCATTTTAGACAAGAGGAAGAAAGCCTGTGTACCCATCCAGTGCATTTTCCTAAACGGCACACTGGGAATTTTTGGCCTGACCTTTGCTTTCATCATCAAATTGGATCAGATGACACTTCCTACCCGAATCTTCCTCTGGGGAGTGCTCTTCGCGATATGTTTCGCCTGTCTGTTGGCCCATGTGTGGCGGTTGCTGAGGCTGGTGCATACAGGAGAAGGTCCCAAAACCTGTTACATGATTGGCCTGGTTCTGATTCTAACTCTGGTACAAGTCATCATTGCCATTGAGTATCTGGTGCTTGTCACTGTCCGATTCTGTAACAACTGTGCCTATGATAGCAAAGACTTTGTCATGCTGCTAATCTACGTTATGTTTCTAATGGCTCTGACTTTCATCCTTTCCATCTTCACTTTCTGTGGCAATTATAGAAAATGGAAGAAACATGGTGCACACATATTCGTTACCATGTTCTTCTCAATATCTATCTGGGTGGTGTGGATCGTTATGTTTGTCCGTGGTAATGCAGAGTTGAACAAGAAACTGGAATGGGATGATCCAACCCTCAGCATTGCACTGGTTGCCAATGGTTGGGTTTTTATCCTGTTCTACATGCTTCCAGAACTCCGACACATCACCTGCCCTGCAAAGCCCGAAGATGAACCACAAGAAAGTGTAGCTTCCAATCCGCAGAACGTGGGACTGAAGGGGGTGGACAATCAGGTCTTCTTCTTGGAGGAGCCAAGCAGAGGTGAGGAATTTGTTCCCTACAGCAGGTGCAGGAACATGTCTCCAACCCGGAGAGGAGATCAGATTCAAAAAGTTAAATATGAATTTAACCACAAATGACCATCATGCAGCAGGCTTGGGATGGCTGGGGGTTATTCTATATCACATGGTAACTTTATCCTGAATGCATCTCATTTGCTGACCACATCTCCCTTCTCTGTAATATCCTGCCTGCCATTAGCTGTACAGGTTACTCTGAAGTTGAATGAAACTGATGTTAGGACCAAGAAATATTTAACAATGAAGTTCTAAAAAAACTAAATGCTGTAAAATGTTACATACTTAAAATAAATATTTGTAAAGTCGGGCAAAAGCAGGGGAGTGTGACTAATTGGATGGTTCTTTCAAAGAGCAGCAGCGGCATGATGGGCTGAATTGCTTCCTTCTGTACTGTCTGATTCTGATTTACTCTGAGTTGTATCTGTTAATGGTGAAGCCATGAGTTGGAGGAATAACAAGAATGGAAAAAGCATCCAGAAGGTGCTTGGATAGGATAAAACCTCCAGCTTCTCTCTCAATGCATTCTTGAGTTTAGAAAATGCTTAGCATTGCCACTAACCCCAGGGAGTGGGGCATGAAATTGGTTTGGGAAATGAGGCAATAGCAAAGGATCAGTTTGTATTAAACCCTCCTCCAGTCCTTTCACTTGAATGATAAAGAAATGTGGTTGTGATAGGCTGTACCTAAATTTGTCCATCACCCATGACCAATTTGGCTTCCTCCAGAGGATTTATCAATCGACAAGCTGACACCTATGTGAATTGTTGTGAGACTGAACCGTCCAGAGTGCCCCATCCCCACTCCACAAGCTGGATCCTCCATCCGGATACAGGCTGCCCCTACATTCCAATAGCAACATTGGGTCAAAGCAATCTCACTTCCCACTAACGGGCAAATGCACCTACGTGGCTTTATTAATGCCAGAGACATGCTAATAAGAGATGTTTTCATCCAGTCACAAGCTTCCATTCAACACGGGGCCCTGCACTATGTAGCCATCAGGAGAAAACTATTACTGAGATGTACAGGGAGTGGGAGGAGTTGCTAGGTAACAATGCTCTCTGGGCATACACTGATGTGTTATTTAAACTACACAATCGGAATCTAGATCAACAACTTCACTAAACTGGGTGTGTTCAGGGGCAAGGATTGAGCTCCAACCGTCCTGTGGGATAGAGAGATTGGGATTTGGGATGGAACTTCTTTATGGCTTTGGGTTGGACTGTGACCTTTACTCAATTTCCCTTTTCCTCTCCCTCCATGAATGACCTTCTATATCATGTTTTTAATGTAGAAATGTAAATTATTATGAGAAGCATTTGATGGGTTGTGCCAGTCTGATTTCAGTAGCCTTTCTAGTAGAGCATGTCACAAGGATATATCTGTAAATATAGAGAGAATTGAAGGTGGTGGACAGGGCTGATTTATTAGAATGAGCTTATAACACAAACATTCCATCAGCTTTTTCTCACTTGATTTCATTTGCCTCCACAGGATTCTCTGGGAATCTTGACCATGTTCCCTCACCCTCATACCGAAGTCCTTCACCAATAGGCCACAATGTAAGTACAGCTTCCCTCTACCACCTTTTCTCCGTCCATTTCAGCCTGTTGTCCTGCATTGATAGATTTTTGTTGGCCGTTTCAGTTCATTCAAAAACCTGTACCCCTCCACGCATCGAACTCTCCCTAAATGAGCTGGTTCCTGCCTCTGCCTACAGCCATGCCTGATTTAAGTTATTGAAACTCTCAGCTCTAAGCCCGCTGTCCACTTCTACATCCGAAGAAACCAGTTCAGCCCAGTCTGGTCCCACTAGGCTGGTTTGGGATGGTCAGTCTGGCATCAACTGTCACCACTGGGGCTGGTGACCTGAAATTATACTGTAGGAATCTACACACAAAAATGCTAATCAGAAAACATGAGATGTGGACCCTCTTCACCTACCAGCCCAATCCTTCCCCAAGTAATGGGGAACAATAAGAATTGAGAATCTGACAATATGATGAACCCCTCTCTCCTGTTTGTTTATTTCTTAAAAATATTATCTACCCTATGGTTCTTTTACCAATTATACAACCTTGAATCTGTGTTCTTCTGATTATTGACACTGCTGCCAGTGGAAATGTTTCTTCCTATTTACGCCATAAGCCTCCTTTGTAGTTTGAACACGTCTATTAATTCTCCTGAGTGGAGGCACTGAACCCCAATGCCTGTCATTAAAGATCAGGCTGCGCAGCCAAAGCTGAATATTTTGATACCCGGTGTGTCTCCATATTCAGGAGCTGAAGGATGCACCAATACCATGAGACTCCTGTCAGATGACAGGAAATCACAGAAGCACCTTTCCTGAGGAGTGGGTTACAGACCCATAACAATTCAGTCAAACGTCTTTCGGACCAAATTCATACACACCTCAGGGATTCAAACAGAGGGATCACAAGCCAACTGTCAGATAATGAACTGAGGTTAGAAAATCTGAACTTTGGGACTTGTTCAAGGTCAAAGGTTATGTAAACTCATCAGTTTTTATCCATGATTCTAATCTAACATCCTGTGCTTTCTGTTTTTCAGATGTATGTTTCACCGCAGGATTTTACAATCCCTCGACCTCACACCAGATCCAGCTACCACCCCACGCCCCTCCTGCAAGATCCCTACCTCAACTACCAGAACAGGCAGACAGCATTCTAGAACATTCAGGACCTCACACAGGCAACAGGCCGGGCAGGTCCTGTTACAGAGCTGCCCACTTCACTCACCCACTTCTCCCAGCGATATGTTGACAGAGACTCTTCAGCGAGCTGTAAAGCTCCTGGAGACTTTGGCCTATTAATATGGAGAAGCTTTTCCCTTGATTTCTGTGAAGTATTTACAGGTGACAATGATCAGTCTCTGGCCGCTGCTCAAAGTGCTGGTGCTGTGAACCCTCAGGCCATTAGCATTGCTTTGTTAATTGTTGAATATTACAGGAAGAAATATATATTTATATATCTGTGCATAAGTCAGAGGGAGAAATCCCCATCTCTGAGCAGCCAAATGCATTCAATCCACATCTTTTCTAAAAATAGAGTTCTGTAATATACAAGGTCAGAGGTGACTTTCTACTGACCCTTGTGATCTACCTGTCTGCATTTGCAGAATTTAATGAAATGTAATTAGTGTATAACTGTAAATTCTTGTTCTGATGTAAATATTTATTTAAATTTAGATGTCAGTGATTTTTAACTATTATGTATCACTGGAATGAAGCATTTTTGTAGCTGCAATAAAGTTTATTTAAAGGATTTGTGTAATGTGTCTTTGGATCGGTTAATACTCAAGCAGGGAAGCACTTTGGCCAATTTAAACCCCATCAGCCACTCCATCTATAGCTTGATCAATCTTCTTTATCTGTTCACTTTGCCCAGTTTTGGCTCCTGGTCTATCAGATGTCTGCTCAGCAGACAGTACATCCACACAACTGAAAACCTGCCTGGTTCAGGACTGGAGGAATCTGACAGTGTGATACCTGTACAAATTACAGTAATGTAGGAATACATTGGCTCATCTAAAAGAGATTTCTTTGTCTGTTGTAAACAGATCACTAAAGGAATTTTATTCAAATTCATCAGTATTACTTTCACAAGATCACCTGACCTAATCCCACCATGATAAAGAGGGGATTGGTCACTTTAAAATCACTTCAGCTAGTATTTTTAATGCTACCCACATGATGGGAGTAAAACACTTATGACAATTGCTATTTACATGCAGCAAGGGTCTAAACAACTGACAGCAACTGGATGTAACTATTCATAAACCAGTTTAAAATTTGCAATACATCGCTTCAGCAGCCAGAGATCAATTATGTGATATTTTTTCATCTGTGTTTTTTCCCTATCCATCATTACCACGACTAAAGGCAGCAGTTTAAAGAGCTTGTATTTCTGTACCACCTTTCACCACCTGTGGACATTTCAAAGCCTTTAAAATATAGTGGGGTTTTTTTAAGTAATGTAGAAAATAAAGCAACAAATTTGCAAACAATGAAAATTAGTATTTATGTAGCACCTTTAACAAAATAAAACATCTTCAGGTGCTTTCACAGGAACATTATCAAACAAAATATGATGTCAAGCCACCGGAGGAAATATTAGGTCAGACGACCAAAAGCTTGGTCATAGAGGTATGTTTTAAGAAGTGTCTTGAAGGAAATGTTGAGGTGTAGGGAGAGAATTCCAGAACTTAGGACCTAAGCAACCTAAAGTAGGGCTACCAATGCTGAAGCAATCAAAATCAGGGATCCATGAGGCCAGAATTAGAGAAATTAATTAATGGCCTTATAGTAAAGGATCCTATAGTTAGGAGTGATCATAACATGATAGAATTTCACATTCAGTTTGAGGGTGAAAAACTTGGGTCTGAAACTAGTGTCTTAAACTTAGATAAAAACACTTCTAAGGGTATGAAGGTAGAGTTGGCTAAAGCAGACTGGGTAAATAGTTTAAAAGGTAAGACAATAGGGAAGCTGTGGCAGACATTTAAGGAGATATTTCATAACTCTCAACAAAGATATATTCCATTGAGAAGGAAAGACAATGAGAAGGATGCACCATTCATGGCTAATGAAAGAAGTTAAGGATGGTATTAAATTGAAAGAAAAGATGTACAATTCTGCAAGGGTTAGTGGTAGGCCATTACTTTAGCAAAAATTTAGAAACCAGCAAAGGACTAAAAAAAATGAAAGGGGGAGAAATTGGAGTATGAGAGAAAACCAGCAATAAATATAAAAGCAGACAGGAGAAGTTTCTACAAGTATATAAAAATGAAAAAAGTAGCGATGGTGAGCATTGGTCCCTTAAAGGCTGAGATGGGGGCATTAATGGGAAACAAGGGAGATATTTCTGGATCTGATGGATACATCCTAGGGTCTTAAAAGAAGTGGCTGCAGGGATAGTGGATACATTGGTTGTAATTTTCCAAAATTCCCTAGATTCTGGAAAGGACCCAGCAGATTGGACAGCCACAAATGTAATAACACTCTTCAAGAGAGGAGGTAGACAGAAAGCAGTTAGCTGAACATCTCTCATTAGAAAAATGCTAGAATACTAGAAGTATTTTGAAAAATCACAATACAATCAGACAGAGTCAACATGGTTTTGTGAAAGGGAAATTGTGCATGTCAAATTTATTGAAGTTCTTTGAGGATATAACAAGGAGGGTGGATAAAGGGAAACCAGTAGATGTAGTATACCTGGATTTCCAAAAGATATTTGATAAAGTGCCGCAAGATAAGAGGTTGTGGTGTTGGGGTAATATACTAGCATGGCTAGAGGATTGACTAACTAACAGGAAAAAGAGAGATCATTTTCAGATTGGCAAATTGTAACTAGTAGAGTGCCACAGGGATCAGTGCTGGGGCTTTGACTATTTACAATCTACATTCATGACTAGAATGAAGGGACCGACTGTACATTAGACAAATTTTCTGATGATGTAAAGATTGGTAGGAAAGCAAGTTGTGAGGAGCGTAAGGATATAGATAGGTTAAGCGAGTGGCCAAAAATTTGGCAGATGGAGGATAATGTGGGGTTTTCCACTCTGGCAGGAAAAAAAAGAAAAGCAGAATGTTATTTAAATGGAGAGACACCACAGAATGCTGGAGTACAGAGGGACCTGGGTGTCCTTGTACATGAATCACACAAGGTTAGCATGCAGGTACAGCAAGTAATTAGGAAGATAAATGAAATGTTGGCCTTTATTGCAAGGAGGGTGGAGTATATAAGTAGGGAAATCTTGCTACAGCTTGCTACAGACCATTAGTGAGACCGCACCTGGAGGGCAGTGTACAGTTTTGGTCTCCTTACTTAAAGGGCAATGTACTTTCATTGGGTGCAGTTCAGAGAAGATTCACTAGGCTGATTCTTAGGATAAAGGAGTTTGTCTTAAGTGGAAAGGTTGAGCAGGTTGGGCCTATACTCACCGGAGTTTAGAAGAATGAGAGGTGATCTTATTGAAACATATAAGATTTTCAGATAGACTTGACAGGGTGGATGCTGGGACGATGTTTCGACCTCATGGGGGAATCTAGAACTAAGGGGCACAGTTTCCCAATAAGGAATCTCCCATTTAAGGCAGAAGTTAGGGGGAACTTCTTCTCTCTGAGAGCCATTAGTCTTTAGAATTATCTTCCACAGTGAGCAGTGGAGGCTGGGTCACTGAATATATTCAAGGCTGAGTTAGACAGATTTTTGATTATCAAGGAAGTCAAGGGTTATGGGAGACAGGCAGGAAAATGGAGTTAAGGCAACAATCAAGTCAGCCATGATTTTATTGAGTAGTGGAGCAGACTTGATGGGTCAAATAGCCTCCTCCTGCACCTATTTCTTTTAATCTTATGATAAGAGAATGGAACTTGGTACAAGTTATGACACAGGAAGCAGAGTTTTGGATGATCTCAAGTTTATGGAGGGTAGAATATGGGAGACTGTCCCCCAGTGAGAGTCAGGAACTTCAGGAACTGTCCCCCAGTCCTTCAGGAACTGTCCCCCAGTGAGAGTCAGCACCTTCAGGAACTGTCCCCCCGTGAGAGTCAGCACCTTCAGGAACTGTCCCCCAGTGAGAGTCGGCACCTTCAGGAACTGTCTCCCAGTGAGAATCAACACCTTCAGTAACTGTCTTCCACTAAGAGTCAGCACCTTCAGGAACAGTCTCGAAGTGAGAATCAACACCTTCAGTAACTGTCTTCCACTGAGAATCAGCACCTTCAGGAACTGTCCCCCAGTGAGAGTCAGCACCTTCAGGAACTGTCCCCCAGTGAGAGTCAGCACCTTCTGGAACTGACCCCCAGTCAGAGTCGGCACCTTCAGGAACTGTCTCCCAGTGAGAATCAGCACCTTCAGTAACTGTCTTCAACTGAGAGTCAGCACCTTCAGGAACAGTCTCGAAGTGAGAATCAACACCTTCAGTAACTGTCTTCCACTGAGAATCAGCACCTTCAGGAACTGTCCCCCAGTGAGAGTCAGCACCTTCAGGAACTGTCCCCCAGTGAGAGTCGGCACCTTCAGGAACTGTCTCCCAGTGAGAATCAACACCTTCAGTAACTGTCTTCCACTGAGAATCAGCACCTTCAGGAGCTGTCCCCCAGTGAGAGTCAGCACCTTCTGGAACTGACCCCCAGTCAGAGTCGGCACCTTCAGGAACTGTCTCCCAGTGAGAATCAGCACCTTCAGTAACTGTCTTCCACTGAGAATCAGCACCTTCAGGAACTGTCCCCCAGTGAGAGTCAGCACCTTCAGGAACTGTCCCCCAGTGAGAGTCGGCACCTTCAGGAACTGTCTCCCAGTGAGAATCAACACCTTCAGTAACTGTCTTCCACTGAGAATCAGCACCTTCAGGAGCTGTCCCCCAGTGAGAGTCAGCTCCTTCAGGAACGGTCCCCCAGTAAGAGTCAGCACCTTCAGGGTCTCTCCCCCAGTGTGAATCAGGAACTTCAGGAACTGTCTCCCAGTGAGAGACAGCACCTTCAGGAACTGTCCCCCAATGAGAGTCAGCAAATTCTGGAACTGTCTCCCAGTGAGAGTCAGCACCTTCAGGAACTGTCCCCCAGTGAGAGTCGGCACCTTCAGGAACTGTCTCCCAGTGAGAATCAACACCTTCAGTAACTGTCTTCCACTGAGAGTCAGCACCTTCAGGAACAGTCTCGAAGTGAGAATCAACACCTTCAGTAACTGTCTTCCACTGAGAATCAGCACCTTCAGGAACTGTCCCCCAGTGAGAGTCAGCACCTTCAGGAACTGTCCCCCAGTGAGAGTCAGCACCTTCTGGAACTGACCCCCAGTCAGAGTCGGCACCTTCAGGAACTGTCTCCCAGTGAGAATCAGCACCTTCAGTAACTGTCTTCAACTGAGAGTCAGCACCTTCAGGAACAGTCTCGAAGTGAGAATCAACACCTTCAGTAACTGTCTTCCACTGAGAATCAGCACCTTCAGGAACTGTCCCCCAGTGAGAGTCAGCACCTTCAGGAACTGTCCCCCAGTGAGAGTCGGCACCTTCAGGAACTGTCTCCCAGTGAGAATCAACACCTTCAGTAACTGTCTTCCACTGAGAATCAGCACCTTCAGGAGCTGTCCCCCAGTGAGAGTCAGCTCCTTCAGGAACGGTCCCCCAGTAAGAGTCTGCACCTTCAGGGTCTCTCCCCCAGTGTGAATCAGGAACTTAAGGAACTGTCTCCCAGTGAGAGACAGCACCTTCAGGAACTGTCCCCCAATGAGAGTCAGCAAATTCTGGAACTGTCTCCCAGTGAGAGTCAGCACCTTCAGTGACTGTCTCCCAGTGAGTGTCGGCACCTTCAGGAACTGTCCCCCAGTGAGAGTCAGCACCTTCAGCAACTATACCCCAGTGAGAGTCAGCACCTTCAGGAACTGTCCCCCAGTGAGAGTCAGCTCCTTCAGGAACGGTCCCCCAGTAAGAGTCAGCACCTTCAGGGTCTCTCCCCCAGTGTGAATCAGGAACTTCAGGAACTGTCTCCCAGTGAGAGACAGCACCTTCAGGAACTGTCCCCCAATGAGAGTTAGCAAATTCTGGAACTGTCTCCCAGTGAGAGTCAGCAACTTCAGTGACTGTCTCCCAGTGAGTGTCGGCACCTTCAGGAACTGTCCCCCAGTGAGAATCAGCAACTTCAGGAACTGTCCCCCAGTGAGAATCAGCAACTTCAGGAACTGTCCCCCAGTGAGAATCAGCACCGTCAGGAACTGTCTCCCAGTGAGAGTCAGCAACTTCAGTGACTGTCTCCCAGTGAGTGTCGGCACCTTCAGGAACTGTCCCCCAGTGAGAATCAGCAACTTCAGGAACTGTCCCCCAGTGAGAATCAGCACCGTCAGGAACTGTCCCCCAGTGAGAGTCAGCACCTTCAGGAACTGTCCCCCAGTGAGAGTCAACACCTTCAGGAACTGTCCCCCAGTGGGAGTCTGCACCTTCAGGAACTGTCCCCCAGTGAGAGTCAGCACCTTCAGGAACTGCCCCCCGTGAGAGTCAGCGCCTTCTGGAACTGTCCCCCAGTGAGAGTCGGCACCTTCAGGAACTGTCTCCCAGTGAGAATCAACACCTTCAGTAACTGTCTCCCACTGAGAGTCAGCACCTTCAGGAACTGTCCACTAGTGAGAGTTGGCAGCTTCAGGAACTGTCCCCCAGTGGGAGTCAGCACCTTCAGGAACGGTCCCCCAGTGAGAGTAGGCAGCTTCAGGGTCTCACCCCAGAATGAATCAGCACCTTCAGGAACTGTCCCCCAGTGTGAATCAGCACCTTCAGGAACGGTCCCCCAGTGAGAGTCAGCACCTTCAGGAACGGTCCCCCAGTGAGATTCAGCACCTTCAGGAACGGTCCCCCAGTGAGATTCAGCACCTTCAGGAACGGTCCCCCAGTGAGAGTTCAGCACCTTCTGGAACTGTCTCCTAGTGAGAGTTGGCACCTTCAAGAACTCTCTCCCAGTGAGAATCAACACCTTCAGTAACTGACTTCCACTGAGAATCAGCACCTTCAGGAACTGCTCACTAGTGAGAGTCAGCACCTTCAGGGACTTTCCCCCAGTGTGAATCAGCACCTTCAGGAACTGTCCCCCAGTGGGAGGCAGCAGCTTCAGGAACTGTCCCCCAGTGAGAGTCAGCACCTTCAGGAACTGTCCCCCAGTGAGAGTCAGCAGCTTCAGGAACTGTCCCCCAGTGAGATTCAGCAATTTCAGGAACTCTCTCCCAGTGAGTCAGCACATTCAGCGTCTCTCCCCCAGTGTGAATCAGCACCTTCAGGAACTGGCCCCAGTGAGAGTCGGCACCTTCAGGAAATGCCCCCAGTGAGAGGCGGCACCTTCAGGAACTGTCCCCCAGTGAGAGTAGGCACCTTCAGGGACTGTCCCCCAGTGAGAGTCAGCACCTTTAGGGATTGTCCACAACTTGGAGTCAGCACCTTCAGGAACTGTCTCCCAGTGAGAGTCAACTCCTTCTGGAATTGTCTCCTAGTGAGAGTCGGCACCTTCAAGTACTGTCTCCCAGTGAGAATCAACACCTTCAGTAACTGTCTTCCACTGAGAGTCAGCACCTTCAGGAACTGTCCCCCAGTGGGAGTCGGCACCTTCAGGAACTGTCCCCCAGTGAGAGTCAGCGACTTCAGGAACTGTCCCCCAATGAGAGTCAGCACCTTCAGGAAAGGTCCCCAGTGAGAGTCAACACCTTCAGGAACTGTACCCCAGTGAGAGTCAGCACCTTCAGGGTCTCTCCCCCATTGAGAATCAGCACCTTTAAGAACTGTCTCCCAATGAGAATCAATACCTTCAGTAACTGTCTTCCACTGAGAGTCAGCTTCTTCAGGAACTGTCTCCCAGAGAGAGTCAGCACCTTCAGGGTCTCTCCCCCAGTAAGAATCAGCACCTTCAGGATCTGTCTCCAATTGAGAGTCAACACCTTCAGTAACTGTCTCCCAGTGAGTGTCGGCAGCTTCAGGAACTGTCCCCCAGTGAGAGTCAGCACCTTCAGGAACTCTCCCCCAGTGAGAATCAGCACCTTTCGGAACTGTCCCCCAGTGAGAGTCAGCACCTTTAGGAACTGTCCCCCACTGGGAGTCAGCACCTTCAGGAACTGTCCTCCAGTGTGAGTCAGCAAATTCAGGAACTGTCCCCCAGGGAGATTCAGCAATTTCAGGAACTGTCCCCCAGTGTGTGTCGGCACCTTCAGGAACTGCCCCCAGTGAGAGTCGGCACCTTCAGGAACTGTCCCCCAGTGAGAGTCGGCACCTTCAGGAACTGTCCCCCAGTGAGAGTTGGCACCTTCAGGAACTGTCCCCCAGTGAGAGTCAGCACCTTCTGGAACTGTCTCCCAGTGAGAGTCAGCACCTTCAGTAACTATCCCCCTGTGAGTGTCGGCACCTTCAAGGACAGTCACCCAGTGAGAGTCAGCACCTTCAGGAACTGTCCCCCAGTGAGTGTTAGCACCCTTAGGAACTGTCCACAACTGGGAGTCAGCACCTTCAGGATCTGTCCCCCACTGAGAGTCAGCATCTTCAGGAACTGACCCCAGTGAGAGTCAGCACATTCAGGAACTGTCCCCCAGTAAGAGTCGGCACCTTCAAGAACAGTCTCCCAGTCAGAATCAACACCTTCAATAACTGTATTCCACTGACAGTCGGCACCTTCAGGAACTGTCCCCCAGTGAGAGTCGGCAACTTCAGGAACTGTCCCCCACTGAGAGTCAGCACCTTTAGGAACTGTCCTCCAGTGTGAATCAGCACCTTCAGGAACAGTCCCCCAGTGAGAGTCAGCAATTTCTGGAACTGTCTCCCAGTGAGTGTTGGCACCTTCAGGAAATGTCTCCCAATGAGAGTCAGCACCTTCTGGAACTGTCTCCCAGTGAGAGTCAGCACCTTCAGTAACTATCCCCCTGTGAGTGTCGGCACCTTCAAGGACAGTCACCCAGTGAGAGTCAGCACCTTCAGGAACTGTCCCCCAGTGAGTGTTAGCACCTTTAGGAACTGTCCACAACTGGGAGTCAGCACCTTCAGGATCTGTCCCCCACTGAGAGTCAGCATCTTCAGGAACTGACCCCAGTGAGAGTCAGCACATTCAGGAACTGTTCCCCAGTGAGAGTCGGCACCTTCAAGAACAGTTTCCCAGTCAGAATCAACACCTTCAATAACTGTATTCCACTGACAGTTGGCACCTTCAGGAACTGTCCCCCAGTGAGAGTCGGCAACTTCAGGAACTGTCCCCCAGTGAGAGTCAGCACCTTTAGGAACTGTCCTCCAGTGTGAATCAGCACCTTCAGGAACAGTCCCCCAGTGAGAGTCAGCAATTTCTGGAACTGTCTCCCAGTGAGTGTCGGCACCTTCAGGAACTGTCCCCCACTGGGAGTCAGCACCTTCAGGAACTGTCCCCCAGTGAGAGTCAGCACCATCAGGAACTGTCCCCCAGTGAGAGTCAGCAAATTCAGGAACTGTCCTCCAGTGTGAATCAGCACCTTCAGGAACTGTCCCCCAGTGAGATTCAACAATTTCAGGAACGGTCCCCCAGTGACAGTCAGCACCTTCAGGGTCTCTCCCCCAGTTTGCATCAGCACCTTCAGGAACAGTCCCCCAGTGAGAGTCAGCAATTTCTGGAACTGTCTCCCAGTGAGTGTCAGCACCTTCAGGAACTGTCCCCCAGTGAGAGTCGGCACCTTCAGGAACTGCCCCCAGTGAGAGTCGGCACCTTCAGGAACTGTCCCCCAGTGAGAGTCGGCACCTTCAGGAACTGTCCCCCAGTGAGAGTCAGCACCTTTAGGGATTGTCCACAACTTGGAGTCAGCACCTTCAGGAACTGTCCCCCAGTGGGAGTCAGCATCTTCAGGAACTGTCTCCCAGTGAGAGTCAGCTCCTTCTGGAATTGTCTCCTAGTGAGAGTCGGCACCTTCAAGTACTGTCTCCCAGTGAGAATCAACACCTTCAGTAACTGTCTTCCACTGAGAGTCAGCACCTTCAGGAACTGTGCCCCAGTGGGAGTCAGCACCTTCAGGAACTGTCCCCCAGTGAGAGTCAGCAACTTCATGAACTGTCCCCCAGTGAGATTCAGCAATTTCAGGAACTGTCCCCCAGTGAGAGTCAACACCTTCAGGAACTGTCCCCCAGTGAGAGTCAACACCTTCAGGAACTGTCCCCCAGTGAGAGTCAGCACCTTCAGGAACTGTCCCCCAGTGAGAGTCAACACCTTCAGGAACTGTCCCCCAGTGGGAGTCAGCACCTTCAGGAACTGTCCCCCAGTGAGAGTCAGCACCTTCAGGAACTGCCCCCCGTGAGAGTCAGCGCCTTCTGGAACTGTCCCCCAGTGAGAGTCAGCACCTTCAGGAACTGTCTCCCAGTGAGAATCAACACCTTCAGTAACTGTCTCCCACTGAGAGTCAGCACCTTCAGGAATTGTCCACTAGTGAGAGTTGGCAGCTTCAGGAACTGTCCCCCAGTGGGAGTCAGCACCTTCAGGAACGGTCCCCCAGTGAGAGTAGGCACCTTCAGGGTCTCACCCCAGAATGAATCAGCACCTTCAGGAACTGTCCCCCAGTGTGAATCAGCACCTTCAGGAACGGTCCCCCAGTGAGAGTCAGCACCTTCAGGAACGGTCCCCCAGTGAGATCAGCACCTTCAGGAACTGTCCCCCAGTGAGAGTTCAGCACCTTCTGGAACTGTCTCCTAGTGAGAGTTGGCACCTTCAAGAACTCTCTCCCAGTGAGAATCAACACCTTCAGTAACTGACTTGCACTGAGAATCAGCACCTTCAGGAACTGCTCGCTAGTGAGAGTCAGCACCTTCAGGGTCTTTCCCCCAGTGTGAATCAGCACCTTCAGGAACTGTCCCCCAGTGGGAGGCAGCAGCTTCAGGAACGGTCCACCAGTGAGTGTCAGCACCTTCAGGAACTGTCCCCCAGTGAGAGTCAGCAGCTTCAGGAACTGTCCCCCAGTGAGATTCAGCAATTTCAGGAACTGTCTCCCAGTGAGTCAGCACATTCAGCGTCTCTCCCCCAGTGTGAATCAGCACCTTCAGGAACTGACCCCAGTGAGAGTCGGCACCTTCAGGAAATGCCCCCAGTGAGAGTCGGCACCTTCAGGAACTGTCCCCCAGTCAGAGTCGGCACCTTCAGGGACTGTCCCCCAGTGAGAGTCAGCACCTTTAGGGATTGTCCACAACTTGGAGTCAGCACCTTCAGGAACTGTCCCCCAGTGGGAGTCAGCATCTTCAGGAACTGTCTCCCAGTAAGAGACAGCTCCTTCTGGAATTGCCTCCTAGTGAGAGTCGGCACCTTCAAGTACTGTCTCCCAGTGAGAATCAACACCTTCAGTAACTGTCTTCCACTGAGAGTCAGCACCTTCAGGAACTGTCCCCCAATGAGAGTCAGCACCTTCAGGAAAGGTCCCCAGTGAGAGTCAACACCTTCAGGAACTGTACCCCAGTGAGAGTCAGCATCTTCAGGGTCTCTCCCCCAGTGAGAATCAGCACCTTTATGAACTGTCTCCCAATGGGAATCAATACCTTCAGTAACTGTCTTCTACTGAGAGTCTGCTTCTTCAGGAACTGTCTCCCAGAGAGAGTCAGCACCTTCAGGGTCTCTCCCCCAGTGACAATCAGCACCTTCAGGACCTGTCTCCAATTGAGAGTCAACAACTTCAGTAACTATCCCCCAGTGAGTGTCGGCACCTTCAGGAACTGTCCCCCAGTGAGAGTCAGCACCTTCAGGAACTCTCCCCCAGTGAGAATCAGCACCTTCCGGAACTGTCCCCCAGTGAGTGTTAGCACCTTTAGGAACTGTCCACAACTGGGAGTCAGCACCTTCAGGATCTGTCCCCAGTGAGAGTCAGCACATTCAGGAACTGTCCCCCAGTGAGAGTCGGCACCTTCAAGAACAGTCTCCCAGTCAGAATCAACACCTTCAATAACTGTATTCCACTGACAGTCGGCACCTTCAGGAACTGTCTCCCAGTGAGAGTCGGCAACTTCAGGAACTGTCCCCCAGTGAGAGTCAGCACCTTTAGGAACTGTCCTCCAGTGTGAATCAGCACCTTCAGGAACAGTCCCCCAGTGAGAGTCAGCAATTTCTGGAACTGTCTCCCAGTGAGTGTCGGCACCTTCAGGAAATGTCTCCCAATGAGAGTCAGCACCTTCAGGAACTGTCCCCCAGTGAGAGTCGGCACCTTCAGGAACTGCCCCCAGTGAGAGTCGGCACCTTCAGGAACTGTGGCCCAGTGAGAGTCAGCACCTTTAGGAACTGTCCCCCACTGGGAGTCAGCACCTTCAGGAACTGTCCCCCAGTGAGAGTCAGCACCATCAGGAACTGTCCCCCAGTGAGAGTCAGCAAATTCAGGAACTGTCCTCCAGTGTGAATCAGCACCTTCAGGAACTGTCCCCCAGTGAGATTCAACAATTTCAGGAACGGTCCCCCAGTGACAGTCAGCACCTTCAGGGTCTCTCCCCCAGTTTGCATCAGCACCTTCAGGAACAGTCCCCCAGTGAGAGTCAGCAATTTCTGGAACTGTCTCCCATTGAGTGTCGGCACCTTCAGGAAATGTCTCCCAGTGAGAGTCAGCACCTTCAGGAACTGTCCCCCAGTGAGAGTCGGCACCTTCAGGAACTGCCCCCAGTGAGAGTCGGCACCTTCAGGAACAGTCCCCCAGTGAGAGTCGGCACCTTCAGGAACTGTCCCCCAGTGAGAGTCAGCACCTTTAGGGATTGTCCACAACTTGGAGTCAGCACCTTCAGGAACTGTCCCCCAGTGGGAGTCAGCATCTTCAGGAACTGTCTCCCAGTGAGAGTCAGCTCCTTCTGGAATTGTCTCCTAGTGAGAGTCGGCACCTTCAAGTACTGTCTCCCAGTGAGAATCAACACCTTCAGTAACTGTCTTCCACTGAGAGTCAGCACCTTCAGGAACTGTGCCCCAGTGGGAGTCAGCACCTTCAGGAACTGTCCCCCAGTGAGAGTCAGCAACTTCATGAACTGTCCCCCAGTGAGATTCAGCAATTTCAGGAACTGTCTCCCAGTGAGAGTCAGCATCTTCGGGGTCTCTCCCCCAGTGTGCATCAGCACCTTCAGGAACTGACCCCAGTGAGAGTCAGCACCTTCAGGGACTTTCCCCCAGTGAGAGTCAGCACCTTCAGGAACTGTCCCCCAGTGAGAGTCAGCACCTTTAGGGATTGTCCACAACTTGGAGTCAACACCTTCAGGAACTGTCCCCCAGTGGGAGTCAGCACCTTCAGGAACTGTCCCCCAGTGACAGTCAGCACCTTCAGGGTCTCTCCCCCAGTGAGAGTCAGCACCTTCAGGATCTGTCTCCCATTGAGAGTCAACACCTTCAGTAACTGTCTCCCAGTGAGAGTCAGCACCGTCACGAACTGTCCCCCAGTGAGAGTCAGCACCCTCAGGAACTGTCACCCAGTGAGAGTCAGCACCTTCAGGAACTGTCCCCCAGTGAGAGTCAACACCTTCAGGAACTGTCCCCCAGTGGGAGTCAGCACCTTCAGGAACTGTCCCCCAGTGAGAGTCAGCACCTTCAGGAACTGTCTCCCAGTGAGAATCAACACCTTCAGTAACTGTCTCCCACTGAGAGTCAGCACCTTCAGGAATTGTCCACTAGTGAGAGTTGGCAGCTTCAGGAACTGTCCCCCAGTGGGAGTCAGCACCTTCAGGAACGGTCCCCCAGTGAGAGTAGGCACCTTCAGGGTCTCACCCCAGAATAAATCAGCACCTTCAGGAACTGTCCCCCAGTGTGAATCAGCACCTTCAGGAACGGTCCCCCAGTGAGAGTCAGCACCTTCAGGAACGGTCCCCCAGTGAGATCAGCACCTTCAGGAACTGTCCCCCAGTGAGAGTTCAGCACCTTCTGGAACTGTCTCCTAGTGAGAGTCGGCACCTTCAAGAACTCTCTCCCAGTGAGAATCAACACCTTCAGTAACTGACTTGCACTGAGAATCAGCACCTTCAGGAACTGCTCGCTAGTGAGAGTCAGCACCTTCAGGGTCTTTCCCCCAGTGTGAATCAGCACCTTCAGGAACTGTCCCCCAGTGGGAGGCAGCAGCTTCAGGAACGGTCCACCAGTGAGTGTCAGCACCTTCAGGAACTGTCCCCCAGTGAGAGTCAGCAGCTTCAGGAACTGTCCCCCAGTGAGATTCAGCAATTTCAGGAACTGTCTCCCAGTGAGTCAGCACATTCAGCGTCTCTCCCCCAGTGTGAATCAGCACCTTCAGGAACTGACCCCAGTGAGAGTCGGCACCTTCAAGAAATGCCCCCAGTGAGAGTCGGCACCTTCAGGAACTGTCCCCCAGTCAGAGTCGGCACCTTCAGGGACTGTCCCCCAGTGAGAGTCAGCACCTTTAGGGATTGTCCACAACTTGGAGTCAGCACCTTCAGGAACTGTCCCCCAGTGGGAGTCAGCATCTTCAGGAACTGTCTCCCAGTGAGAGTCAGCTCCTTCTGGAATTGTCTCCTAGTGAGAGTCGGCACCTTCAAGTACTGTCTCCCAGTGAGAATCAACACCTTCAGTAACTGTCTTCCACTGAGAGTCAGCACCTTCAGGAACTGTCCCCCAATGAGAGTCAGCACCTTCAGGAAAGGTCCCCAGTGAGAGTCAACACCTTCAGGAACTGTACCCCAGTGAGAGTCAGCATCTTCAGGGTCTCTCCCCCAGTGAGAATCAGCACCTTTAAGAACTGTCTCCCAATGAGAATCAATACCTTCAGTAACTGTCTTCCACTGAGAGTCTGCTTCTTCAGGAACTGTCTCCCAGAGAGAGTCAGCACCTTCAGGGTCTCTCCCCCAGTGACAATCAGCACCTTCAGGACCTGTCTCCAATTGAGAGTCAACACCTTCAGTAACTATCCCCCAGTGAGTGTCGGCACCTTCAGGAACTGTCCCCCAGTGAGAGTCAGCACCTTCAGGAACTCTCCCCCAGTGAGAATCAGCACCTTCCGGAACTGTCCCCCAGTGAGAGTCAGCACCTTTAGGAACTGTCCCCCACTGGGAGTCAGCACCTTCAGGAACTGTCCTCCAGTGTGAGTCAGCAAATTCAGGAACTGTCCCCCAGGGAGATTCAGCAATTTCAGGAACTGTCCCCCAGTGTGTGTCGGCACCTTCAGGAACTGCCCCCAGTGAGAGTCGGCACCTTCAGGAACTGTCCCCCAGTGAGAGTTGGCACCTTCAGGAACTGTCCCCCAGTGAGAGTCAGCACCTTTTGGAATTGTCCACAACTTGGAGTCAGCACCTTCAGGAACTGTACCCCAGTGGGAGTCAGCTTCTTCAGGAACTGTCTCCCAGTGACAGTCAGCACCTTCTTGAACAGTCTCCTAGTGAGAGTCGGCACCTTCAGGAACTGTCTCCCATTGAGAGTCAACACCTTCAGTAACTATCCCCCAGTGAGTGTCGGCACCTTCAGGAACTGTCCCCCAGTGAGAATCAGCACCTTCCGGAACTGTCCCCCAGTGAGAGTCAGCACCTTTTGGAATTGTCCACAACTTGGAGTCAGCACCTTCAGGAACTGTCGCCCAGTGGGAGTCAGCTTCTTCAGGAACTGTCTCCCAGTGAGAGTCAGCGCCTTCTGGAACTGTCTCCTAGTGAGAGTCGGCACCTTCAAGAACTGTCTCCCAGTGAGAATCAACACCTTCAGTAACTGTCTTCCACTGAGAGTCAGCACCTTCATGAACTGTCCCCCAGTGGGAGCCAGCAGCTTCAGGAACTGTCCCCCAGTGAGAGTCAGCAACTTCAGGAACTGACCCCCAGTGAGAGTCAGCACCTTCAGGAACTGACCCCCAGTGAGATTCAGCAATTTCAGGAACTGTCTCCCCGTCAGAGTCAGCACATTCAGTGTCTCTCCCCCAGTGTGTATCAGCACCTTCAGGAACTGACCCCAGTGAGAATCAGCACCTTCAGGACCTGTCCCCCAGTGAGAGTCAGCACCTTCAGGAACTGTCCCCCAGTGAGAGTCAACACCTTCAGGAACTGTCCCCCAGTGGGAGTCAAAACCTTCAGGAAATGTCCCCCAGTGAGAGTCAGCACCTTCGGGAACTGCCTCCCAGTGAGAATCAATACCTTCAGTAACGGTCTTCAACTGAGAGTCAGCACCTTCAGGAACTGTCCACTAGTGAGAGTTGGCTCCTTCAGGAACTGTCCCCCAGTAAGAGTCAGCAGCTTCAGGAACTGTCTCACAGAGAGAGTCAGCACCTTCAGGAACTATCTCCCAGTGAGAGTCTGCACCTTCAGGAACTGTCCCCCAGTGAGATTCAGCACCTTCAGGAACTGTCCCCCAGTGAGAGTCAACACTTTCAGTAACTGTACCCCAGTGGGAGTCAGCTCCTTCAGGAACTGTCCCCCAGTGAGAGTTAGCACCTTCAGGGTCTCTCTCCCAGTGTGAATCAGCACCTTCAGGAACTGTCCCCCAGTGAGAGTCAGCACCTTTAGTAACTATCCCCCAGTGAGTGTCAGCACCTTCAGCGACAGTAACCCAGTGAGAGTCAGCACCTTCAGGAACTGTCCCCCTGTGAGTGTTAGCACCTTTAGGAACTGTCCACAACTGGGAGTCAGCACCTTCAGTTTCTGTCCCCCACTGAGAGTCAGCATCTTCAGGAACTGTCCCCCGTGAGAGTCGGCACCTTCAGGAACTGTCCCCCACTGAGAGTCGGCACCTTCAGGAACTGTCCCACAGTGAGAGTCAGCACCTTTTGGAATTGTCCACAACTTGGAGTCAGCACCTTCAGGAACTGTCCCCCAGTGGGAGTCAGCTTCTTCAGGAACTGTCTCCCAGTGAGAGTCAGCACCTTCTGGAACTGTCTCCTAGTGAGAGTCGGCACCTTCAAGAACTGTCTCCCAGTGAGAATCAACACCTTCAGTAACTGTCTTCGACTGAGAGTCAGCACCTTCAGGAACTGTCCCCCAGTGGGAGTCAGCAGCTTCAGGAACTGTCCCCCAGTGAGTGTCAGCACCTTCAGGAACTGCCCCCCGTGAGAGTCAGCACCTTCTGGAACTGTCCCCCAGTGAGAGTCGGCACCTTCAGGAACTGTCTCCCAGTGAGAATCAACACCTTCAGTAGCTGTCTTCAACTGAGAGTCAGCACCTTCAGGAACTGTCCCCCAGTGGGAGACAGCAGCTTCAGGAACTGTCGCCCAGTGAGAGTCAGCACCTTCAGGAACTGCCCCCCGTGAGAGTCAGCGCCTTCTGGAACTGTCCCCCAGTGAGAGTCGGCACCTTCAGGAACTGTCTCCCAGTGAGAATCAACAACTTCAGTAACTGTCTTCAACTGAGAGTCAGCACCTTCAGGAACTGTCCACTAGTGAGATTTGGCTCCTTCAGGAACTGTCCCCCAGTGAGAGTCAGCAGCTTCAGGAATTGTCCCCCAGTGAGAGTCAGCACCTTCAGGAACTATCTCCCAGTGAGAGTCAGCACCTTCAGGAACTGTCTCCCAGTGAGAGTCAGCACCTTCAGGAACTGTCTCCCAGTGAGAATCAACACCTTCAGTAACTGTCTTCAACTGAGAGTCAGCACCTTCAGGAACTGTCCACTAGTGAGAGTTGGCTCCTTCAGGAACTGTCCCCCACTGAGAGTCAGCAGCTTCAGGAACTGTCCCTCAGTGAGAGTCAACACATTCAGTAACTGTACCCCAGTGGGAGTCAGCACCTTCAGGAACTGTCTCCCAGTGAGAGTCAGCACCTTCAGGAACTGTCCCCCAGTGAGAGTCAGCACCTTCTGGAACTGTCTCCCAGTGAGAGTCAGCACCTTCAGTAACTATCCCCCTGTGAGTGTCGGCACCTTCAAGGACAGTCACCCAGTGAGAGTCAGCACCTTCAGGAACTGTCCCCCAGTGAGTGTTAGCACCTTTAGGAACTGTCCACAACTGGGAGTCAGCACCTTCAGGATCTGTCCCCCACTGAGAGTCAGCATCTTCAGGAACTGACCCCAGTGAGAGTCAGCACATTCAGGAACTGTCCCCCAGTGAGAGTCGGCACCTTCAAGAACAGTCTCCCAGTCAGAATCAACACCTTCAATAACTGTATTCCACTGACAGTCGGCACCTTCAGGAACTGTCCCCCAGTGAGAGTCGGCAACTTCAGGAACTGTCCCCCAGTGAGAGTCAGCACCTTTAGGAACTGTCCTCCAGTGTGAATCAGCACCTTCAGGAACAGTCCCCCAGTGAGAGTCAGCAATTTCTGGAACTGTCTCCCAGTGAGTGTCGGCAGCTTCAGGAAATGTCTCCCAATGAGAGTCAGCACCTTCAGGAACTGTCCCCCAGTGAGAGTCGGCACCTTCAGGAACTGCCCCCAGTGAGAGTTGGCACCTTCAGGAACTGTCCACCAGTGAGTGTCATCACCTTTAGGAACTGTCCCCCACTGGGAGTCAGCACCTTCAGCAGCTGTCCCCCAGTGAGAGTCAGCACCTTCAGGAGCTGTCCCCCAGTGAGAGTCAGCACCATCAGGAACTGTCCCCCAGTGAGAGTCAGCAACTTCATGAACTGTCCCCCAGTGAGATTCAGCAATTTCAGGAACTGTCTCCCAGTGAGAGTCAGCATCTTCGGGGTCTCTCCCCCAGTGTGAATCAGCACCTTCAGGAACTGACCCCAGTGAGAGTCAGCACCTTCAGGGACTTTCCCCCAGTGAGAGTCAGCACCTTCAGGAACTGTCCCCCAGTGAGAGTCAAGACCTTCAGGAACTGTCCCCCAGTGGGAGTCAACACCTTCAGGAACTGTCCCCCAGTGACAGTCAGCACCTTCAGGGTCTCTCCCCCAGTGAGAGTCAGCACCTTCAGGATCTGTCTCCCATTGAGAGTCAACACCTTCAGTAACTGTCTCCCAGTGAGAGTCAGCACCGTCACGAACTGTCCCCCAGTGAGAGTCAGCACCTTCAGGAACTGTCCCCCAGTGAGAGTCAGCACCTTCAGGAACTATCTCCCAGTGAGAGTCAGCACCTTCAGGAACTGTCCCCCAGTGAGAATCGGCAGCTTTAAGAACTGTCTCCCAATGAGAATCAATACCTTCAGTAACTGTCTTCCACTGAGAGTCAGCACCTTCAGGAACTTTCTCCAAGTGAGAGTCCGCAACTTCAGGAACTGTCCCCCAGTGAGAGTCAGCACCTTCAGGAATTGTCTCCCAGTGGGAGTCAGCACCTTCAGGAACTGTCTGCCCATGAGAGTCAGCACCTTCAGGAACGGTCCCCCAATGAGAGTCAGCACCTTCAGGAACTATCTCCCAGTGAGAGTCAGCACCTTCAGTAACTGTCTCCCAGTGAGAGTCAGCACCATCACGAACTGTCCCCCAGTGAGAGTCAGCACCTTCAGGAACTGTCCCCCAGCGAGAGTCAGCACCTTCAGGAACTATCTCCCAGTGAGAGTCAGCACCTTCAGGAACTGTCTCCCAGTGAGAGTCAGCACCTTCAGGAACTGTCCCCCAGTGAGAATCGGCAGCTTTAAGAACTGTCTCCCAATGAGAATCAATACCTTCAGTAACTGTCTTCCACTGAGATTCAGCACCTTCAGGAACTTTCTCCAAGTGAGAGTCCGCAACTTCAGGAACTGTCCCCCAGTGAGAGTCAGCACCTTCAGGAACTGTCCCCCAGTGAGAGTCAACACTTTCAGTAACTGTACCCCAGTGGGAGTCAGCTCCTTCAGGAACTGTCCCCCAGTGAGAGTCAGCACCTTCAGGGTCTCTCTCCCAGTGTGAATCAGCACCTTCAGGAACTGTCTCCCACTGAGAGTCAGCACCTTCAGGAACTTTCCCCCAGTGAGAGTCAGCACCTTCAGTAACTATCCCCCAGTGAGTGTCGGCACCTTCAGGGACAGTCACCCAGTGAGAGTCAGCACCTTCAGGAACTGTCCCCCAGTGAGAATCTGCACCTTTAAGAACTGTCTCCCAATGAGAATCAATACCTTCAGTAACTGTCTTCCACCTGGAGTCAGCACCTTCAGGAACTGTCTCTCAGTGAGAGTCAGCATCTTCAGGAACTGTCCCCCAGTGAGTGTTAGCACCTTTAGGAACTGTCCACAACTGGAAGTCAGCACCTTCAGTATCTGTCCCCCACTGAGACTCAGCATCTTCAGGAACTGTCCCCCAGTGAGAGTCAGCACATTCAGGCACTGTCCCCCAGTGAGAGTCTGCACCTTCAAGAACTGTTTCCCAGTCAGAATCAACACCTTCAATAACTGTCTTCCACTGAGAGTCGGCACCTTCAGGAACTGTCCCCCAGTAAGAATCGGCACCTTCAGGAACTGTCCCCCAGTGAGAGTCAGCACCTTTAGGAACTGTCCCCCACTGGGAGTCAGCACCTTCAGGAACTGTCCCCCAGTGAGAGTCAGCACCTTCAGGAACTGTCCCCCAGTGAGAGTCAGCACCTTCAGGAACTGTCCCCCAGTGAGAGTCAGCACCTTCAGGAACTGTCTTCCAGTGAGAGTCAGCCCCTTCAGGGTCTCTCCTCCAGTGTGAATCAGCACCTTCAGGAACTGTGCCCCTCTGAGAGTCAGCACCTTCAGGAACTGTCCCCCTCTGAGAGTCAGCATCTTCAGGAACTGTCTTCCAGTGAGAGTCAGCACCTTCAGGAACTGTCTTCCAGTGAGAGTCAGCACCTTCAGGAACTCTCTCCCAGTGAGCGTCAGCTCCTTCAGGAACTGTCTTCCAGTGAGAGTCAGCACCTTCAAGAACTATCCCTCAGTGATAGTCGTCACTTTCAGGAACTGTCTCCCAATGTGAGTCAGTACTTACCCATAATTTTTATTATGCCACCATGATTGTTGTTTAATTCTTGAAGCCTGCGGGACAATCATGTTTTATCTGGATTCTAGTGCATACTTCAATCATATCAGTAATGAAGCAGTTTAATCTGCGATTGATCTGACAGTGGACGCTATTGTATTTTTCCTGTGTCGCAGGTCTTGAGGAAGGTTTTTGGAAAAGACTTTGTTTTTCACAGTTTGCTGTCAATTGAATGTTAAACAGAGGGAGGAACCGAACAAACAGCACATAGATTAGGAATTATATTGTGTAGAAACCACATGCGGAGTCTTTTGTAACACTTGTATTTCTGTGTTAATCACTTTGCCTGATTACACAACAGTCAAAATAGTTCACCTATTTCCTTGGTATTAACACATCTTTAATTGTACCTGTAAATACTAATTTCCAGGGTAACAAATACTGATGCTAATATATACTGTGCTTTGTCCTGATTAATCTGATCATTAGCTGTTCAGCTCCTGGGGAAGATGCTTGTTTATTTCCAGAGAGGAATAGAAGATTAACCTGGAGCCTAGTCAGTAATTAACAATTAACCAGCCCCCCAGCCCCCCAGACTCCACCATCTCAAAAGGACATTTAACTTAAGAGAATTTACTTTGGGCTGAAGCCAGTCAAAATTCCAGATTGAGTCATGAGCTATAATTTTCTGTGTAATTAAAGAGTTATTGTGTGAGGCTGACACAAGACAGAACAGTATGACATAGGCTGCAGATGGCTGGTAAGAGTAGCTACAAGCAGGACAGGAATGAGTTGTGAGCAAAGGGGTGAAATCGCATTTATGGAAAGAAATCCTGTAGAGTTACAGAAATCTGGAGAATGACTCCAAGCTGAACAGTAATAGGAGGAGAAAGGAACATTTAGAACAAATTTAAGGATATCCCTCTTCACACTGGATTGGGTTCCTGGGTCAGGTATCCCTGACTTCAGCCCTGAGTGGAGTGTAGGAACTTTTTGGATGGAGTATAGGGATGGGAGGAGGCCATTCAGCCCTTTGAGCATGTTCTGTCATTCAATTCCACCATAGCTGATGTGAATCTTAATGTATCCACCTTTAATATTGCTTACCAAACAAAAGTCTCCCAATAATAAAAACAGAAAATGCTGGAAAAACTCAGCAGGTCTGACAGCATCTGTGGAGAGAAAGACAGAGTTAACGTTTCGAGTTCAATGTGACTTCTGAAGAAGAGTCATACAGACTTGAAACGTTAATTTTTTCTCTCTCCACAGATGCTGCCAGACCTGCTGAGCTTTTCCAGCATTTTCTGGTTTTATTTCAGATTTCCAGCATCTGCAGTATTTTTCTTTCATCACAAAAATCTCAGTTTAGAAAATTGAAATTGACTCAGCCTCAACAGCTTTTTGGGGACAGAATTTCATATTTTCCACTACACGTGAAGGTGATCATGACAATTGCCCCCTTGCTCCCTCCCTCCCTCACCTGTGTCTATCCTGTGCTCAGTAATCTTAGTCTCACTGATCACTAATACTTTTACTAGGACTAACCAATGGTTTCACCATTACTAATTAGTGCAGCGTTTTCTCTAATATTGTGAAAAACATGTGATGGAAAAGTTACATAAACTTTCAACCAATGTCTGACTCACCCAGAGCAGGGTTCCAATTTGATTATAGTGTGTGTTGAGTTAACTGGTTTTTGGCTATAAGTTCACTGGAATTTGAGGGAAAGGCAGAAAGAGCAAGAATCCCAGGAAATGATAAATAGTCAGTACAAGGCACACTTGGAGTAGTTGGACATAAACTCGATGTCACCGGTTAGTGATATCACTCCCTGAATCTGAAGGTTGTGATTTCGTCCTTGTGTTCAAATCCCTCTATGCCCTCACCACTCCCTATCTCTGTGACTTCCTCCAGCCTCACAACCCTCTGAGATCTCTGCACTCCACTAATTTTGGCTCCTTCTCATCCTTGCGTTTCACCATTCTGCCACCGGTGGCCAATCCTTTTGGTGCCTGGGTCATAAGATTTATTCTCCTCCTTTAAGACACTTCTCGAAAACCTACCACTTTGACCAAACTTTTGTTCACCTGCACTAATCTCTCGCCGTGAAGCTCAACATTAAATTCTGTCTCACAACACTCCTGTGAAGCTCCCCAGGTTGTTTCACTTGGCTTACATAAATAAAAGTTATTGTAACTCTGACCCTAATAAATAGAAATTATTGGTGGTGATGTTGGGTTTCTGCATGCCCTCGGCATCCAGCTATCTAAACCTTGCAGATTAAATGTTCTAAGGTAAGTTGAGATCCAATTACAAACAATATTTGGTAGGTTGTAATCTGTAGAGATATCTCCACTCCGGTTCTGATTTAAATGTGCTGCTGGGGTTAGTGTAGCTCAGTTTCTGAGTAAAGTTTTAATATCACTCGTTTAATATATTAATTAACTTTTAGGAAATTGTGGTGATTTAGCATTTAATATGCTCCCATCCACTTGGATCAACTATTGGGGAACAAAGGGAAATCTGAAAGAGGTCACTATTGAAAGTTCCGGTGTTCGATTTGGAGCTGGTTTAAACTGGAAGGTCCAGTTTTGTTTATTTCCTGCAAGCCCTGCCACGTGTTAAATCAAGAGTGTGTGTGTGTGTGTAATGTTTAGGAACTGGAGTATTATATTCAATTTCTGATACTTCAGAAAACAGTGGAACAAAATGAAGAAACCAGGATCAGATTGTGGTTGGGAGGGGGGTGGGGGGGGGGGGGGGGGTGGTGCAAAAAAAAAAACTGAATGAACTATTCATGAAACGACATAAGTAAACAAACAGGATTTAGCAGTGGGAATGAAAGATCTAGATCTACTGAGTTACATCCACATATGCTGACATAGATTTATATTTCCATATATTTACATTGCCATCTTTCCCAAAATTTCATATTATATTCCTCATTCAGTTTACGCGACAGTTTTGCAAATTTATACATCCTCATTCTGTTTACAATTTTATACATCTACATGATTTTTCCAAAACTGCAAACCAATAAATAATATCAAAGAACGTAACTTAATCTAGCCCACTCTGTCAATGATTATTGATTGCGTGAATTCCACATAAAATCATCCAGTAACTGTTGCATTTGGTTAAATGTGCATTTCTTCCAGTACATATCCATATACATATGAAAATTGGAGAAGAATGAGAATGTACAATCAGTATCATAATATTCTCCTTTTCGTGTACAATAAACTTGTAATTATAAATACAGAATTTTTATTCATACTAATGCAAAATATTCATTTTCAAATGTTAATGGTGGTGGGGGGTGTGGTTGCAACATGAGATAGAAAGTTTGAAAGGTATCTAATATTCCTGCAACTCTTTCGAGTACAAACATGTTTCCATCTGTTCCTATTCAGATGAAGTTACATTGTTTCATAGTTTGCCATTGTGAGATTTGAACTCTTGATCTTGGGGTTACAAACCCACTACCATAAACACTTGGCTATTTAGGCCAAGCCTAATACTGCTGCACCGGCCCTGAGTGCACTGGTTTAATAATTGGCCTGATCTGGTTACAGCTGCATTACAATGGAGGTTCATTTGATTACGAATTGGCTTTAAATGAGGATGAGGCGTTAGTGCTAATATTAAGTTTAGGATTTGTTCCTTTCATGTAGGAAATTTACTGAAAGGGAAGTAAATATTTAATCATCAAACAACTAAACGATCAGCGTTTAAGTCTGTGTTGTGGAACTGCAGCATTTTAATGGGCAAATGTATTCAGCCTGCCCAGAGTACACTCCAGCCAGGACAGGACCTTTTAACCCATCAGAGTATCAGTTCCCCTCTTTTTTGAAATGGGAAAAATTGCAATGAAATTCCAATTGGATGTTTTAATTTCTTGTTTCTTTGTTTTGTTAAGACAGGGAAGGCCTTTTGCATCTTGGTTGGGGGGGTGGGGGGGGGGGTGCGGGGAGGAGTGTTTTCACTTGAAGGTGCCCTGGGTCCTCTCGGAGTGACCCTACACCTGACAAACCTGGATAATCTGCACTATTTGTCTTTTCAATCGCCTCTCCCAGCTACAAGTGTCCTCTGTTTGAACACAAACACCAGGACAGTGTAAACAAACAGAACAATGAGGGAGAACAGGGTCATGGAAAGAAACCTGATGTCACTCCCTGACTCTCACATGTACCCTCAGTAATCATCAAAACGCCAATACTTCCCAATTTGTACACTGCTCATCTTCTCTTCTTGGGAAAAGGATCCAACAGCATTGGGCCCAAGGTTATTAAATGATTGTAAATCAGACGCTGGCCACTTCAGGAGGCTGAGGACTTACTGGTGCACATGGATGGGGTTGAGAATGCAGGATTCCTGTGACTTCAGACAACAACTTGTGTTTATAGCATCTTAAGGTAGTAAAACGTCCCAAGGGATTTCACAGGAGAAAAATTGTCACTGAGGCACATGACAGGATATTAGAGCAGGTAGCAGATGTAGGTTTTAGGTTTTAACAAGCATTTCACAGGACGATAAAGAGGCAGAGAGGTTTAGGGAGGGAATATCAGATCTTAGGGTCTCAGCAGCTGAAGGTATATCCACCAATGGTGGAGCCATTAACTGGTGATGTGGAAAACTGTTGTGAATCATTCTCTGTGATCAAAACGGAGGCGCAACATCAACAGAAGCTAACGGAAAAGTGCAGTTTTCTTCAGCAGGTCTTCACCTAGGTTTTTTATTTTGTGTTTTATTATTTTTCACCATTTCTTCTTCAGTCACCCACACTCCCCATTAAAAAGAAACACAGCGATCCCACAGTGAGGCTTCCACGCTAGGCAGAGAGTGTGCCTGGGGTGACATTATAGAGACAGCCAGAAAACAGAGTGGATGTAAATGATGTTCACCACCCCCGCGTCTGCCTCTCAGGTGATTGTATCCCATGGCAATATTCTGAAGAAACGCCAGGGAGTGTCAGTGTCTGGCCTCAGTGTCCTGGGGCCAATATTTATCCCTCACTAAAAAACAGATTATCTCATCATTATTACATTGCTGTTTGTGGGATCTTGCCATGCACAAATTGGATGCTGTGTTTCCTAAATCACAACAGTGACTACACTTCAAAAAGTATTTCATTTGCTGTAAAGCACTTTTGGGTGTCCTGAGATAGTGAAAGGCGCTATAAAATGCAAGTTTTTCTTTCCCTGATCTCTGCACCAAATCCTGAATGTTTCTCCTCCCCCCCACCCCACACCAGCCCCTTACACACAGATTCACGCACAGACATAGCACCCCTTTGGGTGACAGACTTTCAGATTCAACCTTCATGCAGGACCATGTCTGACCTTCCTCTAGTGCCCCGAAAATCCAGAGTTTAGAGTTGCTGGTACAGACCCGCATCCTATCATTGGCAGCAGCACAAGCTTTCTACTTAGTAATATCCCCTCCACATTCTCAAACACTTTCAGAATTTGGCAACCTTTATCATTGAAGCAGTGGTTTCCTGGGAAACAAGCAGGTGTTTTTAGTCATTCTGCTATTCAGAATACAGCAACAAAATTCCAAAGGAATCTGAGGACAGGATCAACCCAATCCTTCGCTACTAGTTTCAACAAGTCATAGCTACTTGCCAAAACAGCCCAGTGATTTATTAATTCAATAACTAGTCCATTCCCATCTCCCACTTCCTCGGTTTTCCTTTCTCTGTTTCAGCTGATCAGATCCCGCTGTAGCCGGACTGAAATCCTTGCAAATATTTGTCTCTTCCCATGCGCGTCTATGACTTACTCATTGAGTCAGAGGCTTATCAGTTCAAGCCCCACTCCAGATACTTAACCACACTGGGAGATTTTGTGCTCCTGAGGGAGTCTTGCACTGTCACAGGTGGACGGTGAAAGATCCCAAGGCACTATTTTGAAGAAGAGCAGGGGAGTTGTCCCCCGTGCCCTGACACTATTTACCCCTTGATCAATATCACTAGAATATCTGATCATTAATACTTTGCTGTTTGTGGGAGCTTGCTGTGTGCAAATTGACTGCTGGGTTCCTTGCATTACAACAGTTCAACACTTCAAAAAATACCCAATTGGCTGTAACAGGCTTTGAGAGGCCCCGAGGCTGTGATAGGCACTATAGAGAAAGAAAGTACTTTCATTCCAACAGCAGCATCTTGAGTAACCTCTTGGCCCTCACTGGTGCTGGAAGTCAGAGGTTTCATAAGATGATTGGTGGAGCCTGTATTTTCCCAGTGACCCTAGTCCTTGCTAAACTCCTGGCCCCACAGCACTGATCAGGGTCACTCTCCTCACCTCCAAGTCCCACTTGCAATTTGTGAGACTTACCCCTACAGGTTGATCCAGCCCTTATCATGTGGCTCCATTTTACTGCCCATCCCCCCAATCAGAGGATGTTTGGTGAATGATGACTACAGAAAGTGGTCAGGGCCACGTAGCTTCTCTATGTGGATTATCGCAGGTTGGATTGGAACAGAAAGTGAGGAGAGGAAGAAAGTGCAACATGGGTGTTTTTATTGCAGGGTGAACCCTACTGCTTGGCTGGGTGTTGCTCAGATAGTTCCATACCCTGTTTTTGCACATTCTGCTATCTCAGCTGAGATCAAAACTTTTTGATATAAAGTTGTGAAGGACACTTTGACATTCAGGTAGTTTTTTGAAGCCTGAACTAAGCTTAAAGACATACTGTTAACTGTTCTATTGTTCTCCTCCCAACAAAGGAAAACTGGTGCAGAATATAATGATAATTAACATTGCGGACTACCATATAATTTGTGTTTTCAAAAACAACAAGGGGCATTTGGCAAAGCGACCTGCAAGAGGAATTTAACCAGAGTTCCTGCCCCTGGAGATCACAGTTGTGTGGACAATCGAGAGAACAGGACCAGCCCCCTATTGTTCAAACACACCATCCAGGCCTGACAACGACAGAGGGAGAGGCAGCAGAGGGTGTTTAACAAATATCAGCAGCTTCAAAATCAGAGCAGAAACAACCAGAAACTGAAAAAATAGGATTAATTATTGACTAAACAGAAACTATTTGATTGCTAAATACGTTCTGCCACAGGCTGGAGTCTTAAGTTCAGTAGGTATCATTAACCAAAGACGCAAATCTTCACACTCATAGCTGAGAAAAGGCTTGGCTTAAGGTGAAATAAAGTTTTGGTCCAGTGAATCATTCCAGCGGTGTCACGACTAATTATCAGTTGCCAAACATTCTGTTGCTAAGGATTTTCTTCCTTCATTTGCAAGATGTGGGTGTTGCTGGCAAGGTTATTTATTGCCCATCCCCCGCAGCCCTAAAGTAGTTATAGATCTTCTTGAATCACTGGTAGCAGTTTGATCCCACTTATTAGGCCACTTCAAAGGGCAGGTGGCTGTTGGTGTGCAACTGGAGTCAAAGTCAGGCCAGACTGGGTAAGGACAGCAGATTTCCTTCCTTAAAAGGGACATTAGTGAACTGGATGGGTTTTTACGACAATCTGACAGCTTCACTTTTACTGATCCTAAATCTTCATGTCCAGAGTTTCTAAAAGGACTTTAGACTTTTAAACAGTGGAATTTGAACTCATGTTCTCTGGAATTTTACTAATTAATAGTGAACAAAAAAATAATAGGTGGGAAGGCAAGTGGTGAGGATGCGACAGAGTCTACAGAGGGATATAGACAGGTTAAGTGAGTGGGCAAAAACGTGGCAGATGGAATGTAATGTGGGAAAATGTGAGATTATGCACTTTTGGCAGGAAGAATAGAGGAGCTGAATGTTATTTACATGGGGAAAGAAGAAAGCTGCAGCATAGAGGGATTTGGGGGTCCTTGTACATGAATCCCAAAAAGCTAACATACAATTCAGTAGGTAACAGGGAAGGCAAATGGAATGTTGGCCTTTATTTCAAAGGGAATGGAATATAAAAATAGGGAAGTCTTGCTAAAACTATACAAGGCACTTGTTAGACCACACCTAGAATACTGGGAACAGTTTTGGTCCCCTTATCTAAGGAAAGATATACTGGCACTGGAGGCAGTCCAGAGAAGGTTCACTAGGTTGATCCCAGGTATGGAGGGGTTTTCTTATGAGGAGAGGTTGAGTAGGTTGAGCCTGCACTCATTGGAGTTTAGAAGAATATTGAAGCATATAAGATTCTTAGGGGGCTTGACAGGGTAGATGCTGAGAGATTGTTCCCCCTTGTGGAAGAGTCGAGGGCCAGAGGGCATAATCTCAGAGTGAGGGGGTGGCCACTCTACACAAAGATGAGGAGGAATTTCTTCTCTCAGAGGGTAGTCAATCTATGGAATTTTTTACCGCAGAGGGCTGTAGAGGCTGGGTTGTTAAGTATATTCAAGGCTGAGATAGACCGATTTTTAATCAGTAAGGGGATCAAGGGTTATGGGGAAAAGGCAGGAAAGTGGAGTTGAGGATTATCAGATCAGCCATGATCTCATTGAATGGCAGAGCAGACTCGATGGGCTGAACGGCCTAATCTGCTGCTACGTCTTACGGTCTAAATTAACCACAAAACTAGCATACTTCAAATAATTGTACTCGATATCAACAAAACCCAACCTTGTCAGACAATGAAAATTGTTGTTTCTGCCATACCACAGTCTGTCTTATTCTAACAATACATCTGGGTAACTCTGGGTTACAGCAGAGTGTCATCAACAAAATACAATTTTAAACAGGCCAACAGTTTCTTTTAAAAGGAGGCACAACTAGACTCAGAATTGTAGAGCACAGGAGGCTGTTCAGCCCATCATGTCTGTAATGATTGTTTGAAAACACTATCAAATTCTTTCCCCATAGCCCTGCAAAAAAAAGTGTTTCCTTTACAAGTATTTACTCAATTCCCTTTAAAATGACACTATTGAATCTGCTTCCATCACCTTCCAGGCAGCACATTCCAGAGCAGAACAACTCGCTGTATAAAAAACAAACCTTGCATCTCCCCTTCTGGTTCATAGCCAATACTTTAAATCTGTGTCCTCTGGTTACCAGCCTTCTTGCCATTTGAAACCGTTTCTCTTATCTTTGCTATCAAAAGCCCTGACTGAATAAAAGAACAGAACCATAAAATCATCAAAACAAAATGGAAATTTGTCAAATTAAATTATAATATCGTTTCTGGTGTCCACAACAAAAACAACAACAATGTGCATTTATATAGCACCTTAATGTAGTAAGAGAGGCTGGGCACAGATAGGAGGCAGGTAGAGTGATCCAGCCCACCCACCCTCAGTCTGTCAGTGAGTTACTGGGCTTCCAGCAGGTTTGGCAACTCACCAGGATTGTCCTGCATCTCCTGAAACTAAATATTAATTTCTAAGACACTGCTGGGAGCAATGTGGTAGAAGAATCATGGTGAGGCACCTAACTGTTTTCTTCACTTTCCTTTAAGATTGTCATCTATTATAAAATATGACATACATATTACACAGGATTACATAGGATTTACAGCACAGAAACAGGCCATTTGGCCCAACCAGTCCATGCTGGTATTTATGCTCTTCCCGAGCTTTTGAGATGAGTCTTCACTCATCTAAATCATTGTAACCCCCTAATTCCCTTCTCACTCAAATGTTTTCTAGCTTCCCCCTTAAATACATCTGCACTATTTGCTTCAACCACTCCCTGTGGTAGCAAATTCCACTTTCTCGTCCACTCTAGGGGCAAAAAAGTTTCTTCTGAATTCCTGATCGGAATTCCCGGTAACCATCTTATACTGATGGACTTTAGTTATGCTCATTCCCTCGGGAAGAAACATTCTATTTGTATCCACTCTTTCAAAACTTTTCATAATTTAAAATAACTCTTTTAGGTCTTGGCCTTCTATTTTCAAGTGTAAAGGGAGCCAGTCTATCAATCTTTCCTGATATGTATACCCAACCATTTCTGGTATCATCTTTAAATTTTCTCTGCACCCTCTGCAGTGTCTCCACATCTTTTTTATACCATGCTCATGCAGTGCTCCAAGTTTGATCTAACCAAGGAATTAGAGGTTGGTAAAAGGCTGTTAACCGGACGGTCAAGAACGATCCAATCGACAAGTGAAAAGTCGGCTGCACTTTCTGATTGGCTGTGAGATGGCGTGGGACCATGACGATAGGGGACCCAATGGCAGGGACTTAGGGGCAGGGCATTAGGATCTGGAGGTCATGGTTTTGGAAACATGAGTTCCCAATCCGGAACCAGGAGCTGTTTGCCACAGGGAGCAGTGCAGCTGCTGCCACAGCTCACCAAGGTCTGGTTGTTTTGGAAAGATTGTTATTTCCCTTGGCAGCTATTTCACTATCAACAGCTGCTGATTTAGTCACAATAGAGATAGCATATACCCCCGGCACAGTTTAACAATATCTCTCAATGTATTTCGAACAAGTACACAACATCGCAGCAATCATTTTGAAAATATCGTTCGCCTCTTTTGGGAGGATAGTAGTCTCTTCACTCTGTTCCAATCAGTCTGTCCTACACAGGATGTCCATCAGACACAAAACCAGGTAATATTACCCAGAAAGAACTTTTCCCCTTGGTGTAGACAGGAAGGAATTTTTCCCCTTGGTGGAGGGATCAATAACCAGGGGGCGTAAATTTAAGGTAAGGGGCAGGAGGTTTAGAGGGGATGCGAGGAAGAATTTTTTTCACCCAGAGGGTGGTGGGATTCTGGAACTCACTGCCTGAAAGGGTGGTAGAGGCAGAAATCCTCATAGCATTTAAGTAGTATTTGGATGTGCACTTGCGATGTCATGACGTACAAGGCCTAGTGCTGGAAAATGGGATTAGAATAGTTAGGTACTTGTTTGGCCAGCGCAGACTTGATGGGCCGAAGGGCCTTTTTCTGTGCTGTAGACCTCTATGACTATGACTTTATGACCTTCCCTAATCACAGGTAATTGATCTTAGTTAACCAACAACTACATCCCCTTCTCTGCTCCATCGGGTAAAGGTCAGGCCAGATAGTGAAGGGATAGATCAACCATGACCTAATTGAATAGCAGAGCTGTCTCAGATAGCTGAATAGCCTCCTCCTGTTCCTCTGTTCGCCAGTGTCCGTCTTCAGACACCAGCAATTAGAATCATAGAGTCATGGAATGGTTACAGCACAGGAGGCCATTCAGCCCATCAGGTCTGTCCCAGCTCTCTGCAAGAGGAGCTAAATTAGTCCCACTCCCTGCCCTTTCTCTGCAGCCCAGCAATGTTTTCCTCTTCAGCTGCTTATCCAATTTCCTCTCCTATCTACCTTTCTTAACAGCACTATGTGTGTACCTACACCACACAGACGGCAGCAGTTTAAGGTGGTGGCTCACCACCACCTTCCTGAGGGCAATTAGGGATGGGCAACAAATGCTGGCCTATAGAGCAATGCCCACATTCCATGAAAGAATTAGAAAAAAAATCTTATGTACAAGTGTGCACAACATGCGTCATTTACACAGTGTATTCTGCACGCTCACTGAACATCATGTCTCCATTAATAAATAATTGTGTCTCCATTAACAGATAACAGACAAAGACGAGTGAAGTTAATGTGACCCTGGATCAAGTGGTTCCTATATTTGTGCCCATCTTCCCCAAAATATCACCCTTCAATCTCTCACATCCTATGTGACTGTGACAGTAGTAAACTATCCTTGTCTTGGCCAACATTTATCCCTCAATCAACATCACTAAAACAGATTTGTTTTTTTACTATTGGGGAAGCAGTTACAGTTCAATGTCAAGATTAACAATCCATTCAACGGCTTCAGCTAATGTATTGCGAAAGGCTGTGATGCCACTAGGAATGGATCGCTCAGAGCAGAAGTTCAGTTGGTGGGTGATGGTCTGTTTTGGATGGCCACAGTCACAATGTGGATCAGGGGCTTCACCTTGCCTGGCCTGTCCTCAAGCAGTTGAGGGTTGTCCATAATTTCTGTGGAAGGCTGAAACCAGTGACTTGACTGCTTGAGTCAATTACCAGGTTGCGGTCGATGTTTGCAGTCAACCAGGAGGTGTGCCATTGAGAGGTGGGGCTGTTGTCAGTTTGTAGGTTCCAGTAGGAGCTGCGAGATTTCAGACAAGTGCATGGAGTGTGTTGTAGGTCCCATGTCAACAGGAATGCAAGTCTTTTCTTTGCTTGACCTGTCTGCCGCCTTTGACATGGTTGACCACACCATTTGCCTCCAGCTCAGCTGAGGGGGGCTGCCCTCATCTGATCCCACTCTTATCTGTCTGCAGCATTCAACAGCTCCTCTTCCCAATCTCACACCATTACTTCTGGTGTCCCCTTGGCCCTTCCTATTTTTAATTTGTATTCTGCTCCATAACATTGCTCATCTGTCTTACCTCAGCCAATGGTTGCTGAAAGCCTCCTCCATACCTTTGTCGAGACTCTGCAACTCTAGCCCAACCTCCCAACCCTTTACTCTCCATAAATTTGAGCTCATCAAAAGCTCTGCTGTCCATATTCTAACTCAGACCAGTCTTGTTCACCCATCTGTTTTTGCAGCTCCACATTAGTTCTCAGTTAAATTTAAAATGATCATGCTCAATTTCAAATCCCTCCATAGCTTAGTCTCTCTATATCTATATAACCTCCTTCAGCCCCTACAATGTTCCAGGGTCTGTATGTTTCTCCAATCCTAGCCTCTTTATGGAAATAAAAATTCAGGAGGCCAGAGCATCACCCAAAGTCAGAATCTATCCCAGGGAGTGATCAATGCGTGGAATAAACATCCAGATAAAGCTGTGGAGGTTAAAACCTAGGAAGCATTTAAACAATTTAGCCCACTTGATCAGCGCCTTATCCCTCATCTTAAACATTCACTCCCTCCACCACCGATGGACATTGTCAGCGGTCTGTACCATCTACAAGATGCACTGCAGGGATTCACCAAGGCTCTTTCGACAGCACCTTCCAAACCCACGACTTCCACTGCCTAGAAGGATAAGGGCAGCAGGTAGATGGGAACTCCACCCTCTGGAAGTTCCCTTCCAAGTCACTCACCATCCTGACTTGGAAATATATCACCGTTCCTTCACTGTCGCTGGGTCAAAATCCTGGAACTCCCTCCCTAACAGCACTGCAGGTGTACCTACACCACAAGGACTGCAGCAGTCCAAGAAGGCAGCTCTTCACCATCTTCTTAAGGGTAATAAATTCTAAATTCTGGCTTTGCCAGCAATGCCCCACACCCTGTGAATAAATTTTTTTTAAATGGGTTATGTTAGGCTCATGGATCAAATGGCCCTGCTCACCCACAATTATCCTCTACTCCTGAGCTGGATAAAACTCAGTCTGGAGGCTGAACTCCAGAGAAAACAGAAGATTCCATTGTTACTATGTGGGTAGCGAGCACCACCTACTGGACCAGAATTTAGAATTAGTTTGATCGAGCTCCATACCAATTACTGAGAATCTTTAACAACAGTACTTGGAATAGATTTAAGTATTGGCATAATTCTGCTGTTGGTGCAAATTGGTGTCTGAATATTTTTCACCCAATTCCTCAAAAGTGATGCTAATAACCTCCTGCCCAAATATACAGGGATACATCTAATCTTCTTTCAGCTTTTCCCATTTTACTTGGGGTCTCCACAACGCTGGTTGATCGCCCTTTTCCATGTCCTGTCAGTCACCCATTCTGCATCTAATCCTGCCATGTTTAAATCCTTTCACCACCGCATCTTTCCATCTTCAGTCTTCCTCTTCTCCTTCTTCCTGGCAGTCCCATCTCCATTACTCGCCTAACCATATTTCCTCCCCCTCTCTCTGCAACAGACCATCATGCCAGTTCAATCTCTTCCTGGCTGCTTTCTGCAATCCTCCAACAATCTTCATTGACCCCCTGATGTACTGGTTCCTGATCTTGTCCTTTCCCATCACTCCACACATCCATCTCAGCATTCACATCTCATTAGTATCCAGTCGTTGTTCCCCTCTGCTTGATGTTGTCCCAGTTTCTCCATTAAGACAACTGTCTTGCAGATCCTTTTCCATTACACAACACAACGGTAAATCTAATACCTCCGCCTACTCCACAGCAGTAAATCTAATATCCCCCTACCCAATCGACAAGTGTAAATCTAATGCAATCATAGGGTCATTACAACAAGGAGGAGTATTCGGCCCAGAGTCCATGCTAACTGCACGTACAGCAATCCAGGCAGTCCCATTTCCCTGCAGTCCTGCAAGTTTATTTCCTTCAAGTGCCCATCCAATTTCCTTTTGAAACCATTGATTGTCTCTGCTTTGACAACCCTCATGTGCAGCAAGTTCAGATCATTACCATTTGCTGAATAAAAATGTTCTTCCTCACAACTCCCCTAAATCTCCTGCCCAAAGTCTTAAACCTGTGTCCTTGTCCTGTACAATTAGCTAATGGGAAAAGCTTTCCTTTGTCCAGCTTACTTAAATCTGTCATAATTTTCTTTACTTCTATCAAATCTCCCCCAACCTCCTTTGTTCCATGAAGAACAATCCCAGCTTCTCTGACCTAACCTGGTAGCTAAAATCCCCCACCCCTGGAACCATTCTGGTATATCTACTCTGCACCTTCTCAAGGACCCTCACATCCTGCCTAAAGTATGGCAAACAGAACTCAATATAATATTCTAGTTCCGGCCTCGTATGCTTTGCTAACTAATGTCTGTCACCGAAAACCCCAACCCAATCCACAAGGGCAAATCAGATACCTCCACCTAACCAATTGGGGCAAATCTGTTATTACTAAAGATCTGCTGCAGTTCCACTTTTTCAACACCAGAGTGCCCCAATGAGCAACGTGAATACGGCAAGAAACAATGAACCGTTTAATTTAAAAACAAAAAAACTGCGGATGCTGGAAATCCAAAACAAAAACAGAATTACCTGGAAAAACTCAGCAGGTCTGGCAGCATCGGCGGAGAAGAAAAGAGTTGACGTTTCGAGTCCTCATGACCCTTCGACAGAACTTGAGTTCGAGTCCAGGAAAGAGCTGAAATATAAGCTGGTTTAAGGTGTGTGTGTGGGGGGCGGAGAGATAGAGAGGTGGAGGGGGGGGGTGTGTGGTTGTAGGGACAAACAAGCAGTGATAGAAGCAGATCATCAAAAGATGTCAACGACAATAGTACAATAGAACACATAGGTGTTAAAGTTAAAGTTGGTGATATTATCTAAACGAATGTGCTAATTAAGAATGGATGGTAGGGCACTCAAGGTATAGCTCTAGTGGGGTTTTTTTTTATAATGGAAATAGGTGGGAAAAGGAAAATCTTTATAATTTATTGGAAAAAAAAAGGAAGGGGGAAACAGAAAGGGGGTGGGGATGGGGGAGGGAGCTCACGACCTAAAGTTGTTGAATTCAATATTCAGTCCGGAAGGCTGTAAAGTCCCTAGTCGGAAGATGAGGTGTTGTTCCTCCAGTTTGCGTTGGGCTTCACTGGAACAATGCAGCAAGCCAAGGACAGACATGTGGGCAAGAGAGCAGGGTGGAGTGTTAAAATGGCAAGCGACAGGGAGGTTTGGGTCATTCTTGCGGACAGACCGCAGGTGTTCTGCAAAGCGGTCGCCCAGTTTACGTTTGGTCTCTCCAATGTAGAGGAGACCACATTGGGAGCAACGAATGCAGTAGACTAAGTTGGGGGAAATGCAAGTGAAATGTTGCTTCACTTGAAAGGAGTGTTTGGGTCCTTGGACGGTGAGGAGAGAGGAAGTGAAGGGGCAGGTGTTGCATCTTTTGCGTGGGCATGGGGTTGTGCCATAGGAGGGGGTTGAGGAGTAGGGGGTGATGGAGGAGTGGACCAGGGTGTCCCGGAGGGAGCGATCCCTACGGAATGCCGATAAGGGGGGTGAAGGGAAGATGTGTTTGGTGGTGGCATCATGCTAGAGTTGGCGGAAATGGCGGAGGATGATCCTTTGAATGTGGAGGCTGGTGGGGTGATAAGTGAGGACAAGGGGGACCCTATCATGTTTCTGGGAGGGAGGAGAAGGCGTGAGGGCAGATGCGCAGGAGATGGGCCGGACACGGTTGAGGGCCCTGTCAACGACCGTGGGTGGAAAACCTCGGTTAAGGAAGAAGGAGGACATGTCAGAGGAACTGTTTTTGAATGTAGCATCATCGGAACAGATGCGATGGAGGCGAAGGAACTGAGAGAATGGGATGGAGTCCTTACAGGAAGCGGGGTGTGAGGAGCTGTAGTCGAGATAGCTGTGGGAGTCGGTGGGTTTGTAATGGATATTGGTGGACAGTCTATCACCAGAGATTGAGACAGAGAGGTCAAGGAAGGGAAGGGAAGTGTCAGAGATGGACCACGTGAAAATGATGGAGGGGTGGAGATTGGAAGCAAAATTAATAAATTTTTCCAAGTCCTGACGAGAGCATGAAGCGGCACCGAAGTAATCATCGATGTACCGGAAAAAGAGTTGTGGAAGGGGGCCGGAGTAGGACTGCAACAAGGAATGTTCCACATACCCCATAAAGAGACAGGCATAGCTGGGCCCATCTCCCGCGCATCCGCCCTCACGACTTCTCCTCCCTCCCAGAAACATGATAGGGTCCCCCTTGTCCTCACTTATCACCCCACCAGCCTCCGCATTCAAAGGATCATCCTCCGCCATTTCTGCCAACTCCAGCATGATGCCACCACCAAACACATCTTCCCTTCACCCCCCTTATCGGCATTCCGTAGGGATCGCTCCCTCCGGGACACCCTGGTCCACTCCTCCATCACCCCCTACTCCTCAACCCCCTCCTATGGCACAACCCCATGCCCACGCAAAAGATGCAACACCTGCCCCTTCACTTCCTCTCTCCTCACCGTCCAAGGACCCAAACACTCCTTTCAAGTGAAGCAGCATTTCACTTGCATTTCCCCCAACTTAGTCTACTGCATTCGTTGCTCCCAATGTGGTCTCCTCTACATTGGAGAGACCAAACGTAAACTGGGTGACCGCTTTGCAGAACACCTGCGGTCTGTCCGCAAGAATGACCCAAACCTCCCTGTCGCTTGCCATTTTAACACTCCACCCTGCTCTCTTGCCCACATGTCTGTCCTTGGCTTGCTGCATTGTTCCAGTGAAGCCCAACGCAAATTGGAGGAACGACACCTCATCTTCCGACTAGGGACTTTACAGCCTTCCGGACTGAATATTGAATTCAACAACTTTAGGTCGTGAGCTCCCTCCCCCATCCCCACCCCCTTTCTGTTTCCCCCTTCCTTTTTTTTTTCCAATAAATTATAAAGATTTTCCTTTTCCCACCTATTTCCATTATAAAAAAAAACCCCACTAGAGCTATACCTTGAGTGCCCTACCATCCATTCTTAATTAGCACATTCGCTTAGAACACCTATGTGTTCTATTGTACTATTGTCATTGACATCTTTTGATGATCTGCTTCTATCACTGCTTGTTTGTCCCTACAACCACACACCCCCCACCCCCCCCCCCCCCTCCACCTCTCCGCCCCCCCCACACACACCTTAAACCAGCTTATATTTCAGCTCTTTCCTGGACTCGAACTCAAGTTCTGTCGAAGGGTCATGAGGACTCGAAACGTCGAACCTTTTAATTTACTGCATGACCAGGGTCTTGGAACATTTCCTGTAGGCTCAGTACATCAGGCTGTGGCTTGGCTTAAATAGCCAAGTGGTTATGGTTAAAAGATAAGAACAAAAAAACTGCGGATGCTGGAAATCCAAAACAAAAACATAATTACCTGGAAAAACTCAGCAGGTCTGGCAGCATCGGCGGAGAAGAAGAGTTGACGTTTCGAGTCCTCATGACCCTTCTGTCGAAGGGTCATGAGGACTCGAAACGTCAACTCTTTTCTTCTCCGCGAAGGGTCATGAGGACTCAAAACGTCAACTCTTTTCTTCTCTGCCGATGCTGCCAGACCTGCTGAGTTTTTCCAGGTAATTCTGTTTTTGTTCAAGTGGTTATGGTACTGGGTTTGTAACCCCAAGATCAAGAGTTCAAATCTCACAATGGCAAACTATGAAACAATGTAACTTCATCTGAAACAGATGGAAACGGGTTTGTACTTGAAAGAGTTACATCAGGTTGTGGACGAGTCCACCGCAGTCCCAATCAGCACCATTGTTTTCACAAAAAATTGTAAACTCAAATTGAGCCTAAACAAATTTTTTTTATAAATTATAAAAGAACAGTACAGTACTAAATCTAAAAGCAAAATACTGCGGATGCTGAAAATCTGAAACAAAAACAAAAATAGCTGGAAAAACTCAGCAGGTCTGACAGCATCTGCGGAAAGGAACACAGTTAACGTTTTGAGTCTGTATGACTTCATCAGAACTAAGGAAATAGAGAAATGAGGTGAAATATAAGCTAGTTGAGGGGGGCGGGGGGGGGGGCGGGTGGTGGTGGTGGGACAGGTAGAGCTGGATAGAGGGCCATTGATAGGTGGAAGCAAAGAAGAGATTGCCAAAGATGTCAGACAAAAGGACAAAGAGGTGTTGATGGTGGTATTATCATCTAAGGAATGTGCTAATGTTGACATTAAGGGTAGAAAGCAGGACAAACAAGTGGCAAATGGCCCTAGGGGGTGAGGGGAAGGGATCGAAATGTGCTAAAAGGTGGAGATAAAACAATAGGTCGAAATAGATTTAAAAATAGGTGAGAAAAAATGTTTAAAAAATTATAAATTATTGGAAAATCGGAGATCGGAAAAGGGGTGGGATGGAGGAGAGAGTTCACGATCTGAAATTGTTGAACTCAATATTAAGTCCGGAAGGCTGTAAAGTGCCTAGTCGGAAGATGAGGTGCTGTTCCTCCAGTTTGCGTTGAGCTTCACTGGAACAATGCAGCAGGCCAAGGACGGACATGTGGGCATGAGAACAGGGTGGTGTGTTGAAATGGCAAGTGACAGGGAGGTCCGGGTCACGCTTGCGGACAGACCGAAGGTGTTCTGTACTAAATCTGTTGTGTTCTCAGTTGTAATCTGATTTGTGTTATCAATATACAAATATATGTAGTCACCATTCAGCCCCTCGAGCCTGCTCCACCAATCAATATCATGGCTGATCTGATTTTAACCTCATATTCCTGCCTATCCCCAATAACCTTTCACCCTCTTGCTTATCAAGAATCTATCTAACTCTGCCTTAAAAATATTTAAGGACTGCCTCAACCACCTTATGAGGAATAGAATACCAAAGTCTCAACCCTCAAAAAAAAAATCCTCATCTCTGTCCTAAATGGGTGACCCCTTATAACAGGGAGAATTTCCATTTTGTTACAGGCGGGAGCCCAAGAACTAAAACTAAACCATTTTCTCTAAATCTTAGATGAGAGGCCTAAACAAACTTTGAGTGGACAGTTCAAGTGATGTCCTGTTATGCTTCATATGCTCAGCTTCCACTGACAATTATTTTTTTGTCCATTTAAGTGTGAGACTCCAAATAATTTACCTTTGTCTTTACAAATTGCCATACTTTTAATAATGATTGAAGAGCTCTGTATACCTGGCTAATGACTCTGCACTTCTTCCCTCCTATCCTTCGACATTCATCCTTTTCAATTCTGCATCCCATTCCCTTTTAAATGTTACACAATCGGTTTGTGGTAATGCACTCTGTTCTAATAACTCAAACATTTCTTCAAACCCCACCCCATGATAAATTCCCGTCAACCAGTAGAGCAGCCTTTCATTATTTATCCCCTCAAAATCTTGCAGAATTTTGAAACTTTCAATAGATTCCACTCCTCCCTTAACCTTTTCCAATTAAACAAAACTATTTAAGCCTTTTTCCAATTTATAACTTTGTTTTATTTATTCATTCACAGGATGTGGGCTTCACTGCCTGGGCCAGCATTTATTGCCCATCTCTAGTTGAGGAGGTGGCCTTGCCCTCATATGTGCCTTTGTTACCCCCAGAGTTGATTACTCCAATGCTCTCCTAGCAGCTCCTACCTTCCAGCCTCCATAAACTTTAGTTCACACTAAACTTTGCTGTCGTCCTAACTCTCACCAAGTTCTGTTCACCCATCACTCCTATGTTGGCTGGCATTAGCTTCTAGTTTATTCAATTTAAAATTCTTCACCCTCGTTTTCAAATCTCTCCATGACCTTGCCCCTCCTTATCTCTGTAATCTCCTCCACTCCTACAAACCTCCAAGATCTCTGTGCTCCTTCGATGTTGGTCTCTTGCACCTTTGATTTCCATCACTCTACCATTGGCAGCTGTGCCTTCAGCTGCTTGGGCCTGAAATTTCCTCCCTCAACCTTTTCCCCCCGTTTTAAGACTATTTTTAAAACCTTTCTCTTTTACTAAACCTTTGGTCACCTATCCTTATATCTAATGTGGCTCAGTATCAAATTTTGTTTGCTTACACTCCTGTTGTGTCTTGGAACATCTTACTAAGGTACCATATTAATACAAGCTGCACATTTTGTTTCTGGTGCAGTAATACTGTAATATGTTGAAATGGTTACATTAAAAAAGTAATAGATGTCTGGTGTTTCTATTTCAAACATTTGAAAGGATTTAAAATAGTTAATTAGTTTTTCAACTTCCAGATAAGGTAACAAGAAATAGGGGAAAACAAAAAAAAGTTATTTGAAATCTGTTTCAGACTCTCACCAAGCTTGTGGATCTCTCGGATGTTTTGTTCGATTGGAGTCCCTCGTTCAACATTTTCTGCCTTGCTCCAAAATGAAGATTATGAAAATCTGTACCAGTTTTAGTCAACAGTACGATCACACACATAACACTGTTCTACTCACCCACAGCATTACCTAAAATATATCAAAAATTAAGATGCATTAATTCACACAGGAGGAACACCTTTAATGTAGGCAGCCCCTGCATATCAGCCTGAATGCACTGGTCAGAACTGAATCCCCCACTTCTTGATCTGGTCACGAACTGGTGTTCACAAAGTGGCTCCTGACAGCACCGAATTTGATGCTCAGTACTAACTAGATTTGATTAAACTAGTGTCTCTTACAGACACCAGGTCCAGGAATTGAGAATCCAGAGCGTTATTAACCAGAACAACCTCTGGTAAAGTAATAGATGAAATATGGCAGAGTTAAATAAGCATTCGTGGGGCTATCCTGACACTTAACTCATCATCTCCATAACAGACTATGCCTGCTTGCAACCCCACTGTACAAACACACACCCAGACCCACATACATCCACTTATTAACTGTGCACCCAGGCAGAAAGCACATTGGACATCCCCTACCTCTTGAATTGTCCACTTAATCAGAGTCAGTGCACAGATTACACTGGGAGTGGTGCGGTGAAAAAATACTGACCATCATCAATCCCAATTGAATCAGAACAAAACCTCCGTCACCGTCCGTGCTGGACCTCAACCAGGGGGTTACTTCCAAGATTGAGTTGTTGTGAGTCCTGACAGTGATACAACAAATCATTGCAGCAGCAGTTCTTGTTCAGAAGCACTTTGGATGAAAGATTGCACACACCAATAAACAGCAATCCTTCCTCTTAGGACAGCAGACATTCAAAAACAAAAGCAGTAAAATTCTGGAAATATTCACCTACTCCAATCACACCGGACTTATTTCTGATCCAATACCAGGTGAAATGGGAAATAAGTAGCATCATAAAAGCAAAACATGCTGGAGACACTCAGCGAATCTGGCAGCATCTATGGAAAGAGAAACAGTTAACATTTCAAGTTGATAAAATTTCATCAACCTGAGTATTTTCAATATTTCCTGTTTTATTTCGGATTTCCAGTATTTACGATACTTTGTTTTTGTATTAGAGTAAAAAATTGTTACCTTGCTACCCTCCTGACAATTCAACAATATTTGGCAAACAGAAAAACCATTGTTACAGATTGCGAGCAATTAAACCAACCCTGGGAAGTAAGGAGGGGAAAAAGAACAGATTTAATCACACAGGTCAGCTACCACCATAGAAATGGATCAATATCTATCAAGGGGACTAAGGGCAATAGATATTAACAGTATGTAATTTTTGAAGGAAGCAGCATCTTTAAAGTTAATAGTGGCTGAGTCCACAATAGGCTGTAATTCTGGGTCCATGGATGGAGGTTTGATTAACATCTCTAATCCTGATCGTTTTATCCAGATACTATTTAGATCACGATGGTAAGAGTCAGAAGAGTCTGGTAAATAATTGTTGCTAGGGTTGGAGGTATGCTGCAAGTGACGTACTCCAGGAGTCTGCGCTTTTCTGTTGTGTACACAGATCATTTAAGGTCAGGAAGCACAATCACAAAATTTGCTAACCCCACAAAAGGTGGAGGGTTTGCTAAGGAGGCCTGCACAAGTCAGCTGTATGGGCAGGCAGGTGGCAGATACAATTTAGTGTACTTAAGTTATATATTAATAAGTAATGGACTATACCAGGACAGCATAACTAGACCAACAGCATATTTTGGTTTAATAAGTAGGAAAGCACACGAGTAAAAATATATAATTTATACAAAACATAAGATTGATTGTTAAGCAAGTTGTGCGCAGCTTTGGAAAGAATATTAAAGCCATAGCGCAAACAGATTCACCGGGATGATACAATGGCCTGGGAAAGACAGACAAGACTCGAGATACAATTTACACTGGAGCAGAGAAGTCTGAGATTTAATAAAGGTTTTAAAATTAAGGGCATTGATAAAAAAACCATTTACTTAGGCGAATGGAGTACAGTACTGGACCAATCTTTACCATTTTCAGGTGTAAAGTTTTATAAAAACACCAATAAAACTCAGATGGCAAGGCCAAACTTGTGCTGGGGATCTAAATGAAGTGGGAGTGGGCAGTCATGTTTGCATCACCCTCTGGCTAATTTCCAGGTGACTAGTTTCTACATGAGAACTAAAAAAAGTGGGGAGGTCATACAGTTTTGAGAGCCCTCTCCAACTTTCAATTAGATCACAGCTTATGATCTACCTCAGCTCCACTTTTTCACATTATCCTCAAAACTCTCAATTCCCTTAACGAGCAAAAACGTAAGGATCTCTGCCTTGAATATACTCAACAGCAACTCTCCAAGGACAATACAGACCCAGAAGCCCCTTACAGATAGTTACCTGCTCCAATCCTTGAGTATGGGAATATTTATATAGCTGCTTTCTGCAGCAGGCAGGTTGGTGAGGATCAACACAAGTATGTTTTTTCCTCTTGTTGGTTCCCTCACCACCTACCACAGACCCAGTCTAGCAGCTATGTCCTTTAGGACTCGGCCAGCTCGGTCAGTAGTGGTGCTACCGAGCCAGTCTTGGTGATGGACATTGAAGCCCCCCATCCAGAGTATATTCTACACCCTTGCCAACTACAGTGCTTCCTTCAAGTGATGTTAAACATGGCGGAGCACTGATTTTAATGCAAGTTTTACTGCAGCACAAGGGTGAGAGAAAGCCCAACGGGACTGATACTGATACAGGAAGCTTAGAAATGAGGTGGTGGCAAGGTTGTAAACAGGGAGGGCTTTATTCCAGTACTGCAGCCATGGGGAAGCAGACAGGAATGTGGTGCCTGAGAGGAGAATAAAGAACAATGTACTTGCGAGACATTAGATAGACAGAAGCCCTACAGCTGGTCTTATACATCATATGTTTGTATACTGGTTTAAATGGCCCACAGTGAATGCAATGTTCATCTTGGAGTCTAACAAGTGGACAACTTGGAACAGTTCATAAAAAACAGGAAGGTCCAACCCTGGCACTGAATAAACATCCACAAATATACATGAAAAATGTTTTATTTGTTTCATACAAGCACTAACTGCTTTTTAAACGCAGAACTGTACAGATTCCTGACAAAGTATTTTCCAATACAATATCTTATGCACAGGTTAGAACAAAATACATGATGTACAACATTTCTGATTTCTTTCTCCTTTCTTTTCATCCTCAAAATTGTACAAGGTCTCTAAACGAAAGCTCTCTTCCAAGAACAATTGTGTGTGTTCAGACTGTGAGCCCAACACTGGGTTACTGAAGATCAATCAGCAGCATGGGGAAGAGAACTCCACCCTGACACAGGATGTACATGTCCTGGTTACTGCAGGTCCCTGTCCTCCAGGTATCTGTACTCAAATGTGAAGCCTTCTTTCTTTCTCTGGCCCCATTTCTCGTAGTCAAAGTAAATGTATGTTCCCTGTTGGGTCAGAAAAAAAGCCTAGTAAGATGTAAACATCTGTGCAGGGACATAAGTTTACAGAGATAACACTTTCTGAGAGATACACACAAGGGTCTGAAACTTTATTTGTTCAGTTTGTTGCTCACCCACCCTGATTAGCTATTTCAATATTTAATTGATTTCTAATTCATGGCCTCTGATGAGCCAAAGAGGTTACCTCACTCCCACCCTTGTTGCTCAGACCCGGGTATCAGGAAATGGAATTCAAGTGCCATCTGATGCCCATTTCATTGAAGTCATTGGAAACAAATCCAACACGCACTAACATACCATTGTAGTTCAACCATTAAAACCACAGAAGCCCTCCCCCCACTATATACTCTCACAATCCACAGCATCTCTCCTGTTACTGACTGCCATTTAGTAAGTGGTTTCATACGCTCTTTGCATCATTTACCCATAATGCTAAGAACTGGCAACATCTAACCTCTCATTATACTGTGTAAATGTAAACTCCAGCCCCAAGTACAAAAATGTGCCTTTGTGCAGTGGGAAGAGGAGAGCTGCAGGGAACCTGAGGACTGAGACAGAGAGCTCAACATAAAAAATTACACTCACACTTTACAGTAATGAGGAAATCAATGTGATTGATGTTCAGATAGAAATAATGATAGGGAAACAAGTTTGAGAAAAAGCACAAGAAGCCATCTCAGCCACACCACATACCCATTGTAACCTTGAGGTTACTGCAGTTCTCAGCCCTGAAAGCACAAAAATTGCCTTTTGTTGATTACACTGGGCTGACTATGCAAAGAACTTAACCTCAAACTCTTAAGCAAATTCTCAACATTTGAACCACCAGACCTCAGACTGAAGTCTCCAGGTCTCAGAGGAGCTGATGCCGTTAAGGGAAATAGCACAGGATGTGTGCAAATGAGTGGAATCACACAAACACACAGTACAGGAGGTGCTCATTCAGCCCAGTGTGCTTGCGGCAACCTTTGAAAGAGCCAATGAATTAAACCTGCTGACCCGCTCCTGTAGCACTGTAAATGTTTCAACTTCCAGTATTTATCCAATTCCCCCTTTCCAAAGTCGCCATTGGATCTGCTTTCAACAACTTGTTATTGCCATATATTCCAGATCATGACAACCCACTGTTCAGAAAGAAATTTCCCTTACCTCCCCACCCAGTTCTTCTGGCGGAAATCGGTGCCCTGTGGTCACTGATCATTGACAGTGGAAATATATTCTCCCGATTTGATGCACCAAAATTGCTCAATTTTAAACATGTGTATTCCATCTCTGCTTAACCTTGTTTACTGTAAGATGAACAACCCCCGCTTCTCTAATCTTCCCATATAAGGAGATGGGGGAAGGCAGTGGCGTAGTGATATTATCACTGGACAGGTAATCCAGAGACCCAAGGTAATGCTCTGGGATCCTCCACCCCCGGGTTCAAATCCCACCATGTCAGATGATGGAATTTGAATTCAATAAAAATCTGGAATTAAACCATGAAACTATTGTAAAATCCCATCTGGTTCACTAATGTCCTTTAGGGAAGGAAATCAGCCGTCCTCACCTGATCTGGCCTATATGAGTCTTAAATGTCCTCTGAAGTGGCCTAGCAAGCCACTCAGTTGTATCAAGCTGCTAGAAAGTAATCAAATCAAACGGACCACGTGGCATCGACCTAGGCACCAGAAACAACAGCAGCAAACTGTCCCAGGCGACACCATCCCCAAGTATGTCATGCCCCACAGGCAGAACGGACAGCAGAGGTGGCAGCACAGTGGTACATAGTTGCCCTGGGAGTCCTCAACATTGATTCCAGCCCCCATGAAGTCTCATGGCATCAGATCAAACGTGGGTAAGAAAACCTCCTGATTACCACGTACCGCTGCGTCCCTCCCCCCTGCCCCGGTCAGTTGATGAATCAGTACTCCACAAGTATCCCTACGCTCAGTGCAAAAGATAAAATATTATCCATCTTTGTCTCCTCCGGAGGGCCCCAGCACCACAGATGTCAGTCTTCAGCCGATTCAATTCACACTCTCATATCAAGAAACAGCCAAAGGCATTGGATACTGCAAAGGCTATGGACTCTGACAATATTCCAGCAATAGTACTGAAGATTTGTGCTCCAGAACTTGCTGCGCCCCTAGACAAACTGTTCAGGTACAGCGACAATGCTGGCATTTAATCAGCAATGTGGAAATTTTCCCAGGTATGTCCTGTATACAAAAAGCAGGACAAATCCAATCCAGCCAATTACCACTCCTTCAATCTGCTCTTGATCATCAGTAAAGTGATGGAAGGTGTCACATCAACAGTGCTATCAATCGGCACCTGCTTAGCAATAACTGGTTCACTGATACACATTTTGTCTCCTGCCAGGATCACTTAGCTCCTGGCTTCATTACAGCTTTGCTTCAAACATGGACAAAAGAGCTGATCTCCAGAGGTGAGGCAGGAGTGACTGCCCTTGACATCAAGGCCACACTTGTCTGAGTGTGGCATCAAGGAACCCTAGCCAAACTGGAGTCAATGGAAATTAGGAGAAAGCGATCCGCTGGTTGGAATCATACCTAGCACGAATGAAGATGGTTGTGGTTGTTGGAGGTCAGTCATCCTCAGTTCCAGGACATCACTGCAGGAGTTCCTCAGGGTAGTGTCCTCGGCCTAACCATCTTCAGTTGCTTCATCAATGACCTTCCTTCCATCATAAGGTCAGAAGTGGGGATGTTTGCTGATGATTGCACAATGTTCAGTACCATTCACAACTCCTCAGATACTGAAGCAGTCCATGTCCAAATGCAGCAAGACCTGGACAATATCCAGGCTTGGGCTGACAAGTGGCAAGTAACATTCAGGCCACACAAGTACCAGGCAATGACCATCTCCAACAAGAGAGAATCCAACCATTGCCCCTTAATGTTCAATGGCATTACCATCACTGAATCCCCCACTATCAACATCCTGGGGATTACCATTAACCAGCAACTGACCTGGACTAGCCATATAAATACTGGCTACAAGAGCAAGTCAGAGGCTGGGAATCCTGGGGTGAGTAACTCACCTCCTGACTCCCCAAAGCCTGTTCACCATCTACAAGACACAAGTCAGTTGTGTGATGGAATACTCTCCACTTGCTTGGATGAGCGCAGCTCCCACAACACTCAAGAAGCTCGATACCATCCAGGACAAAGCAACCCATTTGATTGTTTGTGGAAGGGGTGCCACTGACACACAGGGGCAGCAGTGTGTACCATCTACAAGATGCACTGCAGAAACTCACCAAGCCTCCTGAGGCAGCACCTTCCAAACCCACAACCACTACCATCTAGAAGGACAAGGCCAGCAGATACGTGGGAACACCACCACCTGGAAGTTCCCCTCATCTCACCACCCTGATTTATATATCGCCGTTCCTTCACCATCGCTGGGTCGAAATCCTGGAACTCCTTTCCTAACAGCACTGTGGATGTACCTACAGCACATGGACTGCAGTGGGTCAAGGCGGCAGCTCACCACCACCTTCTCACGGAATGGGCAATAAATGCTGGCCCAGCCAGTGACGTTCACATCTCATAAAAGAATTTAAAAAGAGATGAGTAAAGGATGAAACATACTGGATCATTAAAAGCACAATTTTCTGCAGAGAAACCAGCCAGCTTTCTTCACAAAGATTTGTTAGAGGCCAAATAATTTGAAACACTTTCAGGCTTTACCCTGGGACTCCCACACGCCACCGCCAGAAGGATAAGTGGCTTGTTCCATCGACAAGAACCCTGAGAAGATCCATACCTGTTCATATTCATCAGTGATGGTTTTTGGCTCTTCATGTCTCTGGAACCACATCATGTACTTGGTGTGGAATCTCCAGGATTGCTTCTTCAAAGCTTTAGCAGCTAAATACTGGGACTTGGTCCCCTAGTAAAAGAAAACATAAAAAGGTGGCTGAAAACAGAGTTCACAGAAGGAGGCCATTTAGCCTATCATGCCTGTGCCAGCTGTTTTGAAAGAGCAATCCATTAGTCCCACTCTCCACACACTCACCACAGCCTGCAAATTTCTGCTTTATCCAACTCACTTTTGAAAGTTACTATCTTACAGCAGCACATTCCAGGACTCTCAACTCACTGCAAAAAAGATAATTCTCATCTGCCCTCTGGTTCTTTTGCCAATCACCCTGAATCCATGTTCTCTGGTTACTGACCCACCCGCCTAGCACTGAAAACAAAATCTCAAAATACATCATTTTGAAAAGCTCTATTAAATCTCCCCTTAACATCTCCCATTTAAAATCTCCCTGACACAAAAATAGGCAAGAAGTCAAGTGGTGAGGATGACACAGAGTCTACAGAGGGGTATAGACAGGCTACGTGAATGGGCAAAAACTTGGCAAATGGAATATAATGTGACAAAATGTGAGGTTATGCACTTTGGCAGGAAGAATAGAGGAGCTGAATGTTATTTAAATGGAGAAAGACTGGAAAAAATTCTGCAGCACAGAGGGGGTCCTCATGCATGAATCACAAAAAATTCAAGTTCAGCAGGTAATAGGGAAGGCAAAGGAAATGGAGTATAAAAATAGGGAAGTCTTGCTAAAACCATACAAGGTACTAGTTAGGCTACACCTAAAATACTGTGAACAGTTTTGGTCCCCTTATCCAAGGAAAGATATACTGGCATTAGAGGTAGTCCAGAGAAGGGTCACTAGGTTGATCCCAGTAATGGAGGGATTTTATGAGGAGAGTTGAGTGGTTGGGCTTGTACTCATTGGAGTTTAGAAGAATGAAAGGTGACCTTATTGAAACATAAAAGAATCTTAGGGGGCTTGACAGGGTAGATGCTGAGAGGTTGTTTCCCCTTGTGGGAGAGTCTAGGATCAGAGGGCAAAATCTTAGAGTAAGGGGGTGCCCATTTAAGGCAGATGAGGAGGAATTTCTTCCCTCAGAGGGTAGTCAATCTGTGGAATTCTTTACTGCAGAGGGCTGTAGAGGCTGGGCCATTAAGTATATTCAAGGCTGAGACAGACAGATTTTTAATCAGTAAGGAATCAAGGGTTATGGGGAAAAGGCAGGAAAGTGGAGTTGGGGATCATCAGATCAGCCATGATCTCACTGATGGTGGAGCAGACTATGGGCTGAATGGCCTACTTCTGCTCTTAAGTCTTATGGTCTTTAACCTTCTCTGCTTTGAAGAGGACATTGCCAGCCGGTTCTACCTTCTGAAACATTTGGAAACAATTTTTCCATCTCCTGCCTCCCCTCCTGAAGGTACTGAGTCCCTTTAGGGTACAATTCCATTAGTGATGGGCCCTCCCATACCTGACCCAACTATCATTAGGCTATTTAAGCATCATTTTAGCCCCCCAATTGTCTTCATCTGACTTCGACAGACCATTCCCAGTTGGATTATTTATCTGCAGCTGAAGCCCAGTTAATCCCCCAACACTTACAGTACCAATTGTAAGAACATATAAATTAGGAATAGGGCACTTGGTCCTTCAAGTCTGCTCCTACAATGAGATCATTGCCGATCTGATCGTCACCTCAACTTCGCATTCCCACCTACTCCTGATAAACCTTTCACCCCCTTGTTTATCAAGAATCGACCTACCTGTCTTGCGGAAATGCCCTCCATGCTCCTTAGCACAGCGCAAAGTGGTTTCGTGTATGGGCTGCTGTTGCACACCCTTCATTTCCTTGCCCCACCTGGACACGCCCTGGCTTGCCTTGTTGCCATCTGATGCGGAGGTCTCCAGCAGGGGAGGCTCTCTACATGGGAGCCCTCCCCCTTTCCATTGGGGACCTGGGGTGGCAGGTGTTGCATGCAGCAGTTCCATACAACCATAGGCTGTGTCGGATCACGGACTCCCAAGATGCCTGTGTCTTTTGAGGCCTTGAGGAGTCCGTGGACCACGCTTATATCGGCTGTTCTATGCTACGCCCACTTTTTAGTTACTTGAAAAGCCTTCTACTGTTGTTATGTTTGCACTTCAGCCCCATGCTCCTGATCTACGGGCACCTGGTGCAGAGGGGGGCAGGGAGGGAGTAGGACCTCCCTGTGAACCTGCTCTTGGCCAAGTTGGCCATTAACAGGTCCAGGCAGCGGGCGATCAAGGGGGTCGTCCAGCCCGACTGTCTGCTCCTTTTCCGCGGCTACGTTCATGGCTGGGTGTCCCTGGAGAGGTGTCCGCTGACAAGGCTGAGGCCTTCCGTGTTCAATGGGCACCGCAGACACTGGAGTGCTTTATTGACCCCTTTACAAACATGAAGCCAAAATGTGGTTAAAGTTCCCTTGAAATTTTGTCTTTTGTTTTTGCAGTTTCCTTTTAAGGGGTTGCCTTTTAATATGTCCTCTGATTTGTTAATTTATTTGGTTTGACTCAAAAGAGTTACCTCTGCTTCTGCTACCTTTTGAGGAACAGTGTTCCAAATACCCTCAACCCGCAAAAAAATTCTTATCTGTCCTAAATGGGTGACCCGTTAATTTTAAAACAGTGGTCCCTAGTACCAGACTCTCCCACAAGAGGAAACATCCTCTCCACATTGGGCCTGTTAAGATCCCTCAGGACCTTGTGTTTCAATCAAGTTGTCTTTTACTCTTCTAAACTCCAGCCTATCCAATCTTTCCGCATATGGCATCAGCATCTGTCTTAACAGCTAAACTAGGGATTGTACCTGGATCATTCATGCTCTGTAAGGCTCAGTCTTTCCAAAAACCATCAGGGAAGACCTTCACTTTTCATTAAACCTTTGATAAACCAGCAAAGCAAAGCAAACCAAGAATACAGCAGCTCCCATTTCAACAATTAAGGCATTAAAAACATGAAAAACGGATCACTTCCTTCCTTTATTACGGAGCTTCCAAATATATTTATTTAAAAAGTGAGTTAGTGCAACAACTTGAGCGGTACAGTCCAAGTGCAATCCCTTTAGACTTGGCTGATCCTTGGCTGCTACACTTGGCCACAGCCACTGGAATGGTGAGCTGTGGGAAAATCCACCTCCTTACTATCCACCGAAACAAGAAGGTATACAAATGCTGAGTCAGTAGGCCGAACCCAGCTGTGCTGCCTCCATGCTTGAATGGTTTGCCAATGCTCACTGCACAAGAGACGCAGGGTGAAAGGGCATGTGGGTGATGTACGGGACAGACACAGACTGTGGACCTATTCCCAGCAAAGTGCCTTCAGGGTGAAGGTGGGAGAAAGTTTAAACAAAAGTTCAAGCTTTAAAAATGTCTCGGAATGCAAGCTGAATTGTTTGATGAGTTTTTGGTGCAAAGACCTTGTACCATAGAGCACATTCTGCTTTTCATACCTGCTGGATAAGCAATCAGCTGTGCAGGTCAAATTTTAAATTAAGATCATAAAATATTTTAAAACCTGCTTCCAGGTGTGGCTGAGATTTTTTTTTGGGTCATTCAAGTGATGTGGGCTTCGTTGGCTGAGCCAGCATTTATTGCCCATCCCTAACTACCCTTGAGAAGATGGTGCTGAGCTGCCTTCTTGAACTACTACAGTCCATGTGGTGTAGGTACACCCATAATGCTGTTAGGGAGAGATTTCCAGGATTTTGACCCAGCGACAGTGAAGGAATGGTGATATATTTCCAAGTCAGGATCGTGAGTGACTTGGAGGGGAAATTGCAGGTGGTGTTCCCATCTGCTGCCCTTGTCCTTCTAATGGGAGTGGTTGTGGGTTTGGAAGGTGCTGTCTAAGGAGACTTGGTGAATTCCTGCAGTGCATCTTATAGATGGTACACACTGCTGCTACTGTGCGTTGGTGGTGGAGGGAGTGAATATTTGTGGATAGGGTGTCAATCAAGTGGCCGCTTTGTCCTGGATAGTGTCAAGCTTCTTGAGTGTTGTGGGAGCTGCAACCATCCAGGCAAGAGGAGAGTATTCCATCAACTCCTGACTTGTGCCTTGCAACTCTTTCGAGTACAAACACGTTTCCATCTGTTTCCAGATGAAGTTACATTGTTTCATAGTTTGCCATTGTGAGATTTGAACTCTTGATCTTGGGGTTACAAACCCAGTACCATAACCACTTGGCTATTTAGGCCAAGCACTTGTGCCTTGTAGATGGACAGGCTTTGGGGAGTCAGGAGGGGAGTTACTCATTGCAGGATTCCTGGCTTCTGACCTGCTCTTGTAACCACAGTATTTATATGGCAAGACCAGTCCAGTTTCTAGTCAATGGTAACCCCCAGGATGTTGATAGTGAGGGATTCAGTGATGGTAATGCCAATGAACGTCAAGGGGTGATGGAGATAGTCATTGCCTGGCACTTGTGTGGCACAAACGTTACTTGCCACTTGTCAGCTCAAACCTGGATATTGTCCAGGTCTTGCTGCATTTCGACATGGACTGCTTCAGTATGAGACGACCGAATAGTGAACGTTGTACAATCATCAGCGAACATCCCCACTTCTGATTTTATGATGGAAGGTCATTGATGAAGTAGCTGAAGATGGTTGGGCCGAGGACACTACCCTGAGGAACTCCTGCAGTGCTGCCTTGGAGCAAAGATGACTGACCTCCAACAACCATCTTCCTTTGTGCTAGGTATGACTCCAACCAGTGAGGTATTCTCCTCCCGCCTCGATTCCCATTGACTCCAGTTTTGCTAGGGCTCCTTGACGCCATACTCTGTCAAATGCTGCCTTGATGTCAAGGGAAGTCACTCTCACCTCATCACTGGAGTTTAGCTATTTTGTCCATGTTTAAACCAAGGCTGCACTGAAATTAGGAGCTGAGTAGCCATGGTGGAACCCAGGCCGAGCGCCAGTGAGGGTATTCTGCAGCAATTGCTGCTTGATATCACAGGTGATGACCCCTTCTATTACATTACTGATGATGGAGAGCAGACTGATGGGGCAGTAATTGGCTGGGTTGGACTTGCCCTGCTGTGTGTGTACAGGACATACCAGGCAATTTTCCACACAGCCGGGTAGACACCAGTGTTGTAGCTGTATGGAACAGCTTGGCTAGGGGTATGGCAAATTCTGCAGCACAAGTCTTCAGTACTATTGCTGGAATGTCAGGACCCATAGCATTTGCAGTACACAGTGCCTTCAGTCATTTCTTGTTATCAAGTGGACTGAATCGAATTGGCTGAAGACTGGAATCTGTGATGCTGGGGACCTTGGGAGGAGGCCGAGATGGATCATCCACTTGGCACTTCTGGCTGAAGATAGTAGCAAATGCTTCAGCCTTATCTTTTACACTGATGTGCTGGGTTCCCCCATCATTGAGGATGGGGATATTGTGGAGCCTCCTCCTCCAGTAAATTAATTGTCCATCACCATCCATGACTGAATGTGGCAGGACTTAGATCTGATCTGTTGGTTGTGGGATCACTTAGTTCTATCACTTGCTGTTATGATATCTGGCATGAAAGTAGTCTTTATAGCTTCACCAGGTTGACACCTCATTTTTAGATATGCCTGGTGCTGCTCCTAGCATGCTCTCCTGCACGCTTCTTTAAACTAAGGTTGATCCCCTGGCTTAATGGTAATGGTAGAGTGGCAGACATGCTGGGCCACGAGGTTACAGATTGTGTTCTGCTGCTGATGGCCCACAGCGCCTCATGGATGACCAGTCTTGAGTTGCTAGATCTGTTCAAAATCTCTCTCATTTAGCACGGTGATAGTGCCACAAAACACGAGGGACTGTACCCTCAATGTGAAGACGGGACTTCGTCTCCAGGACTGTGCAATGATCACTCCTACCGACACTGTCATGGACAGATGCATCTGCTGCAGGCAGGTTGTTTTGGATGTGGTCAAGTAATGTTTTTCCCTCTTGCTGGTTCCCTCACCATCTACTACAGACCCAGTTTAGCAGCTATGTCCTTTAGGACTTGGCCAGCTTTGTCAGTAGTGGTGCTACCGAGCACTCTTGGTGATGAATGTTGAAGTCCCTCGCCCAGAGTGCATTCTGCGCCCTTGCCACCCTCAGTGCTTCCTCCAAGTGGTGTTCAATATGGAGGAGCACTGATTCATCAGCTGAGGGAGGGTGGTACATGGTAATCAGCAGGTGCCATAAGACTTCATGGAGCTCAGAGTTAAATGCTGGGGACTCCCAGGGCAACTCACTGTATCCCAATGCCACCACCTCTGGATGGTGATATCTGGGGATTATTTGTAAGATATGATTCCGTGAGGTAAGGACAAGGACAATAGGTTTCCTTCCCTAAAGGACATTAGTGAACCTGATGGGTTTTCACAACAATTGACAATGGTTTCATGGTAATCATTTAGACTTTTAATTCCAGGTTTTTATTGAATTCAGACTCCACCATCTGCCATGGCATGTTTCGAACCTGGGTCCCCAGAGGATTACATGGGTCTCTGGATTACTAGTCCATTGACAATACCACTACTCCATCACCTCCCCCTACTTTGTGCAAAATAGCTTCATGTTTACCTACAGAACTAACTGCACTAATTCATTGCACTGGAGGCACTGAATTGTGTTTGAGACGAGTTGTGTTCGAGACATGGGATATGGGGATATATAACACCGAGTCTTCAGTGCAGGCACACCAGATGTTTGCAGCTGAATGACATTAACCGTTAGCACCTTTTGCTAATTTACAGCTCACAGTTTGAATTAGAGAGCCACAAAGAACAGACAAGTCATTGAGATGAGGAATTCCTCCTGGCAGTTTGTGGATGCCTGGAATGCAACAATTGGGGGCAGAGCAGCGAGATGCACATTCCAGAGTTCTCAGTCTTAAGAGATTGGGCCTTACCTTTATTCCCTTTTCCTGAACCTTATTTCTCATCACAAAGGAGAGGACTTGCTGTGAGGTTAATGGGTTATAGGGTTCCTTTGAGCCCCACAAATGCCCAAGCTCCATCTGTAAGGCTGGGCGGTGAGTGCTGGCAGGTTGGTCAACTACAAGGGGCATCACACATCCTGAATTGACCAAACAAATGGGCTCCAATCAGGCTGATTTAATGCCCTAGGCCAGGGCAGAGGTCAAAGGGCTACTGTTAAATCCATGGCAATAGTTTTCCACCCCTTTTGGAGGTGGATAGCACAAGGACAGATGGGTAAGCTGTGGACATGTGAAATCACCAATAAATGGAATCTAGTCAGTCAGAAGTTCCCTCGAGTCAAGTCAATGGGCGTAATTTCTGTTTAACCCAAGCATAAACTCAGTGCATAATTCCAATGGAAAACCTGAGCAATGCTGTTTGACCACTTGTTACAACATAGTCAGACAAATACCCACCTCTAGGTAGTAAAAGATGAAGAAGAGAGTTTCAGTGGACAATCGCTGGTAGAACTCCAGAGTATCTGAATGGACTGGGGGAATCTGATGGTGATAAGGCGGTGTGGGACATGGATTACGAGGGAGGTAGTGTCTGTGGGGGGAAACAGAAAAATTAAAAACACTTTTATTGTGGAAATTTTGGAACTGATTTATTACACTTCCATAGCGAAAGCATTTACAGCAAGTACTTCTTAAAATATTGCATTGGGCAGAAAAATCAATGCATTTCCGATAATACCATAAACTTAATCGGCTATTTACAAGTGACATTGTCAGAATCCTGGGATTGTGGCCACGGTGAAACACGAGCCAAAGTCTATTAATGTTTCACAATGTTAAATAGGGCCTCTCTGGACCCAGCTCTGGCTGTGGCTATATACAAAGACCAACAACAACTGCAGCAAAGGTACTGACTGGAACCTGAGTGTTCAGTACAGGCAAAAGCAAACCAATCCACTGACACTAGAATTCTCCACCTCCCCTCAGTCTCACAATCACACTCATTAAGTTATATGCACATCTAAACAGGCCAGGAAACAAAATAATTTACCGTGGAAACCCGAGAGAAACAACAGGAGGTCTAATGAATTCCAAATCAATATCGCCAACCACAAGAGCAGCTGAAATTCCACAACACGCTTAACTATACTGTAAAACAAACGCTGCCTCCCCCATGTCATCTCCAATAAGCCATATACAGACAAAACTATAGCAGCATAGCCTCACCCCAGCTAACCAAGGGCTCTGAAAATTGGAATCTCATACCTGAGACATGAACTGTGCCAATGGCCTCCATTTATCTAAATTACCAGGGCCACACTTGACTTGGTCAGATCAGCACTCAGCAGGCAAGACTGTTCACTGGGATATTCAGCCACCTTTACCTGTGCATTGTTCCTGCTCATGTATTAACTAATAATCATTTGCTGAACAGAAAGATGATTTTTTTTTTTAAAAAGCAAAGCTACATCATGAAAGTTTGGATTTACAGATCTTTAAAACAGCCATTGGAAATGGAGATATCCAAATTGTAATTTCTCAGTTTATCTACTCAGATTTTACTGTAACACCAAGAATAACTGCAGCAACATCCCTGAAAAATATTACACAGAAATGGATGAAGTTATCATGGTCTACAGTACAAAGTGCAGGAGATTCACCATTCGAAAAAATATTGCTTCAGTTAACTCAAACCCATCATAAGAACTGACGGCTGGCTGACTAACGCATCTTATTGCTTATTCCCAGCGTAAGCTGCTACTGACCGTATCCTCTCAGAGTCTGACGGGTGGGGCATATGAAGCCAGGCCGATTCCACCATGTGCAGCTGGTATTCTTGGTCCTTAGAAAGATGTACCGGGCTCAGTGGGCAAACACCCAGCATAGGCTGAAGGTGAACTTCTGTCGTTTGTGGAACGTTAGACGTCATTGAGTTGCTCTGTGACGATGGGGTGCTGAAGAGATCTGGGGGAAAAAACCCCACCACTTTTAACACAGATTTTGAATAGAACGGACTTTAACCAAAGCCTACATAGTATCTTCACCCTTCCCCTAGGATGACTAACAATGGATGCACCATTGGCCAGGAGTCAGTCTGGTCATGAGTTTAATCAGATATACACTCAAACAGCTCACACAACTGATAATTGAAAGACAGAAGCCATATCATACTCACATCAACCAACTGGTATCTTTACCAACATACATTCACAACCATAACAACATAGAAAACGTATCAAATCTATTCAGTGATGTCCAAGCAGTTAGTACAGAGAATATCTTTTTCTTACACTACACAAGCTGCTCTCCATCTTAGAGGCTCCCAGTTTCTAACTGGACTGCTTTTGAAATGGCTGCATGGAAGGTGCAAATGTGCCTTGGATCTCAGCCTGCCACCCTGTGAAGGGTCAACCACATTGTTCAAACTATTGTCAATTTTGGGGTAACGGGCATTATCTACAAACGTTTTAATGTTTGCCAAAATGTATTTTTGCGGATGTTCCAATTAGAAACAGATTGTAGCAGACGTACGAAGAAGAGCAGGTGATCCCTCAAAACCAGTCACTCCACTGTTTTCTTGCCCAAAACAGTTCCATCCTCTTAATCTCAGTTTCCTGCAATCCTATAGGCTCAAAACGATGCAGGCTGCCTGGGTACACAGTTCAGCTGACAGTTAAAAATAAATATTCATTCTTTAAAATCTAGAGATGCAAGAGATAGAGAAACAGAACGAGTTGAACTTGCAATATCAGAAGGATGGTGGAATCGATGAGTTTCATGCAAGGGTAACCAAACACTGGACTGGGTATGGCAGGGCTGCCCAGGAATTTCTCAGCTGTTTCTTCCCCTCATTTAGACCATGCTAGGTTATATTGGATCCTCTGGTACCTTTGCTTTGATGTGCATTACAGGCAGATGTTACCCCAAACAGCTCCTGTCTAACATACGGACAGTATCTTTGCCTTTGACGAGTGGATGCTTTACACAGGCACTATATGTTCTTTCCCCCCCCGCCACCCCCTGGCCACAGCCAACTAACTCCACTCCCCCCACCCCTACCCCTGGCCATCTAACACTATAGGAACTAAATTCTTGATTGTTTAGATTGAGATGAAAGATGAAAACCTTTGACAACCAGATTATGGTGTGAGACAAGAATGACTGGAGATTTTGCTGCCCCCTTCAGAGAACTGATAATAGGCAGCTACTCACCTCTCTCATTCAAATGCAAAGACTGAACCTGTTCTTCCAATCCTGCACTCACAGCTGCTCGTTCCGCCATGCTTTTTAAGGAGCTGAGTGTCTCTGGAGCCTGCTGTATGTACAGAAATAAATAATGTTGAAACAAATGAAATGCATAAATTTAAAAAGGTCTCAAACATTTCAAAGTGCCTCACATACAATGAATTATGTGACTTTGAAGTGATTTTCTGCATACAGCAACATCCCACCTACAGTAATTAAAATAAATCAATCTGATCTTTGTGACATTAGCCGAGGAAGGAATTATGCGCTTCAAACAGCGTCATGGGATCTTTAACACCTAAATGACTATTTAAAAGACACCATCTCCGACAATGCAGAATCCTCTCAGTACTGCATTGGGAATGTCAGCCTAGAGTTGGCACTCAAGTTCCTCAGTGGATCCTTAACTTACAACTTTCTCACTCATGAAAATATTACCAACTCAGTCAAGCTAAGTGCTGGTGCTAAAAGTCTTTAAATGCATGCCTAACAAAGTAACATTGTCACAGCCAAATATGTTACTGAAATTTGGTAGCCCCAGCTCATGTAGCACTTTGCAAAGTAGCACCCAGGAACACTCACAGGAAAGGAGGGCAGAGAATGAAGTGAGCAAGTTCAGAACGAGAACGAAGAAAACTGAATGGGACGGGGGTTGCAGGGTGGAAAGAGAGGGCGAAGCTAAAATATATATATTCAAATAAAACAGATGTACAAATTTTCTCTCAAAAAAAACATGAAGCAAACCATTTGGAAGAGTAAACCTTTGGTGCAACAAGCTTGCTGCTGGTTATTGGGAGAACACCCACTCTGAATTAGTTGCGAGTTGGTCATGAGCTGGAGTTTACCTTCAAATTGCAACCCTCGTAGAGGCACAGATTGTGACCTAACACACCATAACATTCTAATCAACAGTCCTTACCCTTTCAAACAAAAACCGCTGCCAGGTTTTTTTATTTACAACCCTCTCAAAAACAGCAAAGGGAACCTGTAAAACTACCTTGTTTAAAAGCTCGGCTGTGTTAACAAGAATGGTAACTCCACCCAGCTTGAGAAGGCCCTCAGCTAGAGGGTTATACACCAAGACACATGATGCTGCAGCCCTGATCGATGCTTCGAACAGATTTGTGGTCAGCAAAGAAAACCAACTTTGGGAGCTCAGAAACAAAAACTCAAAACTTTTCTCTTCTAGTGAGGTTGATGGAAGAAGAAAGAATCCAACATGCAAAGATGGAAATGATGCTCATTGTATGGGTTGGTATGAAAAGAAACTTTAAACCAGGAGTTTCTGATGTTGAATTTGAGCGATGTTCTTTGATGCTGCACCACTAAGTAAAGCAACCATAACAATTGCCTGGCTGTTTCAGGGACCATTGTTTACAGAAAAATGGGTAAATTGATGCAGAAACCCTGCGCTTATTATTATATAGCCAGAAATTTAATTCATCTAAAGATTTATTTACACTCATTAGCCAGTATACCATTAAATAATTACTGAACAGTGATTTTTTTTTAAGCGATATCACTTATAAAACATTTGATTTTTTTGGCATTTCAGTACAATCATACGGACACTGAAAATTACAGGTATTCTAGTGCTACTTATCAGAATTATGATATGACGAAATTCTTCCTGATGACTGTTCTCAAATACGTAGACAAGTACTTGTGTACACAGATCAAATTCCTCTCTTGATACATCTGCCAATGTTGTGAATCGATCCAAGATTCTCAGCATTCAAATAGTCAGTGCCAGGCTGGCCAGCCAGCTTCCGAGGGATACTTGTTAGGCTTATTTCCAGCGCTTTTAAAGGTTTTATTAATGACATGCAGTAAACAGATCAGGGCATCCTGTGTATCAGTTACAGTCACGGCCAATTTTTTAAAAAATTCATTCATGGAACGTGGGTATCATTGGCATGGTGAGTATTTATTGCTTATCCCTAACTGCCCTTGAGAAGGTGGTGGCGAGACACCTTCTTGAACCACTACAGTCCACATGGTATTCATGACAACGGTTCCAGGATGAGGAACTTCAGTTACATAGAAAGATTGTAGAAGTTGGAACTGTTCTCCTTGGACAAGAGAAGGCTGAGATTTAATAGAGGTGTGTAAAATCAACCCATCACATTTCTACCTCTCTTCAGTTCCGAAGAAGTCATATTGAACTTGAAACGTTAACTCTGTTTCTCTCTCCACGGATGCTGCCAGACCTGAGTTTTTCCAGCATTTTCTGTTTTTATTCAAAATCGTGAGGGATCTGGACGGAGTAGATAGAGATAAATGGTTCCTATTGGTAGAAGGATCAAGAACAAGAGGGCACAGATTGAAGGTACTGGCAGAAGAAGCAATGACGACATGAGAAAATTTTTTTCACACAGCAAGTGGTTAATGCACTTCCTGAATGTAGGGTGGTATCAGGGCCAACTGAGGCTTTCAAAAGGGAACTGGACCATTATCTGAAAAGGGAAAAAAATTGCAGGGCTACAGAAAAAAAAGGGAGTGGCACTGGGTGAATTGCTCCTTCAGAGGGCCAGCACAGACACAATGGCCAAATAGCCTTCTCCTCCACTGTAACCATTCTACAATTATAGGTACATGCACAGTGTTGTTAGGAAGGGAGCTACATGATTTTAACCCAGTAACAATGAAGCAGATATATAGTTCCAAGTCAGGATGGTGTGTGGCTTGGAAGAAAACTTGCAGGTGGTGACATTCCCATGTCCTTCTAGATGGTAGAGGTCATGGGTTTGGAAACAGCTGTGGAAGGAAACTTGGAGTTGCCGCAGTGCATCTTGTAGATGGTACACTATTTCTACTGTGCACCAATGGTGGAGGAAGTGAATGTTTAAGGGGGTGGATGTGGTGCTGGTCAAGCAGGCTAATGTGTCTTGGGTGGTGTTAAGCTTCATAGAATCAGAAATTTAATGGCACAGGTGGTCATTTGGCCTATGATTTCTGCACCGACTCTCCAAATGAACATTATGTCTGTGCCTTTGCCCTGTCTTTTCCCCGTACCCCTGCACAGCTTCGAGTGTTGCTGGAGCTGCACTCAACACGAGCAACTAGAGAGTATTCCACCATACTCCTGACTTGTAGATGGAGGACAGGCTTTGGGATGTGAGGGGCTGAGTTACTCACCGCAGGAATTCCCAGCCTCAGACCTGTTCTTGTAGCCACAGTATTTATACGGCTGGTCCAGTTCAGTTACTGGCCAATAGTAACTCCCAGGATGTTGATAGTGGGAGATTCAGTGATGGTAATGCCATTGAACGTCAAGGGTAAAAGGTTAGACATACTGTTGTTGGAGGTGGGTCATTGCCTGGCACTTGTGCATCACAAATGTTACCTGCCACCCATCAGCCGAAGCCCAAATGTTGTCCAGGTCATTCTGCTTGTGGGTACAGCCTGCCTCCATATCGGAGGGGTTGAGAAAGGTGCAATCAGCAGCAGACATCCCACTTCAGACCTGGAGGGAGGGAAGATCATTGGTGAAGCAGCTGAAGATGCTGGTCCTGAGGAACTCCTGCAGCAATATCCTGGGGTTACTGGTCTCCAACAAACACAACCATCTTCCTTTGTGCTGGGTACGATTCCAGCCAGCGGAGAGTTCTCCCCAACTCAATTGATTTCCATTTTGCTTGGGCTCCTCGATGCCATACTCTTGTCAAATGCTGCCTTGATGTCAAGGGCAGTCACTCTCAATTTAGCTCTGGAATTCAGCATTTTTGTCCATGTTTGGATCAAAGCTGTAAATGAGGTCGGGAGCCAAGGAGCTCCAAGGGAATCCAAGTAAAAGCGGCAGATTTCATTCATATAGAGCTGCAAATCAAGCCAAGAAGTGTGAATTGCCAGAGTCTCTCGGATTTGGAAACCATACAAGTGCTCAGCAGTGAAAGTCAGCTGCGTATGTTAATTTCTCTTGCCTCATCACAACATCTCAAATTATACATATTCTAAATTTACAATTTTTCAAATCACAATGTAGATGAAAAATTAAATTGGTCATAATTGATTCAAATATTTTATTCATGAAAGAAATAATTAAACAATGATTTTAAATACTAATTTATGGGAATTTCTAAATTGAGTAAACGTAGTTGACGTTCAAGTATATTTACGAGGTGGGTTGGTGGGCTGGGGGCAGGGAGGTTTACTATTTTCAATCTCCACCTTTATACTACGTCATACTTAAGTATCTTGTGAAAATTTTAAAAGTTGAAAGTAGTGTGCTATAGTGAGCCTCACTGGAAAAGGTGGCAAGGTTAGCAGCAATGCTAGGGAACCAAGGGTCTAGTGAGGAGGCGAAATTAAGGAAATTAGTATTAGTAAACCAATAGTGGAGAAATTAATGGGATTGAAAGCCAGGGTCCAATAATCTACATCCCAGGGTACTAACTGGAGGTGGCCATGGAAATAGTGGAGACATCGGTCGTCAGCTTCCAAACTTCTGTAGATTCTGGAACAATCCCGGCAGATTGGAGAGTGGCAAATGTAACCCCACTATTTAAAAAGAGGGAGAAAACAGCAAATTACAACAGATTGGTTAGCCTAACATCAGTAGCAGGGAAAATGCTAAAAGTCTATTACAAAGGATGAGATAACAGGACACACAGATTAGATAAAGTCAACATGGATTTACGAAAGGGAAGTCATGTTTTACAAATCTACTGGACGTTTTTGAGGACGTAACTAGCAGAATAGATAAGGGAGAATTAGTGGCTGTGGTGTATTTGGATTTTCAGGAAACTCTTGATAAAGTCCCACATAAGAGGTTAGTGTGTAAAATTGAAGCACATGGGATTGGGGTAATATATTGACAAGGACTGAGAACTGGTTAGCAGACAGGAAACAGTAGAAATAAACTGGATTTCAGAATGGCAAGCGATGACTTGTGGGGTACTGCAGGGATCAGTGCTTGGGCCCCAGCCATTCACAATATGTATCAATGATTTGGATGAGGGAACCAAATGTAATGTTTCCAAGTTTGTTGATGACATGAAATTTGGTGGTAATGAGAGTGGTGAGGAGGGTGTTAAGAGGCTTCAAGGCGATTTAGACAGGTTGAGTGAGTGGGCAAATACATAGCAGATGCAGTATAACATGGATAAGTGTGAAGTTAGAAAAAACAGAATGGCAGCGTATTATTTAAATGGTAATAGATTGGGAAATGACGTATAAAAGGACCTGGGTGCCCTTGTACACCAAACACAAAGCAAAAATGCAGGTGCAGCAAACAGTTAAGGCAGCAATTGGTATGTTGGCCTTCATTGCAAGGGGAATTGAGTAGAGGAGCAAGGATGTCTTACTGCAGCTGTACAGGGCCTTGGTGAGACCACACCTGGAGTATTGTGTGCAGTTTTTGGTCTCCTCACCTCAGAGAGTATACACTTGCTATAGAGGAAGTGCAGCAAAGGTTCACCAGACTGATTCCTGGGATGGCAGGATTGTCGTATAAGGAGAAATTAGGTTGACTAGGCCTGTATTCACTGGAGTTTAGAAGAATGGGTGGGGGGGGATCTCATTGAAATGTGTAAACCTCTCACAGGGACGAACAAACTGGATACAGGGAGGATGTTTCTTCTGCCTGGGGAGGTCTAGAACAAGGGGTCACAGTCTCAAGATATGGGGTAGGACATTTATGACTGAGATCAGGGGGAACTTCTTCACTCAGAGGGTGGTGAACCTATGGAATTCCCTACCACAGAGGCTGTGGAGGCCAAGCCACTGAATTTAAGAAGGAACTAGATAGATTTCTGGACTCTAAAGGCGACAAGGGGAATGGGGAGAGCATGGGAGTACGGCGTTGAGATAGAGGATCGGCCATGGTCATACTGAATGGTGGAGCAGGCTAGAAGAGCTGAATGACCTACTCCTGCTCCTAGTTCCTATGTTTCTATTTAGACATTGAGAATACTATGACCAGAGGAATTTCAAGCAAATCACTTTTACCTCTGGATCTGGGGTACTTGAAAAGGTTTTTGAAAATCTGTTGGCACTAAGTTCAGGGCATGGTGAGATTGGGAGGGGGTGTCACACGATAGGCTTATGCTTGATATGCAAAGGTGAGAGCTGGGAGAGATTGTAATTGAAGGGCAAGAAGGGGTGTAAACCTGAAATCAATGCAATGGGGGCTGAAAGTCAGTGGTACATCAATAAGGACAGAAGGTGAGCGGGAGTTGGTGCAGGTGGAACTTGTATAAGATATAATGTGGGAGGCCTGGGGGAGAGCGCTGGGGCCAGAAGGTGAAAAAGGTGTGGAGGAGATGGGGAAGGGAATGTAATAAGCCAAAGGATGCAACTCAGCTGCATTAAAATATAACAATTTTTCTCAAAGAAAAAAACCATTATTTCCATAACAAATGGAATCGAATCATCATTCCGTTTCCCATCAGTTAATTCGCATCCAAGCACAATCTTTAAGCACCAAAGTACTCACTTGTAATAGACTAGAGACATTTAATTTTTCTTCTTGTACTTGTTGGAACCACATATAGCACAAGATGCACAGCATGTTACAATATCTGATGCAGATTGATTTTTAAATGGAAAGGTTACATTCGCAGTTGCACCCTGACCAGCCCAAGACAAACTTCACTTTCAAACAAAACATCTGTGTTTCAAGCATTTTCTTCCTTGCAGCAAGGCCTCGGTAGCAGGCCATATGTCTGACCAAATATAAACAACTCTCCGCACCATCGACCAGCACATCTTTGCTGGCCTGTAGATGGCAGGCACAAGCAGCAAATCCATTTTGTGGATTTTCTTCTGATCCAGGGCCAGGTTGCTGTGAATGCGTCACAAAATTAGGCCAAGTACGTACAAAACCATCATGCCACTCAGCTCCAAAACATCAAATCTGACATATCCTATCTTTTCACATGTTTTTAGTGCTCTAACCTTTACTGAAAGCTGTTGGAAAACCAGGTCCAGAACTTTATTCATTAAATCAAACCCGAACGAGTGTCCCTCTTCGGTAACGTTCTGTGATCTATGGTAACGATGACTTTTCATCGGAGCCCCGAGTTCAAATCTTGCCCAGAGAAGGCATACACCTAGCCTTTCAAATGCTCGTTCCAAGTGGATCATGTAGCAAGCAGTCTCAAACTCAAGCCCCAGGATACGAATGTAATCCTGAATCCAGATCAGTCCCTCTCGGAAATGACATTTAGGAGAATAACTCCTAAAATGGAGACAGCTCACTGCACTGCACTTGACCCACTCCAACCCTCCCAATGTGCAAACTTTCTTGATTTCCAAAACCAATTACACCTTTAAGACAAGAGTGTTACATACAACAGTGCCACACCAGGATATGGATGATATATTCTCCAGGTTCTAGAAAAGCCCACTGGATTGGAAAACAGCAAATGTAACACCATCATGCAAGAAAGGACGGAGGCAGAAAGCAGGAAGCTGCAGGCCAGTTTGTTAACATCTCTCATTGGGTTAATACTAGAATCTATTATTAAGGAAGTGTTTAGGAAATCATAATACAACCAGGCAGATTCTATATGGTTTTGCGAAAAGGAAATTATGTTTGACAAATTGCACTTTGAGGATGTAACAAGCAGGGTGGATAAAGGGGAAGGTAATGTCTTTGTATTTCTAAAAGGAATTCAAATAAGATGCCACATAAAAGATTTCTACATAAAAACTTAGTGTTGATGGTAAAGAACACATCTTTCTATTTCTGTTGTACTATGGACTAAAATTACAATGGCTGCAGTTTGAAAGACATGTCTGCTGGAACAGTGTGAGGAATATATATAATGTTGCTGTGCTGGAACAGTGTGCCACAAAAGACAGGATGGTGTCGAGGATGAGTCTTGTCTAATGGGGAACCATGTGGCAGCAATGTTTTAATTGGTTCCTGACCAGGGTTTGAGAGTAACCAGCGAACTAAGACGAAAGTGCTGGAAGACCACCTTGTGTCAAAGAACCAAAAGGAACTTGGAAGACATTGATCAAAATCAACCCACCGAATCTGGTACTCTGGAATTGGTGCAATTGAACTGTTTTATCCCATCTTTAAAAATCCATGTTTTTGTGTCTTGTATGTGTGTATAGGGATTGAAGAAGGGGTAGAGTTTAGGTTATAGAGTTAGAAATTAGCAGTTCATATTTCTTTCTTTTGCTACCAGTTAATGACAGTTTGTTCAATAAACAGTTATTTACTTAAGTTTACAAACTTGATGCTCATATTTTGTTAACCTAAATTAAACAATTAGGAGGATTGATCAAATTTTTTCACATGTCGTGGCTCTGGGAACAGTGGGGCTTGATATTGCAGTGCACTCTCCCCAGCAAGTCATGACAATGGTGATATGTTAACATATGCATTGGTTAACTAATAGGAAACAGGATAAATAGTTAATTTTCAGGTTGACAAACAGTGGAGTGTCACAGGGATCAGTAAATAGTCGAGGCCCCAGCTCTATTGATATTAAGTTGGATGAAGGGGCTGACAGTACTGTAGCCAAATCTGAAGCAAGTTGTGAGGAGGATATAAAGAGTCTGTAAAGGGATACAATAGGTTAAGTGAGTGGGCAGAAAATTGGCAGATGGAGTAAATTATGGGAAAATGTGAGGTTGTCCGCTTGGGCAGGCAGAATAAAAAAGCAGATTATCTAAATGGAGACAGACTGCAGAAATTTTCCCGTACAGGGAGACCTGGGTGTCTTGTTACATGGCTCACAAAAGCATGTTGGTACAACACGTAATTAGGAAGGCAAACGGAATTGAGGCCTTTATTGCTGGGGGGGAAGTGTAAAAGGGAAGTCTTGCTACAACTGTACAGGGCATTGGGTGAGACCGCACCTGGAGGACAGTGTACAGTTTTGGCCTTCCCACTTAAGGGATATACTTGCATTGGAAGCAGTTCAGAGAAGGTTCACTAGGCTGATTCTTGGGATGAAAGGGTTGTCTTATGAAGAAAGGTTGAGCAGATTGCACCTATGCTCACTGGAGTTAAGAATCAGAGGTGATCTTATTGAACCATAAGATTATGAGGGGGCTTGACAGGGTAGATGCTGATGGGGGCAGGGGAGAGAGAGGATGTTTCCTCTCATGGGGGAAATCTAGAACTAGGGGGACACAGTTTAACATTTTAGACAGAGGTGTCACAGGGATCAGTAATAGTTGAGGAATTTCTTTTGAGGGTTATTTATCTGCGGTATTCTCTTCCAAAGAGCTGAGTCATCAAATATGCAGCATGCAATAGACAGAGCTAAGCAATCCCACAAGCAATGGATCGGATCTAGGCCACATCCAGTTGCGAATGGTGGACAACAATTAAACAACTAACAAGAGGAGGTGGCTCCACAAAAACCCCCATCCTTAATGAAGGGGGAGCCCAGCATATCAGTGCAAAAGACAAGCATTTGCAACCACCTTCAGCCAGAAGTGTCAAGTGGATGATCCATCTTGGACTCCAAAGGTCCACAGCAGGGCAGATGCCAGTCTTCAGCCAATCCGATTCACTCCACATGATAATCAAGAAATGGCTGAAATCACTGGATATGGCAAAGGCTACGGGCCCTGACAACATTCCAACACTAGTACTGAAGACTTGTGATCCAGAACTAGCTGCACCCCTAGGCGAGCTGTTCCAGCACAGCCACAACACTGGCATCTACCCCGCTATGTGGAAAATTGCCCAAGTATGCGCTGTACATGAAGAGCAGGTCTAAACTAATAAAGCCAATTACCACCCCGTCAGTTCTCTATCAGCAAGGTGATTCAAGGTGTTGCTGACAGTGCTATCAAGCAGCACTGACTCAGCAATATATAAAAGATAAAAGCAAATACTGCAGATGCTGGAAACCTGAAACAAAAATAAAAATAGCTGGAAAAACTCAGCAAGTCTGACAGCATCTGCAGAGAGGAATACAGTTAATGTTTCGAGTCAGTATGACTCTTCTTCACAACTGAAGAAATATAGAAATGAGGTGAAATATAAGCTGGTTGGGGGGAGGGGGGGGAAAGAAAGAGAGAGAGAGAGAGAGAGAGATAGACAGACACTTACTCAGCAATAATCTGCTCACTGACACTGTTTGGGTTCTGCCAGGACCATTCAGCTCCTGACATCATTACAGCCTTGGTCCAAACATGGACAAAAGAGCTGAACTCAGGTGAGGCGAGAATGACTGCCCTTGACATCAAGGCAGCATTTGACTGGGAGTGGCATCAAGGAGCCACAGCCAAACTGGAATTACTGAGAATCAGGGTGAAACTCTCCACTTTTGGACTCATATCTAATGCAAAGAAACATGACTGTGGTCGGTGGAGGTCTATCTTCTTAGTCCTGGGACATCGCTGCAGGAGCTCCTCAGGGCAGTGTCCTAGACCAAACCATCTTCAGCTGCTTCGTCAATGACCTTCCCTCTATCATAAGGTCAGAATTGGGATGCTTGCAGATGATTGTACCATGTTCAGTGCCATTCACAATTCCTCAGATAATGAAGCAGTCCTCTCCGATATGCAGCAAGACATGGACAACATTCAGGCTTGGGCTGATAAGTGGGAAGTTACATTTGCACACCACAAGTGCCAGGCAATGGTCATCTCCAAGAGAGAATCCAACCATCTCCCATGACATTCTCATTGCTGACTCCCCCACTAACAACATCCTGAGGGTTACCATTGACCAAAAACCGAACTGGACTAGCCATATAAATAATGTGGCTACAACAGCAGATCAGAGGCTGGGAATTCTGAGGTGAGTAACTCACCCCCTCACACCCCAAAGTCTGTCCACCATCTACAAGGCATAAGTCAGGAGTGTGATGGAACACTCTCCACTTGGTTGGATGAATGCAGCTCCAACAACACTCAAGGAGCTTGACACCACCTAGGATAACGCAGCCCACTTGATTAGTGTCCCATCCACACAGTGGCAGGTGTGTACTATATAAAAAATGCATTCAGCAACTCACCAAAGCTCCTTCAACAGCACCTTCAAAACACGTAACCTCTATAACCTAGAAGGACAAGGCACAGGAATGCTACCTCCTGCAAGTTACCCTCCAAGCCATACACCATCCTGACTTGAAACTATATCATCGTTCCTTCACTGTCACTGATCAAAAATCTGGAACTCCCTTTCTAACAGCACTATGGATGTAACTACATCACATGGAATGCAGCGGTCCAAGGTGGTGGCTCACCACCACCTTCAAGGACAATTAGGGATGGTCAATAAATGCTGGCCTAGCTAGTAACATTCACATCCTGTGAAAGAATAAATTAAAGGTAGATTTTTGATTGACAAGGGAGTTAAGGGTTATGGGGGCCAGGCAGGAAAGTGGAGTTAAGGCCACAATCACATCAGCCACAATGTTATCAGATTGCGGAGCAGGCTTGGTGGGCTGAATGGCCAACACCTGCTCCTATTTCTTATGATCAGCGTAAAGTCAGTATGGGGGTTGGGGGGAAATGGGGTAGGTTGTGAATGGGAGCCGGAGGGCAAGATAGGAGATTAAGTTCAGTGAAGTTCAGGACTTGTGGTGCCACATCAACACATCAATAGCTGCAATAAATAAATTTGACGGCAATGCTATCCCTCACAAAACCCAAGTAAAGCAACAAGTGAAGGCCTTTCCCTGCCAGCACTCTGGTAACCTGCAGGTATCTTCTTAAACTTTACAGCTTTTCATTGAAACAAGCCTCTGTGGAACCTCTCCACAAGGCCCATCTTCTCCCATTCTGTACATACCTTTAAATCCTGGGAGACAAATGGTAAGGGTCCATTCATCATGGCTGGTGTTGGTTTAAGATCAGAGAAGTTGGAGGCTTGAGTGTTGACTTGACTAGCTGCAAGCACAGGGATGATGTTCGTCGTGCTGGCTACAGATACACTGACTGGCTCTTTCCTGTACAATAAGCAGTTAGAGCAATCATTCATAAACTAGATCAAAAGACTTTGACAACACACAAAAATGTTACATTAACTCCAATCTACATTAACCGGTCTTCTCATTGTAATAAGCTGGGTGAATCCTGGACAGTTTTATGCCTCATTTGCTTTAACGACACAGACAGCCATGAATTCAGCAGCAAAGCTAAAAGCAGTGTCTCAAGAACAACAACACATATTTTTGTAAATTTGCTCTCAGTATGCAGTCACTACTGCATTTACTATGCCACCCTAACAACTGAACAACTTGCTAGGTAAGTTCATAAAGAATCAGACACTTAAGTGTGTGACTGGGTCACATGGAGGCCAAGAGGGATAAGGGTAGCTTTCCTGAATCATCTGTGTTATTACTAAATCTGGTAATAGATATAGAGCTGTAAATCAAGTTAATAGATGCATTGAATTTGATTTCACAACTTGGTAGGATTGAACCAGTAACCCCACAATGGGGAGTCGGCCCCCCCTGGGCCTCAAAACTTATAAAGCTTATTTCCTTTAGTCCTTTTTTGTCAGGGCTGGCATAATTGGACAGGGATGATGTGGGGAAGATGTTGAGTACAGTATTAAAGGGATTACTGGAACAGCTGTTCACGGTGTCACTGCTGTTTTCCATAGCACCATTGCCAGATCTTACAGAACAAGCTTGTGCTGCGGTACTCACACATTATTCTGTATGGGGGTAGTACCAGTTGGCTGGCTGTTTGTACTGGAAGGAAGACTGTAGCTGTTCTGATGTTCCACACTGTTCTCAGCAACCACTGCACTATAACCTGAAATAACAAGGTGCAATTCAATATAAGCAACACCCCCAGAAAATAGATCCAGTGTCTGTAACAAACCAGATTGTATATATTCAGGAAATGCTGGAAATAACTTAGAAGGTCAGGCATACTGGTGTAGAGAGAAGCAGAGTTAATGTTCCAGGTCTCTGACCTTTCGGGAGGACTGGCTCTGATCGAAGATCCCAGACCTGAAACATGAATTTTTTCTCTCTTCAGAGGCTGCCTAGCCTGCTGAGTATTTCCAGCAGTTGGTGCTTTTATTTCAGATTTCCAGCATCCACTGTATTTTGCCTTTAGCATCTATTCGGGAATAGGTTCAGTAAATGTATCATTCACATATTTTAAAAATACAGCAAAACATGACAGTACAGCTTCAACAGCAACTCCTGAAGGTTTAGCATGAGCCTTGGGATGTGTGTTTGAGGAACTGAAGTTACCACAGTTACTGCGAATAGTTCACTGTTAAGAGGGGCTCACAATTTCTTACTTATGAAAACAGTGCTCAATGATGAATGCCTTACAGAAAGAACTTGCCTTTTCCTTTAGTGTGTTTCATGATCTCAGAATGTTCCCAAGTGCTTTACTGCCAATTAAGCAGTTTTGAAGTGTAGTCACTGTTGTAATGTAGGAAATGCAACAGCCAATACGCACAAAGCAAGTTCCCACAAACAACAAAATAAATGACTAGATAATCTGATTAAGTGACATCAGAATAAATATGGACAACCTGACTTGGGTGAAAATGCTACCAACGAGCCAAGGCACATTTTATTCAGGGAGGTAAGGCACAGTCTCAGCATCACACACTTCAAAGTGAGCTGCAGCATGGGTTAGATAGAGTAATGCTTCCCCTGATTTAATCCAACAACGTGCTGCGGCTCAAACTTCCTATCAAGATCCCTCTCTGAACCAATGTGACATTCCCTTGTGAGGTGGTCAACTTTGTGTCAATTAGAGCTAGTTGTATGTGATGGATTGTGACCATTCTAAATGGATTTGATGTGGGACCCTTATAGTCAGCAGGCAAAAAGAAACTTTCAGCTTGTCAGACCAGGCTGTGTCCCAGAGATGAAAAAGTTAGTGTACAACCCACTTCATTGCACAGCCCCAATCCATTTTACACCACTGATGTTCAGAGGTAAAAACAGTGAAAATGTATGCTTATCATATGAAACAACTGCAGCCAGAGTAGGCACTATTACGTACTTGCAGTTCCGTTTTGCTGCTTGCTGGTGGGAATGGGCACAGCATTGGCAGGTCTTGACTGGAATGAGCTGGTGGTATTGATTGTGGTGGTTCCTGCTGCCACAGCAGCTGCATAGGCAGAAACTGAATTTGTTCCCTGCGTCCTGGAAAACAAACCAGAAAAACAACTTATTCCTCAAGTGGTCCCAGGTTTATTGACTCCACTACCCTAACTACTTAGCTCATTCCAATTTGTGCAATGAATTCCCTGGCAACCGGCTAAATGTGCCTTTCACTGTTTTGAACTATTGCTCCCCTTGCTCCAGTGCCATAGGAACTGAATAAACGTGGCTTCAACTGCCTTCTTCAAAAAAATTCTTACAACCATGTCTACTTCAACAAAGTCTCCTCTCAGTCATCATCTTTCATAGGAACAAAATGAGGCAAATCAACCCCTCTTACCTACTCCACATGAGATTGTGGTTGATCTCTGTCTTTACTCCATCTAACCACCTTGGATTCATAACTTTTATCCAAACAAAAAGCTATATAAGTTTTGAAATTTTCAAATGACCCCCTCCAGCACCGCCTCCCCACCCCACCCTGCCCCTGGATTGGGATCAGAGTGTGAACTATTTTTAGTGAAGAGCTAATGTAATCTTCAAAACCTCTCATACAAAAGGAAGGTCACAAGTTTGGGCTGGAAGAAAGGACATTGAACTGAGGTTACACAAGAACAAATTTGGAGTTCAAACATTACAAAAGAAAAACAATGCATTTGGTCCCACTAATTACTCTAGAGGGCACCATACATCAAACAGCTATCTTATACTCACCATCTCTTAAAACAACAGGGCTTCTGACTATCCCCAAGAAGGATTAACAGCACAAACGATGAGTACATTTTTACAAGTTCATTCCTTTCTCTCTCTTTTTACAGGTGTCTGCTCACATTTCATTGACCAAAGGAGGGAGGGCTGGCAAGTTTTCTGTAAACACCATTCCGTACCAGTCCAATAGAAGGTGAGTTAAAAGATCATGGGTGGCCACACCCTCTGAGGAAAGCACATGGATTTCTCTAGACACTCTGGGACTCACCATGTATAAACCCAGTGCCAACGTCAAAACACTCCCCAACTGAGGTAGACCATAAACAAATCAGGAGCTCCTTTTCAATCAGCCTGGACATCAAAACGTACTCCCAATGCATCAGTGAGTCTTTCCCATCTCAGATATCCTTTTATCATAATTGAAGCTGCCAAGTTAATGCTGACCAGTGGCAGGCTCTGTACTATGGGCCTAGCTATATCTAAAATGCTGGCTGGGATCAGATAGTGGATTCATTTCCACCAGGAACTGCATCAAACACTTAAACTCATCTCACTTAAGACGATTACTGGCAGAGGAAAAGATAGCAATCATTAGTCTAGGGTGGACTCGGAACCAGCGCACCAGAGAATTGAAAGGTTACGAGTTCAAGCCACACTCCAGGATTCACCTGTAATCTAGGCTGGCTGAGGGGATCCTGCACTGTCAGTGGTGTCATCCTTCAGGCCTCATCACAATCTAAAAGAACTCCACACAATGAAATCCTTTGAAGTGCAGTTAATGTTATACAGGTAAATACATCAACTACTTTACATAACAAGATCCCACAAACAGCAAAGAGATGAATGACCACTTTTGGTTGTGTTGCTTTAAGGAGGAAAGTTATTAGAGTACCAGGAGAACATTCTTCTTTAATAATGCTATTGGATCTTTAATGACAATTGAATCACCAGACTAGATAGGGTCTCAGTTTAAATTTTCACATTAAAGGCATAGAGCTCCTCCATTGCACTGGAACATCAGTTTAGATTACTGGCAGAACCTGGAGCAGCGCTCGAACCTAACCCGCAAGAGTGTTATCCACTGATCCAAACTGAACTGAACTGAACTAAAGCCACTATGGACCCAGACCTGTGCACACTTTGTCTTCTTTAATACATTGGAGCACAGATTCTCCAATGGACATCACAAATATTTTTACTGATATTGCGTCCTTTGTATACTTAGTAAGGGCATGTTAAAGTATGAGACATTTTATAATACTGAAACACTAAGGATGACAGAAACAGGGTTAAACTAATTTCTAAAGGCTGATACTGGGACAGGCCAAAACATCTGTACTTACAAAGAATAGCTCTTGTTGGATTGCAGCAGCTTGTTTCCCCCGTTGCTGGATCCATTCGAGGGCAGGGTCGGTGTTTTTGTGCTGTTCAACCCCTGCGCACTCTGGGAAATAGAAATGGATGGAGGGAGATTGTTACCATGGTGAGTCTTGCTGCCTAGAACCTTTGCAGGGGACTGAGGGTAGAAAAGAGAGCAGAGAGGAGGTGTGAATATAAGTTGAATGGGAAGAGAGGACAAGAAATCTTGATCTCAACCCTACCGCCGGTCTTTCTCCATTGTTCTTTCCTTTCCCACTTTTCTCTAGCTCTGTCCTGCTTCAAAATCTATTGATCTCTCACCTCCCAGTTCTGCTGAAAGATCACCAACCTAAAACATGAATTCTCTCTCATCCCACTGATGCTCTTTGACCGGCTGAGCATTTCCAGTAGAATCTATTTTTATTTCAGATTCCCAGCATCCACAATACTTTTAAGCCAGGCTTAATTTCACAATGAGAAAATTGGGAAACATTGAAATTCTCACTCTGCTGTTTATGCCGTGTGACAACAGCAGAATCATGGCAAAGTCTAACAGTCATTGCAGGCCCCTAAAGCAGGAGGAAATTCAGCCTGCATCCAAGGGAGGAGCACTCAGACATTCCAATCTAAAATTCTCCACATTGCAAATTCTGTGCATCAAGCAGCCCATTGGGGGAGACAGCAAATGGAAAAGTGAATGCTTACTCAGGGACGGAGGATGAAAAAAAAACTGCCCCTGGATTGGTGACCTACATTCCCCAGCAGCCATTTAAAGGAGCTGCTATAGGAAAAGTCATAGCCTCCTGCCTGAACCCTCAAATAAGAAATAGTTAAGTGGCTGACAAAATTAAAAACTCTAGTTACCATCAACTCTCGTTTACTAATATCTTTAGTACCTCCAGAAATGGGGGATGGAGTAATCATACTGTGACTAATTCAATCTACAACAAAGTTTGTTTCCCCAAAGCTGCTACTTATACAATACAGTACAAGATGGAACTTAGGTGGATTTGATTGAACACGTTCTTTATAACACAACTGTACAATTTACTCCTTTGAAAAGCAAACTGACCAAGCTCATTTCGCTGTCTGACCTACTCCGCTTCCGTTCATCTTCATGATTTTCCTGCAGATGAAGCATTTCAAAATTAGCACTGAAGGCATTGGTAAAAATTTCATCACAATAATTCCATGGATTAATGCAATGCCTTCTAAAGAACCAAGCTACACAAAACCGGAAACTCCAAATTCAATTCATATTCTGTCCTAAGTTAGATTATCTCAGGAATGGTAGCAGGAGTTGGATAATGGGCTTCAATTTCACTGATTGGGGGCAAGTTTCAAAGATTCCCTCATGTTGGAAAAAAGCCATGACTAGATAAGAGCAGGCTTGCCTGCGATGGACTTGCAATCAAATGATAAAACACTCAATATTCAGCCGCATAGTGTGGCTATTTGGGTGAGGCCAAAGTAGAACACTACCAGTAGATGAACATCCCAGCTAACAGCCATCAACAGAAGAGCTGTGGAAAACACTACTCTAAATGTAGTAGCACAATTCTAAATTAAAATGAAGTAATTCTGGCATCCATCATTACATTGCAAACCCGCGTCTAATCACAATCTTACACAGGGCAATTAATTACAAGGCTGATCACTTCACATCACTCATCACCAGATCAGCTGAAATGAAACAATGTAATTTTAACCCACCACCCAGTGATCCAGTGAGTTAGTGGGGAGGTCTGATGATGCATGCAATGATCTGATCACTGGTACTTGTGATCAGCATTTATACCCATTTCCAACATGGGCACCATCTCATTCTGGTCTGGGGCAGGTGTCAGTGTATTTGTTAAGATGTTTTCTTCTATTGAAGATCTATCCTTTCTGTTTGAATGCCCACATTTATCATAAAGCATCATTACTCACCACAGACTGATTGGCTGGACTAAGTGGTACAGGAGAACTTGACGTTGTAGAGGTGGGAGTGCTATTACATTGGTTAAAAAGCTCATCTTCCACATTGCTGTTACTGTTACTTGCTGGTGATGTGGCCATTATTGATGTTTGTGCTGAAATAATGGAGTGAGGTCCATTAAAAATAGAAGATATAATTGTTCAGTCTCATGTCCATTTACAAAACGTAGTAATCCTACTGAAGCACAGCAGTGAGGGTGTATGTTCCTCCTAACTCAGTATTGGTAGCTGGCTTGCCTACACACCCTTGGTTCCCGGGATAAAATACCATGTGAAGCTTGCTCTAAACTCCACGTCAATTTAGACATTCTAAACTAAACCAGTTGCTCTAATTGTTTGCCCTGATTGTCAGCAAGGCTCAGCTGTAATGAGTAATAATGGCTGGTTTCTCAGTGATCCTCTACACCAGCCAATCACAGTTCTGCACTCAATACTTTTCATAAAACAGCTAAACCATCCAATTTAGGGTCCTGTTATATCATAGGCTATGGTAGTTTAGAAGCTCCTTTCTTCGTTAACATCTCAACTTTAGTCTTAATAGAGTGGAAGACTAATGTAACTCTGTGCTCAACTGCTGACAGGAACCTTTAACTTCTGCTGAAAATTGTTCTAAGCAGCTGCCAGCCATTTACTAACCATATTATTAATGAACACTTGTGTTAACTGCAACACGACTAATGTCCTCAAACTATTAACATGTCCAGTCAACCACTCCATTAGACCCAAGTCATTCAGTAATAAACTCTCCAGTTGTTGCTACTTTTTCAACTGAAGAATTTAATCAGAGGTGACCATACATTTTCAAATAGCAGACTCTGCTTACTCTTCATGTTTAGTTGCTACATCTGTTAATCCATGGAATATCTATTCCTTTGCTCCCTATTCCAAATGCTCTGTCTCTCAGGGAGATGACCAAGGCCACAGAGTATTTTCTAACCTTACCATTACTACTTTTTTGAAAAAAGTTAACTATTTGAATCCATTGCAAGGTAATGAGGTACTAGCCTACAGCTGTGACCAGATCCACTATATTCAGCGGGTTTATAGAAATTAGCTTCTTTAATGAGTAAAAGCCTTGGAACTCACCAATTACCCTTTCTTATTCATCCTAAACCACTTGTTACCAGCTCCACCAACAAGAAGAATGTTTTCTGGTCATTTTACATGGTGTGACGAGTATAAAATATGCCAAATCTCTTTAAAAAAAAAGAAATAAATTCTCTGAAGCAGGGAATTCCAACTCAGACAGTTCCAAACTGAGGTGGTAGAAACTCCTCGATCTCCAGGTCTTCCACTAAAGAGAGCAGCTTAATACACACACACGCCTCTACCAGCAAAAGTTGCCTTCCATTGGTTAATTTAAAGTAGCTTTGCCATTGGTTGTAGGCAAGTCACCTGACACGCAACAAAATGTGAACACTCTTACCTATCTCCTCAAGATCGAGATCATCATATAAAAACTCATTTTCTTTAAAGTCCGGGTCCTGCGAGGAATCAACATAGTATTCGACATCATCTTTGATCTTCTTGATCTGGTCCACTTCTATCGTGCTGTTGTCTAACATGCGCAGCAGAGTTTCCAACATTTTAATGTGGTACCTGTGCCTCTCGATGTGTTGCTTCAATTCTTCTAACCTGTCTTGTTTCTGCAGAAAGATTACCATTCGTTAGATCAAGGGCTAAGTAATCAGTTCAGATTTAGATTAGACTTGAAAAAGGCTCCAAATATAATTTCAAGATTAGTGCATATTTACACACTTTATATCCCTGAGATAGGCTGGGAAAATACAATTAGTCCATGGATTATGATCAATATTGTATAAACAATGTGTTTATTGCACTTTCCATGTACTTTCAGTCAATGTAATTGCTTATGGAGTGCTCTTACTGTGGGTTTTATAGGCAGATATAGCAGCTAATTTGTACAAAGCAAGGTCCCACAAACAGAAGTGAGACAAAATGATTAATTAATCCATTGGGGGCGGGGGGGGAAATCTCTCCTCTTCTTCAAAAAAAGTATGTCTACCTGAATCGGGAAACGTTGAGTCAGTTCAAGGTCTCATCCAGAGTACAGCACATCGAACACTCCAACAATCCCTGGGTACTGCCCTATAGTGTTAGCCTAGATTATGTGCTCAAGGCCTGCAGCAGTGCTTGAACCCACAACCTTCTTGCTCAAAGATTAGGGTGCCACTATTTGTGCCAAGCTGACAGAGCCTCAAATCCACGACATATTCCTGCTTCACAGGGAGTTTCTGACATGGATCTCTGGGCGAGGTCCTACGCACCTCTGTGAACAATCTTCTGTTGCTTGGCTGCCAGGCAGAAAAGTCACGATGCACCTTTTAAACTGGATATGACATACCAAACAGTATGTACAGCAATCACAATGCTGACCTAAAAGCTGTTCGAAAACACATTCATTAAAAGTACTGAAGTAAACAAGTCTTGTAAGGAAAGTTTTAAGGCTCTTTTAACAGTAGTCTTGGTGACTTCATGAACTAATATTATCAACAACTGCATTTATGTAGCATCTTTAGTATGAAAAAAATCTTACAGTGCTTTAGAGGCACTATTAGATAAAAATGAATACCAAGGGACTTGAATAAGCAGCACCTGAAGAGAAAAAAAATTGCAAGGCCATAACGAAAGGGCAGGGGGCTAGCTGAATTGCTTTTACAGAGAGCTGGCACACACATGGCAGGCTGAATGTCTCCTAGGTTGTTATGATTTTATGAAATAAAGGAGGAGATGTTAGGAGTGACGAAAGGCTTCATTAAAGAAGATAGCCTTAAAAAAAGAGAGAAATGGGATGTAAAAAGGTTTAGAGAGGGATGTCCAGAACACAGGACCAAGAAGAATGATGGTACGGTCAGCAACGGGCAGAGGGGAGTAATACACAAAAGGCCAAAATCAAAGAAACAAAAGAGCTTGGGATGGGGGCAGTGGAGATACACTTCAAGGCTGCAGACAGTTACGGAGATAGGGATTTAGGGATAAGTTCCTTAGACCTAAGGATGAGAATTTTAAAAATGAAGCATTGGGGAACTATAAACTATATGGAGCTATAAGCACAGGGTGCAATAGGTGAGCAAGAACTGGTAAGGATAAGATTTGGGCAGCAGAGTTTTGGATCATCTGCATATGGAGAGTGAAGAATGGGAGGCCAATATTGGAATAGGCAAGTCTGGAGATGATAAAGGCCTTCAGTGGCAGATGGGCAACATTACAAAGGTGGAGACAGGCAATCTTTCTGATGGACAGTACGAGGGCAGAAGCTCAGCTTCAGGTTGAATATGATGCCGAGATTGCAAGCAGTCTGGTTAAGTCTAAGATGATGGTCAGAAAGGAGGGTTGAAATCGATAGTGAGGGGACAGAAAATGCAGCGAGGGACCAAAGGCAATGGCTTCAGTCTCCTCAATGCTTAACCGGAGAAAAGTGAAATGAAAACAATACATTCTTGTGGAAACTGTGACTTGCTGCAATCCCCACAAAGAGACAAGGTCAACAAGGTGAAGAAAACTGCATTTGGGAAATAAATATGCAGGAAGCTTGGTGTATTTTTTTAATTATTTGTTAATGGGATGCAGGTGCCAGCATTTATTGCCCAGCCATAATTGCCCTTGTTTAGAGGGCATTTAAGAATCAACCACATTGCCATGTGTCTGGAGTCACATGTAGGCCAGGCCAGGAAAGGATGGCAGATTTCCTTCACTAAAGGACATTAGTGAACCGGATGGGTTTTTACGACAATCGACAATGGTTTTGTGGTCTTCATCCGACTTTTAATTTCAGATTTTTATTGAATTCAGATTTCACCATCTGCCATGGTGTGATTCAAACCCAGATCGCCAGAGCATTACCCTGGGTCTCTGGAATATTGGTCCAGTGACAATACTACTACCTCTCAGAGGTGGCACTTATGCACTAGGTTTTACAGTAGCAGGAACATGAAATGTATTCAGTGTCTGACAGGTACAGTCAGAGCTATACCTGTAGGCTGAGAACTAAAGCATTTAATTCTTACCTCTTTTTCACCTTTCTTTTTCCTCGTCACCGCTGACAAAGTTTCCATTTCACTTTCGAAGAGGTCGACCTGGGAACAGCAATATGATTGATTACCTTCACTGATCTGCATGGCGTTAGCATGAGGCTCAAAAATAAATCAACTGCGATTACTGGGTTTAAAAAAATTCAAGGTAAAATTAGCAAAGATGACTCACCTGCATATTTAATGTGTCTATCGTATTCTGAAATGGAAGACAGATCATGAAAAAAATAGATTTGCATGATTTATTAGAATCTCTTTCTAAATGAATCTCTATTTTACTCACAAGACTGCTTGTCATCAAGGAGCGCCTGTTAGAGGGTGGTGAAGCGTGGCAGAGGCGAGGGGAGCAGATCATGCTGTCAATTTGCCACTTGGTCAACAGTCAGTAGGGACATAATTGCAACACAGTCACAACAAAGCACTAACCCAACATCCCAATACCCCAGCCAGTCTTGGAATCAGTGAATTGCAGGCCAACATCTTTCAGGCTGCCCTCTTTAATACCAAGTTTGTGAGTTTGTGTCTTTAGTCTGACATTTCTTTTGATCTATATTGCTTTTAACAATTCCAGCTATTTGGAAGGTAATATAACAACAATGATGAGATGGACCATTTAACTGTGAGTCATATTGTAGATAGAATTCCTGATAGGCCAGGCTTCAAATCCCAACATATTCCAAAACAGGTTTCAGGCAGCTAATACAGCCAATATCTCCCCCCTGGCCTCTGACTGATAGTCTAACATCACATCTTTCGTGCACACGTTTTGCTGGTCACTGTCCTCTGCAACTGCATTTGCAGGAAAACCAGGTGTGGCTGATTTCAGTGAATAAAGCCATAAGACTTTTTGAGTGACAGCAGCAAAGGCACTGCCCCAAGGCTGACAGTGTTGCTGCAATGCCACCATCAGCAGGGTTTGCAATTGAGGTCTGCGCATAAACAATAACTTGCATTTATGCAGCATTAATGTAGTGAAGCATCCCAGGCAGATGGGAGGCAACAAAGTGAGGCCAAAGAAACTTGTACAAGAAAAAATATTACTTTAACAAAAACCGAAGATAAACAAAACTGAAATGCAAAAAATAACACTGAAAAAATAAAGGAAGCAACCTTAAAAAAAAACAAAAAGAGAAAATGAGAGAATCTAGCAGTATTCCCGACGAGGTGGGAGTTCATGGCTTGCCACGTACTCTCCTCTTTTCGCCTACAGTGTGACGAGTTCTGGGAGCAACAGCAGGAGTTCTTGAACTGGCCTGAGTTGTGTCAGCACTGATCCTCTGAAAAGCATTTGGACTACACTGCCATCACTCACCGTTAGCCACTGACAGATTTCTTCCTTTTCCTTCTGTGCGGGATCCACCTTCGTCGCTGATCCCAGCCCTTCTTTAGAATAGGCTTTGGTCTTTGTTTCTCTCTCCACTATCTTGAACCTTTCCATTTGCTTTATAGAAAAGATTTAAATACTTGAACCTCAAATTTAGATTTAAAAATCGCACTCTGCATTCTCTACACCCTGGCCCTGCTCACTTGCTTCCGATCGGCTGACCAAGACAAGCCACAGACTCCTCTGTGACTGGCTGACGGAGCTACAATTGCAGTGAGGTGATAAGTTTTTCTTCTCTCACTCAATAATCACAAAGCACACAGGACAACTGACCAATAACTGAGGCCAGCAGATTCGAGTGTCATGGTGACCCAGAACTCAAACCTGAATTTTTTGGATAACACAGTAAGTTCAGGCCATGCCTGCACTGGACTAAAACCCTGGGCATCGATTATCATCATGGTAACATATCAAACTAATAATTTCCTTCAATAAAAATCAAGCATTAAAAATACATGCAGAAATGAAAGAAATCCCAGTACTTCAGACCATCAAAGTTCAGCATGTGGCCATGTCATGCACACACTACTATGTAGTCAGTACTCAGCACCCAAGTGTTCCCGGGTATTTTTCATACCTTCAGAGAGATCTACAACAGAACCATTGTCGCCCTGTTTTAGTTTCCATTTTGACTTCTAGAAATTGGCATTGTCTTTTACTAATGCATCTCTTTCATTGTACTTTATATGAAAGTGCAGGAACAAGTCTGTGTGAATCTGCAGAGGACCAGGATGTGGGGCTTTGAACAGAGTGAGCTATGTTAAATAAGACAGTGGGCAAAATGCACAAAATGTTCTCAGTATTTCAGAAAATGAAGCAATCACACAACATGGTCCAATATCAGAGTAGATAGTGGAACTAAAGGGAAGGTATTCTTATGCAACAGCTGAAAAGCGAGGACAGAATTTATAAAGTCCAAAGCAGACAAGAGCAGAAAGAAACAGCAAATTTTTGATTGGTGCTATGCTCATTTGAATACTTTACGCATGCATATTACATTTAGTACGGGTGTTAAAAATGTGCAGAGAGAAGTTTGGTCAAAGTCAACCAACCAGTCTATCCCTTACTGTTTGATGAATACAAAAATCACAGCAAAGCGACAGGAAGACCTGATGGGAATGCCCTGATCATTGGTAGTGGAGTAATGACATGCTGTTGTACAGAACACGTGACATCAGTATGGTACAGAATGGTGTCAGGAGGTACCACAAATGATGTGATAGAGCAAACAGGCATTGTACAGTGCAGTAATGGCACTGCAAGGGTGCAGGGTGGTACATTACCGTTTCAATGAGTTTTCGGTTTTCTTGTAGCTGCCTCTTGTCTTTGATTTCGTTGGAGGCCACCCATGTCTTTATTTGGTCTCGCAACCTCTGCAGATGAAAGAGAACACAATACAACAAATTTAAACCATCAGCAGGAAGACAGAATGACATATAACCTGTTGCTTTTGTATTGGGACCAATACTTACAACAGATTGATCCTGGGCCTGTTCAAGAAATGGGAAGTCCATAAAGGCACTGCATCAGAACTTTAAAACTGAACAAAAAAATCAGATGAAACCGGTTCCAACACTGGGGATTCCTGGGATGACACTTCTGTACTGGCATGACTTCTTAAAAGTTTCCTTATTTGTATTTTTGTTTGAATGCCAATAATTCCCTCTGCATGCTATTTTTAGCAAACGTATTAACACGTTGACAAATATTTCTGCTACACTGTTTCAGTGTTTTGCCAGCATCTCAATTGTTTTAATGCAGACATTGGGAACGCAACTCCAAAATATATCTCCTTGAGTTGTGTTAGACGTTATATATTTTTAAAAATCAGGATTTAATGAAGCAGAACTACTTATGTGATATCAGATTTCTCTCTGCCTTGTGTACAGCATCGACTATTAGAGCCAGCATTCAATAGAAAAGTTTCAAATGGCTTCAACCTTGAAAAAAATTGGCTCCAACTTTACATTTTATTCTTCCCTTTGATGTAGGGGAAGTTATACAAGAAACTGCAATCAGATTAGTAATTTGGTTTGAACTGTAAATTACTCGTTCAATATGTTACCTTTGAAAGATTATCCAGTCATTATCTGACCTGTTTATTATATCCATCTCCAAATCAATTCTAACTCCTCGGAATAATGTGACCTGCCATCTAGTGGTTTCAAGAGGGTGAGTGGGGTCTACAAATCTGCAAGTGTAGCACCTCAGCAAAACGCAATAACATGAAGACAATGAGTCTGAGAGAGAATGACAGAATGGTAGGAGGCTGTTCTGTTGTGTCACAATTCACTAACTCCAACAAAGGTCAAGCGAATGAATGTCAGAGAAGCCTGAATCTCTGCTACACTCTAACCCAGGAATCTCCTTTGTGACATATCCAGCACCATGTATCATTGCTGAGTTCTCCACACTGAGCTTTTTTACTCTTTTTTCATCATTATTATCGTGGCTGACTAGCGTAAAGGTGCATTTGGCATTGGAAGAAAAACAGGAAGACAATGCTAGAAAATGAGATATACTTCACGTGAAAAGTAGACCGTTTAACTATGCCAGCTTGTCACCCTGCCTCACTTCAATTTTTGTTGGAATCTTGTTGTGCCTAAAACAGCTGCTGCATTTACCTAGAAACTTCATTCAACATAATCATTTTATATGAAGAGCAACAATGATTGTGAAAATAAAAAAATGATTGCTTTCAGCTGCAGCATACCTTAACATGCCCCAACATAAAAGTTGGAAGTGAAGGGCGGGGTGGGGGGAGGAAGATGATAGGTGGGAGTGACTGTCCTTGACATCAAGGCAACATTTGACCGAGTGTGGCGTCAAGGAACCCTGGCAAAATTGAAGTCAATGGGAATCGGGGGGAAAACTCTCCAGTGGTTGGAGTCATAGTTAGCACAAAAGAAGATGATTGTGGTTGTTGGAGGTCAATCATTTCAGTCCCAAGACATCATTGCTGGAGTTCCTCAGGATAGTGTTCTAGGCCCAGCAATCTCCAGCTGCTATATCACTGACCTTCCTCCTATCTTAAGGTCTGAACTGGGGGATGCTCGCTGATGACTGCACAATGTTCAATACGATGAGCAACTTTAGATACTGAATCAGTCCATCTCCTTATGCAGCAAGATCAGGACAATATCCAGGCTTGGGCAAAAAGTGGCAATTATCAAGTGCCAGGCAATGACCATCTACAACAAGAGAGAATCTAACCATCCCTCTTTAACATTCCATGGCATTACCATCACTATCAAAATTCTAAAGGCTTACCATTGACCAGAAACTGAACTGGACCAGTCATATAAATACTGTGGCTACAAGAGCAGGTGAGAGATTGGGAATTGTAAACTGAGTAACTCACCGTTTGACTCCACAAGGCCTGCTCACCATCTACAGTGCTCAAGCCAGGGTGTGATGAAAAAATCTCCATGTGCCTGGATGTGTAACTCCGACAACACTCAAGAAGCTCAACCATCAAGGACAAATCAGCCTGCTTGATTGGCATTTCCTCTACCACTTCCACACAGTGGCAGCAGTGTGTGCTATATAATAGATGCACTGCAGCAACTCACCAAGGCTCCTTCAACGGCACCTTGACCCATGACCTCTACGACCTAGAAGGACAAGGGCAGCAGATGTGTGGGAACACCACCTGCAAGTTCCCCTCCAAGCCGCATACAACCCTGACTTGGAACTATATCAGCATTCTTTCAGTGACACTGAATCAAAATCTTGGAACTCCCTCCCTAATATCACCAAGGGAGCACCCGCAGCAGATGGACTGTAGCAGTTCAAGACGGCAGTCACTGTCACCTTCTCACGGGCAATTAGAAATGGAAAACAAGTGTTGGTCTCACCAGCAATGCCCACATCCCATGAAAGAATTTTTTTAATTACCAAATTTGGCGGGGGAGAAGGGGGGTAACAATCTTTGCAGTAACACACAAGCTTTTTCCGAAGATATCAGCTGAGTAAATGCACAGTCCATCTATTCACACTAGTGATCTCCATTCTTAGCCATGGGGTGCTGAACCAAATCCTGTGACCACCAGAGAACAGCCTGCATATTACTCCGGCAAAATAAAAGCATCCACTTTGGGCCCTTTCTCTCACCTGTAGTTTCTTAATTTCCTTCTTCAGGTCAGCTTCATATTTTTCCTTCTGGTTTGCGTTTGCTGCACTGTGAACCTGTTTGCAAGAAGATGCCGTTAAAATGGGCATTGCTGTCATTGCTCACCAAACCCACAATGCCCGTACATCACTAGCTCAATGTTTATTTTGCTCCAGGAAATAGGAACAGCTGAATTCCGATGACAATCCAGGTCAAGAAGGCTCTGCTTCAAAAAGATCACCTACCTTCACTGAGAAAAGCATTGCATTGGTCAATTCCGATTTCTGTGTTTTAGTCAGTGCTATCATTAAACATTATAAAAACCTCAACAATGGTATTTAAGAAATTGGGATTAAAAGAATTCTTCAGAATTATAGTAACAGCTACTGTCCCTTTTAACTAACATTTAGTTCAAAGCTTTCCAGTTGGGCTTCGTCAACTTTCAGCCACTTCTCGAATTATGTATTTCAATCTAGAACTCTCACTTCCTTTAACTGACACTAACTTGTCCAGACCGACAGTTTGGGAGTTTCACTGCACTGATGCTAGCTTGCAGTCTTGAACTGTCAGTACCTAACTGAGTGCTCATTTTGCTGATTGTTTTGCTAACAACGTAAATTGATAATATTCTCTGCACCCAGCAGCTGAATTTGGATTATTTTACTGACCACAATATTTAGAAAGAACATTTCTTCTCATATCCATACTTGATGGTCACCTCTTGCTCCCTTCCAGTTATGGCACTGAACACAGCCCAATAAATGGGGTCCCAGTAGTTATAATCCTAGATGTGGCTTTGCATCCCCGGACTGACTATCACTTGCCTGCCTTTATTTTAGAATTTGTGGAGCATTTTCTGGACAGAAGAAGATAGACTTCTTCCCACACTAGGGAGTAACATCATCTGCAGCTGGGAGGACATAAACCTGGAAGCCATAAAATGGTGAGTATTTGGAAAATTACTCAGGTTGATAAGTGAAATATAATCATGAATTGTCAAAGCAGCAAATTCTATAAGAAATAGTTTTAAAAAGGGGAAAGAACCACAGAATACCATCATACAGTAACATAAAGCTAATAGTCACTGGTAATGGGTGACCACTTAAAATCAGTTAGTTTTACCAGCTAAGCAGTACCCCTGCAGGAACATGATATGAACATTCGTACAGTAATTTCAAGAGAAGATTAAAGAGCTGCAAACAAAATGGCATTTTAGCAATGACAACTATTCTTTCTGCCCTCAGATCTCATAATCTCACTGTCATCGGGTAAGGCCCCACACTGTAATGTCAAGCCCAAGTGAGAGAGAGAGAAAAAGGGTGAAGCAAAAAGAAAGAATGAAAAGAGTAGAGATTTAAGAGAAATAAGAGAGAAAAGGGAGATACAGAGGTCAAGAAAACCTGGACTCGCCAATAACAGTGCCCTTTGCCCTCTAAGCGCAATATTTCATCATCACAGGGCAACTGCAAGATCTAACAGAGATAAAGTACACGCTACAAGCCTGGGGTTATCTCCAGGGATTCTGGTCTGGCTTAGTTTGCCCCATCAAATTAAACATGGCTGAAATCTACATCGGCTTTTGATATCTATATACAATCAAATTTCCTTTTTTCAGCCAAACAAGAGGTTCCTTCAAATGTGGTCACCCTTCCCTATTCTGCCTTTTGCATTCAGTTTAGTTTCTTTAATAAAAAATTTCACAGGTGCAATTTTAATTCCTTATGTTTTGCAACAAACAAAAAATTCATATAAACTTTTACCTTAATGTTATAGGAAAGAAATATCAGAAAATGCTGCAACGGAGCCTGTGATTTGTACAAGTAGTTAACTGTCAAAAACAAATATTAATTAAATTTCAAAATTCATAATCTTTCATGAAGCATTAATTGAGAAGCAGGGACAAAGGTGGCTGGTGATGGACCAAGGTGACTGGTTGGATGGAAGCAAGTGAGATTGCCAAAACAGATTTTGACTTTACTTTTACCAAGAGGTGTCACAGTTGAGGACACACAAGTAAATGAAATAAGTAGTGTGAGATGTAAAACCTTTAATAATTGTTTGCTCCCAGTTTAAAATAGAAATGATCACAGATAAACAGAGAACGAGTACATCAGTCTCTAAGTAACCTAGAGGAACCCAACTCAACTGGAAGCTTTGACCAACTCTACCTTTTGCCAGATGTCTTCGAAGGTTTCCACACCCTCACTGACTTTCTTCAGACAGCGGTCAATTTCCCCTGCAGGACAGCAAATTGAAGGAGTTAATGTTTCCTTTGAATTGCAGTGTTCACTCGTGAGCTCATAATGGCCAATTATTTTAAATTAACTATAAAACTGATGGAAAAAAAACCTCCATCAAATCCTTAAAGGACATATTCAGATAACCAGGTACACACAGCAAAATTACAAGTGTGCCCTTACTCATTTTAATCAAAGGGTGGAAGATGGATTTTCTGGAGGATTACAGACACACAGTAATCCCAGGCAATATGATATAGTATCAGTTGTCACTCTTACACACACAATGCCTCTCTCTATTGGAACCTTATACTTTCTTTACTGCTTCCTCCTCTCAAAACCTTTGCACCCCACTGCTCAGAGTCCTCACAACCCCTGCTCAGAGTCCCCTCGATCTAACTGAAATCTTTGTTTTATATTGACTGCTACATTTGTAAATCAGGATTTAGTGTCTAGTGTGTATTTACAGAGGGAGTCCCAAAAATCTTTTTTTTTATTATTTGTTCATGGGATGTGGGCGTCGCTGGCTGTGGGTCTGGAAAACATGTAGGTTAGACCAGGTAAGGACAGCAAACTTCCTTCCCTAAAGGGTATTAGTGAACCAGATGGGTTTCATGGTCATCATTAGGCTTTTAATTCCAGATCTGCCTTGGTGGGATTCGAACCTGGGTCTCTGAAATACTAGTCCAGTGACAACACTGCTATGCCACCGCCTTACCTGGTACCTACTGTCAATATAAAAATACAGTAGATTATCGCTGAGCTTGCTGAGGCCTGAATACAAACAAGGCAGTACAATAGCTACAGGCCCCGTTGGAGTACAGAATAGCCCACTGGCAAAAAGAGTCATACCACTGCCTAGCAACCAAAGTGGAGCTTGAAATCTAGGTATGCAAATATTAAGATATCAGTCCGAGAATCCCATTATCTACTATTAAGAATCAGTGCTGGTATTTCTTAAAACCAGCCTAAATTAACATTTTATTTGTCAATTACTTTAATTAAAGGGAATAAAATCCAGTCATTACAGAGGGAGCTGGCGAAAGGGGTGGGGAAGAGCTGCAAGAATCCCAAGGGGTACGAATGCTGTGGGAAAGAGGATCAGGCACAGTACAATTATCTTCTAACACTGCCTGTGCTTTCTGAAGCTGAGACTGAACATCCCAGACAAAATCAGAGAGACCAATAAATTGCTCCATTCTCCAACCAATTCAGAAACCTGTTATCACAGCTTTTACACAGTCATATATGCAAGCATCACAAGTCAAATTTCAGATCAGGAAGACAAGAGCCAACACGCTCTTGTTCCAACAAATTACCATTACCTACACGCTGATCTCTTACCTTGTAATTTCCTTTTATCAGCCATGACTGAACGACCAGTCAGTGCCTTAAAACCATGCTCCAGTGCGCTGTAACAGAGAATTTGTAGTCAGTGACTTTTGAGAACATTGTTAAAAAACAAGCATCAGTATTAAGCACAAATCGACACATTGTAACACAGATACTACAGCCTGACACACTGTATTAGACAGCACAATCTTTCAGACTGTAATAGACACCACAGCTCGACAAACTGTAACACAAACATAGCCTAACACACTATAACACAAACATAGCCTAACGCACTATAACACAGACCAAGCCCAACGCACTGTAACACAGACACAGCCCAACGCACTGTAACACAGACACAGCCCAACGCACTGTAACACAGACACAGCCCAACGCACTGTAACACAGACACAGCCCAACGCACTGTAACACAGACACAGCCCAACGCACTGTAACACAGACACAGCCCAACGCACTGTAACACAGACACAGCCCAACGCACTGTAACACAGACACAGCCCAACGCACTGTAACACAGACACAGCCCAACGCACTGTAACACAGACACAGCCCAACGCACTGTAACACAGACACAGCCCAACGCACTGTAACACAGACACAGCCCAACGCACTGTAACACAGACACAGCCCAACGCACTGTAACACAGACACAGCCCAACGCACTGTAACACAGACACAGCCCAACGCACTGTAACACAGACACAGCCCAACGCACTGTAACACACACAGCCCAACGCACTGTAACACAGACACAGCCCAACGCACTGTAACACAGACACAGCCCAACGCACTGTAACACAGACACAGCCCAACGCACTGTAACACAGACACAGCCCAACGCACTGTAACACAGACACAGCCCAACGCACTGTAACACAGACACAGACACAGCCCAACGCACTGTAACACAGACACAGACACAGCCCAACGCACTGTAACGCAGACACAGACACAGCCCAACGCACTGTAACACAGACACAGCCCAACGCACTGTAACACAGGCACAGCCCAAGACAATGTAACACAGGCACAGCCCAACACAATGTAACACAGGCACAGCCCAACACAATGTAACACAGGCACAGCCCAACACAATGTAACACAGGCACAGCCCAACACAATGTAACACAGGCACAGCCCAACACACTGTAACACAGACACAGCCCAACACACTGTAACACAGACACGGCCCAACACACTAATATAGACACCACAACCTGACACACTGTAAAACGAAACAAACTGACACACTGTAACAGACACCACCACCCGACACACTAATACAGATACAATCCAACACACTGTAACAGACACCATCCAACAAATTGCAATGCAGACACAGCCTGACACAGTAACACAGACACAGCCTGACACACTGTAACACAGGCATTACAGCCTGACACACTGTAACATAGAAAACACAGACCTACCCTCTGTAATACAGACACAACCTGATACACTGTAACACAGACACCACAACCCAACACACTGTAATGAAGATACAATCCAACACACTAACACAGACACAGCCCAACACACTGTAACAGACATTACAGCCTGACATGCAGTAACATAGATACCACAGACTAACACATGGTAACAAAGACACAGTCTGACACACTAACACAGACAGCACAACTTGATGTACTGTAACATGGACACCGCAATCCAACACACTGACACAGACATAGCCCAACACACTGTAACACAGACATTACAGCCTGACACACTGTCACACAGATACCACAGACCACCACACTGTAACACAGACACAATCCAACACACTCTAATACAGGCACAACCCAACACACTGTAACACAGTTATTATAGCCCGAAACATTGTAACATAGATACCACAGCCTGACACACTGTAACACAGACATAACCTGACTCACTGTAGCAACAGACATTACAGCTTGTTACACACTGTAACATGAACATTACAGCCCGACACACTGTAACACGAACATTACAGCCCGACACACTGTAATGCAGACATTACAACATGACACACTGTAATGCAGACATTTCAGCCTGACACACTGTAACACAAGCATTACAGCCTGATACACTGTAACACAGTCATTACAGCCTGACACATTAACATAGGCATTACAGCCTGACACATTAACATAGGCATTACAGCCTGACACATTGTCACACAGACATTACAGCTTGACACACTGTAACACATTCATTACAGCCTGACACACACTGTAACACAGACATTACAGCCTAACACACTGTAACACAGACATTACAGCCTAACACACTGTAACACAGACATTACACCCTGACACACATTGTAATACAGACATTACAGCCTGACACACTAACACAGACACAGCTTGACACACTATAAAGCAGACAATACAGCCTGACACACTGTAACCCAGGCATTACAGCCGGACACACACTGCAACACAGACATTAAAGCCTGACACACACTATAACACAGACATTGCAGCCTGACACACCATAACAGACACAGCCCCACACACTACAACACAGGCACAACAGCCAGACACAATGTAACAGGCAGAACGACACTGCAATCTGACACACAACATAGACTTTACATTATTTTTTAAAAATTCTATAGCAATTCATTCCTCTTAGAAACATCTTCAAATACTTCACATCACTTTAAAATAATAACTTTGCCAAGAAAGCAAATACTGCAACAGTTTACAAATCAGACAGATCCTACAAAGACAATGATGTTCATTGACGGAAAAGTTGGTCAAGGCCCCATGAGAGCTCCCTGATCATCTTCAAATTGTTCCTTGGGACTTTTCACATACACCTGAATCACCAGAGCAGGAAGACAGGACCTCAGGACTGCACCAGAATGACAGACCAGGTTATTCACTTGAGTCTTCGAGTAAGGCTTGAACCTACAACCATCAGACTCAGAGGCTCCTACCACAGAAACATGGCGATATTCCATAGGGACTCCTACCACAATTAGATGTAAACATGCCTAGCAGATAGATTACAACTAGGCAAACAGATTACAGACATGAGCACTGAGCAAAAGTGAAATTTCCAATCAGATACATTAGAATAGAGGAAAGATTTAATACATTTAGTACTGATGCACTAATCAGATGCTCTGTAACACTGTTATCTACACCATAAAGCTGTGTGTGAGATGACTTGGAATGGTACGGATGTGGGTTTGAATCCTCAAGCAGAGCAGTGACTGGAAGGGAAGAAAAACAGGAGGAGAGAGAGATACACTGGAGCATTCTCTGCTATCTCCTGGGGTCTGGTAATCAAACCAGGGATTCAAGTGGTATCATAAACCTGTGATATGATACTACCTGAGCCTCAGTTGATTTCCCACTTTTACAATGGCTCTCATCTGAACCCAGAAATGATTGAGAGCCTTTACCTCCTGCCAGGTGACTAATACTTCCGATAACATTCATTCCCTCATGCCTTCCAGTTGGGGTTGTGCTGCAAAGGCTGAGTCAGTCTAGGTTGTGTGGTTCAACCTAAAGTTGTACAGCATCACAATGGATGCTGCAGTATTCCCAGGTTATCTTGGTTAGTTACTGGGTTCTATAGTATTCAAAGAAAGGTTACAGCACAAAAAAAGGCCATTTGGCCTGCTGTGTCATGGCTCTCTGGTAGAACAGCCCACCCATCCAACTCCCCTGCCCTTTCTCTGTAGCCCTGCATTTTTTCTCATCAGATGAGTCAAAATCTCTTTTAAAAGCCTAAAAGCTTTGAATCGGTCTCTACGGCACTCTCAGTGCAGTGCATTCCAGATACTAACCATATACTCTGCATATATTACATATATTATAACCAGATGTTGTGACATAGAGAGAAATTACAATTAGATACGTGTAGGCAGATTATTCCACATGCTATTGTTCCTTTCAAGTGACTCCTTGATCCCAATGAGCAAATTCTGGGTAACTATAATTTTTTTAGTGTCTCACCCACACTTCTTTCCCTTTGGGGAATAATGGGGAGGCGGAGGAAGGATTCCTGTGCTAATTATCAGCCTGTTGAACCACAGCAAGTTAGCTCCTTCCGTGGCCATCAAGTCTTAACATGGGACTTGAACCCAGAGCTTCTAGCCCAGAGGTAGCCACAAGACCTCCATGGTAATTATAATTAGCTCATACAGTAACCCTTCTCATTGTGTTCAATAAAGCTGGATCTAATTCTGTGGGAAGGGTGCCAAAGTCTTGGAGATGCTGCAGAAGAGATATACTACAATGTTATAAGAGATGAGGGCCTTCACTCAAATAGACTGGAGTAACTCAGGTTAGTCTCCTCAGAACAGAGAATTTGATGGAGGAGTTCAAAATCATAGACACTTTTAATGGAGTAAATAAGGAGAAACTGTCTTCAGTGGCAGAAGGGTCAGTAACAAGGGTTACAGATGTAAGGAGATTGACAAATAACCAGAGGCAACATGATGAAACATTTTTTGCATAGTGACTTCTTGCAATTTGAAACACTGGCTAAAAGGAGACTCAAAAGTAACAAGCAAAACAGAATTGAATAATACTTAAGATAAAAATATGACAGGGCTGTGGGGAAAGAACAGGGGGCTAGCTCTATCAGAGAGGCATTATGAACCAAACGGCCTCCACCTAGACTATGTCATTCTATGATTCTAATTTACTCCCATATGATCTCACTCTTTTCTCATTGATTCCCAGTATAAAGATACATTAAAAACATTTACTCTCCAAACAGCAGTCCACCCACTCTCAGACATTTCCTAGCTTGTCTAAGCACTAAATCAAACTTTTTAGCTGCCAGTTAGCCAGATACCTGAGAAAATACAGGCATTAGCAAACCTTTCATTGGACAGAGCAACACGCGCTGTTTAACAGATAAATAAAATACCTTTATGTAGTAGCTTTTCTCATGTCCTACGCACATTCTAAAACAGAGGATTACTTTTGAAGTGCAACCACTATTGTTTTACAGGTAAAAGTGTCAGTCAAAATCCCATAAACAGAAACTAGATAAATGACCAGATAATTAACTTTGCTGACGAAACAAAGCTAGATCAAAAGGTAAGCTGTGAGGAGGACACAGAGAAGCTGCAAAGAGAGACAGGTTAAGTGAGTGGACAACAAGATGGCAAATGGAGTATAATTTAGGGAAGTGTGAAGTTATTCACTTTGGTTGAAAGAATGTGAGAACTGAATTTTTTTTTAAAAGTGAAAACTTGTAAGTCTGGATGTTCAAAGAGACGTGGATGTGCTCTTACAAGGAACACTGAAAGTTAGCATGCAGGGGCAGCAAGCAATTAGGAAGGCAAATGGCCTTTCCTGCAAGGGGATTGGAGTACAAGAATAAAGAAGCCTTGTTGGAGCTGAATAGGGTTTTGATGAGACTGCATCTGGAATACTGTGTGCAGCTTTGGTCTCCACATTTAAGAAAGATATACAGCAAAGGTTCACTAAATTGGTCCCTGGGTGGGGGGTTTGACCAATGATAAGAGGCTGAGTAAACTGGGCTTATATCCTCTGGAGTTTAAAAGAATAAGAGGCGATCTCATTGAACATGCAAGATTCTGAAGGGGCTTGATGGAGTAGATGCTGAGAGATCGTTTCCGTTGGTGAGGAAATCTAAAGCTCGGGGGCAGAGTCTCTGGATAAGGAGCCAATCATTTAGGACTGAGATGAGGAGAAATTTCTTCTCTCAAAGGGTTGTGAATCTTCTCTGCCCCAGAGGGTTGTAGATGCTCCATGGTTGAATACAGTTAAGGCTGGGATAGACAGATTTTTGGTGTCTCAGGGAATCAAGGGATATGGGGAATGGGCAGGGAAGTGGAGTTGAAGCCCAAGATCGTATTGAATGGTGGAGCAGGCTCGAACGGTCATATGGTCTACTCATGCTCCTATTTCACGTGTTCTTGTGGCATAGGATGAGGCAGGAATGTTGGCTGGATACCGAAACAACTCCCCTGTTCATCTTCATATCGTACCAAAGGATCAGTTACAGTCACTGAGCAGAAAAGAATTCAGTTTAATATCTCATCTGAAAGATGAACTCAATGAAGGTCAAGAGGAAACCATTGAGGTGGGCTAATACCTGACACAAAGGGTGTTGAAGGCTAGTCATCATAACTACAGGAGTTGCACTGCATGAGTTCATCAGTGAAGCTTCCTTGGCACAGCCATTTAAAGCTGCTTCATCAATGACCTCAGTATGGGTTATTGGCTAGTGATTCCATTCACAATTCCTCCTATAATGAAGCAGCTTATGCTAGCTTACATCAGGACCTGGATACCATCATCAGTGAATACTGAGACTCATTATGTAATCAATACTGTGGGAGTACCATCAACCTCCACCAAATCCCAAAAACACGCAACACGACGTTAAAATTACCATCTGCGGCACTGTAGCAAACTACCATGAATGGTTCAATGGCACGACTACTGACCAAGCTGGCCAAGTCCTAAAAGACATAGCTGCTAGACTGGGTCTGCGGCAGGCAGTGAGAGAACCAACAGAGGGAAAACCATATTTGACCTCATCCTCGCCAACCTGCCTGCCGTAGATGCATCTGTCCATGACAATATTGGTAGGAGTGACCAATGCACAATCCTTGCGGAGACAAAGTCCCGTCTTCATCTTGAGGATACCCACCATCATGTTGTTTGGCACTACCACCATGCTAAGTGGGATTGATTCCAAACAGATCTAGCAATTCAAGAGCAGGCAACCCTGTGGGCTATCAGCAGCAGCAGAATTGTACTCAACCACAATCTGTAACCTCATGGCCCAGCATATCCTCCCCTCTACCATTAACACTAAGCTAGGGTATCAACCCTGATTCAATGAAGAGTGCACAAGGGCATGACAGTAACAGCACCAGGCACACCAAAAAATTAAGTGTCAACCTGGTGAAGCAACAATGCCTGTGTGCTAAACAGCATAACCAGCAAGACAGAGCTAAGTTATTCCACAACCAACAGATCTAAGGTCTGCAGTCCTGCCACATCCAGCCGTGAATGGTGGTGGACAATTAAACAACTCACACAAGTTGTGGAAGCTCCACAAATATCCCCATCCTCAAATATGGGGGAGCCCAGCACATCAGTGCAAAAGATAAGGCTGAAGCACTTGCAACAATCTTCAGCCTGAAGTGCCAAGTGGATGATCCACCTCAGCCTCCTCCAGAGGTCCCAGCATCACAAATGCCAATTCGATTCATTTCACCTGATATCAAGAAACAGCTGAAGGTACTGGATATTGCAAAGACTATGGACCCTGACAAAATTCCGGATCACATGGACTGCAGCAGTTCAAGAAGGCAGCTCACCACCACTTACTCAAGGAAATTAAGGGTAGGCAATAAATGCTGGCCTAGCCAGCGAAGCCCACATCCCATGAATGAATAAAAAAAACAAAGGCAATGTCTCCATTTTTTAAAATCCTCTAATGTTGTGTACCTGTAACAGGCTACCTACACTGCAGTCAATGATGGATGCTTCTCCAATTAACTCAACATTTATCTTGGTTCTAGACTTAAACAGCTAATTAACTGCAATACGACAGAGGTTTACATTTTCTCCTAAGCATGTAATTGTAGAAGCCGTGGGCTGCTTTCACAGCTGACGGTTCGAAAACAGGAAGTTTTCAAATTAACAGGAAGTTCAGTGATGTCTAATTTTCCACAGCTCAGTGATAATTTTATCTGCCTCACAAAGAGCTTGAACAGCTGGGATTTTTGCATTTCTTACTTTTTACAAATACAGTGAAAGTAAAAACACATCTCTAGTTAACAGAGAAGGCCTCATAGTAGAAAGCCTTTCATCGGTCCTCTGGTCTCTACAACAACTTGAATTTAATTCATATCTTTAATGTTGAAAAATATTCCAATGTGTCTTTACATTCTGATGCTGTTGATAAAGTAATCCATGACATCAGATCAATATATAACCACATTGTACATACACTATGTCTGACTCTCTGCTGGCTTTATTAAGGGGTAAGGTGTCCAGATGCTTCCAGTGTGTGCACTCTAGGTTCTGAATGAGTGGATTACGCCCAGGAATTCGACCCACTACCGTATCTGGAATACAAATCATCAGAGAGGTCCCTGGTTATAGGACTTAAATTCCATAAAATATAATTTTTCTGTGTTCTTTGCCTATTTACCATCCTAAAACTATCATAAAAGGGCTATAACTTAAAAGCACATCATCATCAATGGGATTTTGTTTGACTTATGCCATCATAGGGGAGGTGGTGGCATTGTGGCATTGTCACTGGACTAGTATTCCAGAGGCTCAGGGTAATGTTCTGGGGACCTGCGATTGAATCCCACCACAGCAGATGGTGGAATTTGAGTTCAATTTTGAATTAGGAGTCTAATGGTAACCATGAAAAACATCGTTGATAGTTCTAAAACCCCATCTGGTTCACTGATGTCCTTTAGGGAGGAAATCTGCTGTCCTTACCTGGTCTGGCCTACAAGTGACTCCAGCAAAGTGGTTGACTCTTAAATGCTCTCTGAAATGGTCTAGCAAGGCACTCAGTTGTATCAAACCACTAGAAAGTCAAAAAGAAACATGAAACTGGACAGACCAACCACATCAACCTAGGCACCAGAAACAACAAAGGCAAACTCAGCCCTGCAAGATCCTCCTTACTAACATCTGGGGGCTTGTGCCAAAATTGGGAGAGCTATCTCACAGACTAGTTAAGCAATGGCCTGACATAGTAATATTCACAGAAACATACAGATAATATCATGCCCCACCAGCGCAGTGGGTTACAGTTGGGACAGAGTTAACCCAGGAATTCTCAACATCGACTCCAGCCCCCACGAGGTCTCATGGCATTAGGTCAAACATAAGCAAGGAAACCTCCTGTTGATTACCATGCACTACCCTCCCTCAGCTGATGAATCAGTACTCCTCCATGTTGAACACCACTTGAAGGAAGCACTGAAGATGGCAATGGGCGCATTGGGTGGGGGTTTCAATGTCCATCACCAAGAGTGGCTCAGTAGCATCACTACTCACTGAGCTGGCTGAGACTTAAAGGACATAGCTACTAGACCAGATACGCGGCCGGTAGTGAGGGAACCAACAAAAGGGAAAAACATACTTGACCTCATCCTCACCAACCTGCCTGCCACAGATGCATCTGTCCATGACAGTGTCAGTAGGAGTGGCCAACACACAGTTCTTGTGGAGACAAAGTCCCATCTTCACACTGAAGATACCCTCCATCGTGTTGTGTGGCACTACCACCGTGCTAAATGGGATAGATTTCAAACAGATCTAGCAACTCAAGGCCGAGCAATCATGAGGTGCTGTGGGCCATCAGCAGCAGCAGCAGAATTGTACTCAACCACAGTCTGCAACTTCATGGCCCAGCATATCCTCCTCTCTACCATTACCACCAAGCCAGGGGATCAACGCTGGTTTAATGAAGAGTGCAAGGGGACATGCCAGGAGCAGCACCAGGCATACCCAAAAATGAGGTGTCAACCTAAAGCTGCAACACAGGACGACATGTGTGCCAAACAGCATATGCAGCAAGTGAAAGACAGGGCTAAGCGATTCCACAACCAAGAGATCAGATCTAAGCTCTGCAGTCCCACCACATCCAGTCATGAATGCTGGTAGACAATTAAACAACTCACTGGAGGAGGAGGTTTTACAAATATCCCCATCCTCAATGATGGAGAAGCCCAGCACTTCATTGCAAAAGATAAGGCTGAAGCATTCGATACAATCTTCAGCCAGAAGTGCCAAGTGGATGATCCATCTCGGCCTCCCCTGGAGGTCCCCAGCGTCACAGGCTGCACATCATATCAAGAAACAGCTGAAGACACTGGATACTGCAAAGGATATGGGCCCTGACAATATTCCGGCAACAGTACTGAAAACCTGTGCTCCAGGACTTGCCAAGCCTCTAGTCAAGCTGTTCCAGTCAAGTTACATCACTGGCATCTACCTGCTAATGTGGAAAACTGCGCAGGTATGTCCTGTACACAAAACGCAGGGCAAGTCCAACCCAGCCAATTAATGCCCCATCAGTCAACTCTCGGTCATCAGTAAAGTGATGGAAGGGGTCATCAAGAGTGCTATCAAGTGGCATTTGCTTAGCAATAACCTGCTCAATGACACACAGTTTGGGTTCCATCAGGGTCATTCAGCACCTGACCTAATTACAGCCTTGGTTCAAACATGGGCAAAAGAGCTGAAATCCAGAGGTGAGGTGAGAGTGACTGCCCTTGACAGCAAGGCAGCATTTGACCAAGTGTGGCATCAAGGAGCCTTAGCAAAACTGGAGTCAATGGGAATCAGGGGGAAACTCTCTGCTGGTTGTGGTCATACCTAACACAAAGGAAGATGGTTGTGATTGTTGGAGGTCAGTCATCTGAGTTCCAGGACATCACTGCAGGAGTTCCTCAGGGTAGTAACCTAGACCCAACCATCTTCAGCTGCTTCATCAATGACCTTCCTTCCATCATAAGATCAGAAGTGGGGATGTTCACTGATGATTGCACAATGTTCAGCACCATTCACGACTCCTCAGATACTGAAGCAGTCCATGTCCAAATGCAGCAAGACCTGGACAACATCCAGGCTTGGCTGACAAGTGGCAAGTAACATTCATGTCAGGCAATGACCATCTCCAACAAGAGAGAATTTAACCATTGCGCCTTGACATTCAATGGTGTTACCATCACTGAATGCCCCACTATCAACATCCTGGAGGTTACCATTGACCAAAAACTGAACTAGACTAGCCATATAAATACTGTGGCTACAAGAGCAGGTCAGAGGCTGGGAATCCTGCGGAGAGTAACTCACCTCATGCCTGTCCATCACGTACAAAACACAGGTCAGGAGTGTGATGAAATACTCTCCACTTGTCTGGATGAGTGCAGCTCAAACAACACTCAAGAAGCTTTAGCACCATCCAGGACAAAGCAGCCTGCTTGACTGGCACCCCATCCACAAATATTCAATTGCTCCACCACCGACGCACAGTGACAGCAGCATGTGTACCAACTGCAAGAACTCACCAAGGCTCTTAGACAGCACCTTCCAAACCCATGATCGCTACCACCTAGAAGGACAAGGGCAGCAGATAGATGGGAACACTCACCAACCTGACTTGGAAATATATCTCTGTTCTTTCACTGTCGCTGAGTCAAAATCCTGGAACTCCCTTCCTAACAGCACTGTGGGTGTACCTACAGCACATGGACTGCAGCGGTTTAAGAAGGCAGCTCACCACCACCTTCTCAAGGGCAACTGGGAATGGGCAATAAATGCCGGCCCAGCCAGCGACACCCACATCCCATGAATGAAATTCTTTTTAAATCATCATTATATTCTGGTTAGATGTACATTCGCGATCCTAGAATATTTAAACTTGCCCCATCAATGGAATATGGTTCAGTACATATCAACTCGCTTTGTTAGACACATACCATCATCGATGAATTTGATTGGATACACAAAATCGAATCATAGAACGTTACAACACAAAATGAGTCCACCTAGCTCATCATGTCTCCACCAGCTGTTTGAAAGAACGATCCACTTAGTCCTACAGCTCTGCTCTTTCCTCACAGCCCTGCAAACCTTTCCCTTCAAGTATTTATCCAATTCCATTTTACATGTTACTATTTATTTAATCTGCCTTACCTCCCTTTTAGACAGTTCAATGCAGATCAAAATCTGCTTTCTCTGGTGACTGATCCTCCTGCCAGTGGAAACAATTTCTTCTTACGTACTCTATCAAAATGCATTCATGATTTTGAACACGTCTATCAAATTTCTTAACTTTCTCTGCTCTAAGGAGGACAACCCTGTCTCTGCACATAACTAAAGCCCCTGGTACAATTCTAGCAAATCTCTTCTGCACCCTCTCTATGGCTTTGTAAAGTGTGGTACCCAGAATTGGGCACAATACTGCAGTTGAAGCCGAGCCAGTGATTTATGAAGGTTTAATGCAACTTCTGTGCATTTATATTCTCTGCCTCTATTAACGAAACAAAAGGTCCATGCATTTTTGTTAAACAGCAATTTGTGCTGCCAACATCAAAGATTTGTGTACATACCCAAGTCTCTCTGTTCCTCTTCCCCTTTAAAACTGTAACGTTCAATTTATATTTCCTCTCAGTCTTCCAGCCAAATTATATCATCACATACATATTTACGTTAAGCTCCATCTGCCATATGTCTGTCCATTTCACCCATCTGTCTATGTCCTCTTAGAATCTGTTACTACCATCCTCAATGTTTACTATATTTCCGAGTTTCAGTACCATAAACAAACTTTGAAACAATGCTCTGTAAACCCAAACTAGTCTATCAAAAGTGCAGTGGCTCCTGGGGAACATCACCATATACCCAGTCCAGTTTGAAAAACAATAATTCACCACTAATATGCTTTCCATCACTTAATCAATTTCATTTCCGGACAGTCACTGTCCATTTAATCCCCTGAGATTTACTTCTGCAAACAAGTCTATTATGCAAAATCAAGCCTTTGTCAAATGCCTTTTGAAAGTCCATATGCACAATATTACCCTCATCAAAGCTTTTCATCAAAGAACAATCATCAATGAATCCGGTTAGACATGCACCATCATCAATGAATCAGGTTAGACATGCACCATTATCAATGAATGTAGTTAGACATGCACCATGATCAATGAATCCAGTTAGACATTCACCATTATTAATGAATCCAGTTAGACATGCACCATCATCAATAAATCAGGTTAGGCCTGCACCATCATCAATGAATCTGGTTAGACATGCACCATTATCAAAGAATGCAGTTAGACGTGCACCATTATCAATGACTCTGGTTAGACATGCACCATCATCAATAAATCAGGTTAGACATGCACCATTATCAACGAATCCAGTTAAACATGCAAAATTATCAATGAATCTGATTAGACATGTATCATTATCAATTAATTTTTAAAAATTCATTCACGGATGTGGGTTTTGCTGGATGGGCCAGCATTTCTTGCACATCCCTAGTTGTCCTTGAGAAGGTGGTGGTGAGCCGCCTTCTTGAACCACTGAAGTCCATGTGGTATAGGTACACCCACAGTGCTATTAGGGAGGGAGCTCCAGGATTTTGACCCAGCAACAGTGAAGGAACAGCAATATATTTCCAATTCAGGACGCTGAGTGACTTGGAGGGGAACTTCCAGGTGGTGGTGTTCCCATCTATCTGCTGCCCTTGTTCTTCTAGATGGTAGTGGTCATGGGTTTGGAAGGTGCTGTTGAAGGAGCTTTGGTGAGTTCCTGCAGTGAATCTTGTAGATGGTACACACTGCTGCTACTGTGCATCGGTGGTGCAGGGAGTGAATGTTCATGGATGTGGTGCCAATCAAGCAGGTTGCTTTGCCCTGGACGGTGTCAAGCTTTTGGAGTGTTGTGGAATCCAGTTCGACAAGCACCATTATCAATGAATCCGGTTAGACATGCACCATCATCAACCATTTTGCAGTTTGTATAAATTTCAAGAGGCATGCCTTGAATTCAGTAGTAATAAGACCACCATGTCTTGTAGGTTTTACAAAACTAGATTCAATATTTATTACGAGAAGTGATTTTTAAATACATACATAGATCTTACAAATTACTACTATGATAACTTCTAAATCCCCTAATCAATCCAACTCCCAGTTACACTTGCATTAAGGCAACACTAAGACACATAGATTTTAAAAGACCCAGGCAAAGAAAATGATACTCTGAACAAGTCGAATTCAAAGTGAGTTTTCTTAACATCAGTCCTTTGAAGACAGCAGCTTGAGGCATAGAATCTGAAGGCTTTTCATACTTGTTAGATCTCAAAATACCTTCACTCCTTTATACATAGTTTTCCCTTTGAATGCAAATTCCCATTGTTTCACGAAGTCTTTTGAACTTTACCTCTCTGCTAATAAAAAATCTATCATAGTACCAATTCTGCCAATAATCTTTAGGAAAAACAAACATACTGTTTCTAAACATGTGGCTAGATGACACACTTCACCCCTCCTTTGAATTTAAGCTACTACAGTTTGTTTAAAAATGTAAATCTTCCTTTTACACTTCACATTCTAAAACTTCCCATGTTCACCTAATTAGCATTTCAATCCTAACTTCTCTTATAGCACCCTGACAAGCTGCCTCTAATTCAATTAAGTCTCACATACTGTAAAGAACATATCTTTTTTATTTCTGCTTGGCTGTCGATCAAAATTACAATGGCTGCAGTTTGAAAGACATATCTACTGGAACAGTATGAGGGATATATAGTATGAGGGATATATACAAATTTGCTGTCCTGGAACACAGTGTGCCATGAAAGGCAGGATGGTGCCAAGGAGGAGTCTGGTTTAACAGGGAACTGCCAGGCAACAACATTTTAATTGGTTCCTAACCAGGTGACCAGGGTTTGTGTGAGAGCAGTGCAGCCGAGAAAAAAGCTCCTAGCTTAAAAAGAGAAAAGACCTAAAATCTCTTTCTCCTGTGTGTAAAGTATTCTAGTAATTCTACATTAATGGCCAGCTGTTTTTTTTCCTCATATCTCTATAACCTGCTCTCTCTCTGAAAAACCCCTGTCATGAGGAGAAGGGGGAAATCACCATTACAGATTTTGAAAAGCAAGTGCTCAACTGGTGAACTAAAGACTGAAAGTGCTGGAAAGACCACCATGTGTCATCAACAAAGGACGGAAAGGAATATGGAAGGCATCGATCAAAATCAACCTATCGACTCTTGTACTCCGGAATTGGTGCTATTGAACTGTTATAACCCATCCTTAAAATCCATGTTTTTGTGTATCGTATATGTGTGTGTCTAGGGATTTAAGAAGGGGTAGAGTTTAGGTTATAGAGTTAGAAATTAGCAGTTCATATTTCTTTCTTTTGCCAGTAGTTAAAGACAATTTGTTAAATAAACAGTTATTTACTTATTAAGTTTACAAACCTGGTGCTCATATTCGGTTAATCTAAATTAAACAATTGGGTGGTTTGGTCAAACTTTTCACATTTGTCACAGCTTGGGGAGCAGTGGGGCTTGATATTGTAGCACACTCTCCCCAGCAAGTAGTGACAACGTTTGGGGGCTCGTCCTGGGATATATTGGAACAAAAGATAATGATGATTTGGGTGTAGATTTAGTAAGTAATAAAAGCTAAAAGGAAACACCAGGTTTGTACTATCAAAAAATAAGATGGTACTGGAAACTGCTAAAGTTTTCCTGCAGGTGGAAGAGGTGTCCCTGACAATTTTACAAGGGATCTCAAAAGTCAGGTTAATCGAATTGGCAAGTAAATTAAGAGTAGGATTGCCTGCCAAAGCTAGGAAGGCAAAGATAATCAAAGAGATAGCACAGCTTTTAACACTGGAAGGAATACCTAAGAGATCAAGTTCTCCAAGGGGTGATTCATTGGCATGGGCTTAAATTCAGTTGCAAATAAAAAAAATTGGAACCAGAGGCAGCAGAAAAGGAAAGAGAAAGGGCATTCCAAAAGGAACAGGCAGAAAGGCAGAAGAGAGAAAGAAAACAAGAAATGGAAATGTGAAAACTTGATCTCCAGAGGGAATTAGAAATGGTGAGGTTAGAAAATGAAGAAAGAGAAAGACAGAGAATTCCAGCTTAGAATGCTGGAAGTTAAAAAAGAGACACCAGGAGGTGAGGCAGGACTTATTTCCAGATCAGAACCCAGTGGGGAGATGTTTAAATTTGTACAAGCTCTTCCAAAGTTTGAGGAAAGGGATGCGGAAGCATTCTTTATTTCATTTGAGAAGAAAGCTAAACAGATGAATCGGCAAAAGGAAAACTGGACCTTGCTCATGCAGAGCTAATTGACAGGTAGAGCACAGGAAATTTATGCTTCACTGTCAGAGGAGGTTTCTAAGGATTATGATGTGGTGAAAAAGGCCATTTTGAGTGCATATGAGTTGGTCCCTGAAGCATACAGACAAAAGTCATGAAATTTAAGGAAACGGCCTAGGCAAACTTACATTGAATTTGAAAGGGTTAAGCAAAATAGTTTTGGTAGGTGGATACGAGCATTAGAAGTTAAAACTACCTGTGAAGGTTCTCAGAGAGACCATTCTCTTGGAACAATTTAAAAACTCCCTACCTTCTGTAACAAGAACCCGTGTTGAAGACCAAAGGATTGCAACTGCTAGACAGGCAGCAGTAATGGCTGACGATTATGAGCTGATCCATAAAACTAAACCTTTTTTCCATCACCCCCATAAATTTGAAAAGGATAGAAAGTGGGAGAGTAAAAGGAAGGCAAGGAACCAGGGTAAATAATGGATAGCTGGGAATACCTTGAGACCTCCTCCCCAGATTAGGAAGGAAGGTACTGAGCTTGGAGGTGAAACTCGAAAGCCTAAGTATTTCCATTATAATAAATTGGACACATTTGTTCAGAATGCTGGAAGTTGTGAGGGAAGCCTATGGGACTTATTGGAGTTTGAAAGAGGGAGTCTGAAAAGGGAACTCAGAAAGAAAATGCCATGGATCAAATTGTAATTTTAATTACAAATAAGAGACTGGAGGTAACCACTGCTGTGAATGCAGGTGAAGTGAATAAAGTAGATGAGAGATATAAAAGGTTTTTGTTGAAAGGAAAGATAACCCCCTTTTCATCAAATGATGCAGCTAAACCCATAACTATATTAAGGGGCACAGGAGTTACTCAAACTCTTTTGTTGGAGAAGGACCTAGTTTTCCCTCCAGAGAGTTCAATGAAAGCTAAAGTATTGGTATACAGGATAAGTGTAGAATGTGCTCCGGTTCCATTGTACAAATTGCAATTGGAGTGTGATTTGTTATCTGGGTCGGTGGTTGTAGGAGTGGTTAAGAAATTACTCGTGGACAGAGTTGATTTACTCCTGGGGAATGATTTGGCTGGAGTGAAGGTTATAGTTTCACCCACAATTATGGAAAGTCCAAGCGAGCCCGAAGAGATGGAGCAGTTACAAGAACAAGTTCCTGGTATTTTTCACTCGTGGGTGGTGACCAGAGCAATGGCTAAACAAAGTCCATCACCAGAGGTCAAAGTAATATCACAAGCAGATGTTAGAGTAACCAAAACATTTTTTAAGGATGAGGATGATTCAAAGGAAGTGTTTGGCATGTCTTTATTAATTGAGGCTCAGAAAGCAGATCCAGAGTTAAACAAGTTAGCACAGTCAGCTCACACTGAAGCTGAGGTGGACGAAGTTCCGGAGTGCTATTAAATTAAAAAGAGTTCTGATGAGGAAGTGGAGACACCCTCACAGATCTGCAGATGAGATTTGGATGGTTGTTCGTCAGATAGTGGTACAGCCCAAATATCGTAAGGGGATATTGTGAATAGCACATGAAATTCTTATGGTAGGACATGTAGGAATATGGAAAACCCAAGCATCGATAAACAGGCAATTTACCTGGCCAAGGTTTCAAAAGGGTGTACCATAATTTTGTAAAATGTGTCATACATGTCAGGTAGTAGGTAAACCTCAACACGTAATCAAACCAGCATATTTAATACCCATAACAATTTTGAAGAACCATTCAGTCAGGTATTAGTAGATTGTGTGGGACCATTCCCAAAACGAAAGCAGGACATCAGTATATCCTTACAATCATGGATATAACAACCTGATTTCCAGAAGCTATTCCTTTCCGGACTATTATAGCTAAGGTGGTAGTGGAAAAGTTAACTCAATTTTTCACTCGTTATGGCTACCAATTGAAATACAATCTAATCAAGGTTCTAACTTCATGTCTAAAATTTTCCAGGATATAATCAGCAGTTTGGGCATCAAACAACTAAAGTCTAACGGTTATCACCCACAGATACAGGGAGCTTTACAGAGATACCATCAGGCTCTCAAAACGATGATTAAGACCTATTGCCACGAATACCCAAAGATTAGGACAAAGGATTAGATTTCTGATTATTTGCTACCAGAAATTTTCCAATTGAATCGACTGGATTCAGTCTATTTGAATTGATCTATGGTCATGAAATAAGAGGCCCATTAAAAGCAATTAAGGAAAAGTTTCTAAAACAGAAAGACGATTCCTCCATGTTAGATTACGTGTCCATGTTTCTGGAAAGACTCACAGGAGCATGTCAAGTAGCACGAGAGCATTTAAAAATGGGCAGACAAACATGTTACAACTGGATCGTTCCAAAGAGGAGATGAAGTATCGGTATTATTGACTTTGCAGGGTGAACCCCTGAAAGCGAAATTCAGTGGCCCCTACAAGGTAGTTAGGAGAGTTAGTAAAGTGACTTATCTGATAGACACTCCTGAGCGTAGGAAGAAGAAACAGTATGTCACATAAACATGTTGAAGCAATATCACTGCAGGGAAGATGATAAGAAAGAGCAAGTGTGCCAGGTGTTGGAGTAATGCACAATGACAGAGACAGTAAGAATAAGGTAGAAGAAGAAATAGACAGTGCACAGAGCGAACGTCCTACAATTCGATTAGCCAATAAAACAATACTGGGACAGTTGGACACTGTGTTCTCATATTTAGAGGAAGAAACACAGCAAGATCTAATAAGGTTACTTCGGAAGTATAAGAGATTTGTAGGGATTTACCTGGACATACTACATTAGCTAAACATGATGTAAACGTGGGAGATTCAGTGCCAATAAAACAACATCCTTATCGGCTGAGCCCAGAGAAACAAGCTCAGGTAGATACAGAGATCCAATATATGCTGGAAAATCAGTTGATCGAGCCCAGCCAAAGTAGCTGGAAGTCACCAGTAGTGTTGGCTCCTAAGTCGGATGGATCAACTAGATTTTGTACAGACTACAGGAAAGTGAATGCAGTAACGAGGACAGATTCGTACCTAAGTACTCAGTTAGAAGACGACATCAATAAGGTTGGCAGTGCTTTATTTCTTTGTAAAATTGATCTATTGAAGGGGTACTTGCAAGTGCCATTAACATCAAAGGCTAAAGAAAGATTTGCTTTTGTTACACCAAGTGGATTGTATCAATGTCATAGCATGCCATTTGGATTTAAAAACATCCCAGCTACATCCCAGAGACTTATGAATCAAGTCGTAGTTGAAGTACATAACTGTGTGGTTTATTTAGATGATGTGGTAATAGATAGTAACACATGGGAAGAACATGTAAAGCAATTAGAAGACCTGTTTAAGCAATTGCAGTTGACTGGCTTTGTCATAAATCTGGCCAAAAGCAAATTTACAAAGGCAAGGGTAACTTAGCTAAGTCACATCATAGGACAAGGGCAATTGTTGCCAAGAACAGCAAAAGTGAACGCTCGAATGGAATTTCCCATTCCTAAAACTAAACGAGAAATCAAGAGATTTTTGGGAATGTATGAGTTTTATTGGAAGTTTGTGCATAACTTCAGCACAATAGCTTTACCTCTCACCAATTTGTTAAGAAAACAGGAAAAAGTGGTATGGTCAGCAGAATGCCAAGCAGCCTTTAAAAAGCTGCAGGCAGTCTTAATAAATGAACCTGTGTTGGCCGCCCGGCTTTACCAAACCTTTTAAAATAGCAATTGATACTAGTGATTTGGGGGTAGGTGCAGTCCTATTACAAGGTGATCAATTAGGGATAGAGAGCCGGTGGGGTACTTTTCCAAGAAACTGAATCAATATCAGAGGAAGTACTCTACAGTAGACATAGAAACTCTAGCATTATTATTGTCTCTTCAATGCTTTGAAGTTTATGTCCGACATGATAACAAAGAAACACTAATCTACACTGACCATAATCCACTGGCGGTCATTGAAAAGTTTAAAACTCAAAATGCGAGACTGTTTAGATGGAGTCTATCGTTTCAACCATTCAATGTAAAGATTGTTCACATTGCTGGCAAAGATAATGTGATCACGGATGCATTGTCACGGGCAGAAAATGCTGAAACAAGTTAAAGGGGTAGGAAATGCTGAAGATTGTATTGGGGGAAGAAGGATGAATCGAAGTAAGTCTCGTGTTTTGTTGTCCATGTGTCACATACCTTGTGATGAAACACATTTTTGAGATGGCGTTTCATCTCTTTTAAGGATGGAGGCATGTAAATAACGTATCTTTTTATTTCTGTTGGACTGTGAATTAAAATAATAACTGCAGTTTGAAAGACATGTCTACTGGAACAAAATGAGGGATATATACAATGTTGCTGTCCTGGAGTAGAATGTGCCATGAAAGACAGGATGGTGCCAAGGAAGAGTCCAGTTTAACAGGGAACTGCCTGGCAAGAACATTTTAATTGGCTCCTAACCAGGTGACCAGAGTTTGTGTAAGAGCAGTGCAACAGAAAATAAAGCTCCTAGCCTAAAAAGAGAAAAGACCTAAAACCTCTTTCTCCTGTGTGTGTAATATTCTAGTAATTCTACAATAATGGCTAGCTTTTTATACCCCCCATATCTCTATAGCCTGCTGTCTCTCTGAAAAACCCGTCAAGAGGAAAAGGAGAAAATCACCGTAAAAAACATTGAAAAGCAAGTGCTCAACCAGTGAACTAAATACTGGAAGTGTTGGGAAGACCACCATGTGTCACTAACAAAGAACTGAAAGGAATTTGGAAGACATCGATCAAAATCAACCCATCGAATCCTGTACTCCAGAATTGCTCCTATTGAGCTGTTTTATCCCACCCTTAAAATCCATGTTTTTGTGTGTCTTGTATATGTTTGTATAGGGAATTAAGAAGGGGTAGAGTTTAGGTTATAAAGTTAGAAATTAGCAGTTCATATTTCTTACTTTTGCCACTGGTTAAAGACAATTTGTTCAATGAACAGTTATTTACTTATTAAGTTTACAAACCTGGTGCTCATATTCTGTTAACCTAAACTAAACAATTGGGTGGTTTGATCAAACTTTTCACATTTGTCATGGCTCGGGGAGCAGTGGGACTTGATATTGCAGCGCACTCTCCCCAGCCAAGTCATGACAACACACACACATAAACACATTCCACTATTACTCTATTTTACAATAAATTTCAGTAACATTGTGGAAATTATTATATCTTCCTGTTAACGAACATCAATGAATCCGGTTAGACATGCGCCATCATCAATGAATCCGGTTAGACATGCACCATCATCAATAAATCTGCTTAAGCACACACCATAATCAATCTTGTTAATCACAGATTATATATGGAATCTAGAAAGACACATATTGTGAAAAGAACCCGCTTAAATATTTCCACCTACCAAAGGTGCCAGCCAATTGTCTGTGTTTGCACATATCACCCACAATATCTGTATCAGTCGCTAAAAACTAGCGCATGTTCAAATTTTCTGTGCTCCCCCAGTGTCATCTCCTGAGCTACTGTGCTTAGTTCTTCTAAAACTACTGGGCTACATGATTTTTGAACTTAGTGGGAAAAAAACAGCTGTCTTTGGCAGACAACCTGGTGGAAGGCATAACAGTCAGAGACACAGGCACAGGGCAGTCACAATTGAATTTTGCACTACAGAAATCAATCAATGAAACAAAACCTAATATAGTGCCCAATCCAGTCTGGGTCCACTACAGTGAGGCTGTAAATAATCAGTCATTCATGATGAGTATACAGCTGTGCAAAAAGAAATTTAAATTGCAACAGCTTCCTACAAGATCCTGAGTGTGCTGTAAGGAAATGGATTACGATGTCATTACGATACTGAGTTGCTTTTCACACAAGCTCATTGTCATGAAATTAAATGATGTGTATTGGGTGTATTATCATAAAATAGTTACACGAGTTTCTCTGAATAATAACATTTTGATCCCGAGCAGATTTGTGTGAAATGTTACAGTCAGCTTGCGAGGGATAGCCCAGGTGAAACCTGCTGCATCTTGGAGGGAGGAAGTGATGCTGGCTCCCCCATTGGGCAGATCATTTATCAAATATTTTGTGATTTGTATTTAATAGTGCAAATTGAAAAGCAATATCTTATTCTCTTTGTCAAGCCTCTACCAACTATGTGCCTGTTATATCGGTCATGTGGGGTAGCAGAGCCAATACACTATGCACTGCTTCACTCTCTCTGGACTACCCAACAGCAGAGTCCTGCTTCTCAACCTGGCCCAGGAGCCGCCAAACAAACATGGTAGTTATTCACTTATGGGAAGTCATGAGGTTTATTTCTGGGGGATAGAGACCAACATGGTTCAAGTGGCTTCCTGTACTGGCACACATTGAACATCTTGATATCCAAGGGTAAATATCCTCCTCGAAGAACACCACTGGCTGACAGCTAACAATCACTCCCATTGACATAGGACCTCAAATAAAATCCACACAATCGCCTGAAATCCCATAGCCCTACTGGAACACACACTACAAATGACAGCCCCACTCGCGATGGCACGCCTCCCATTTGACTGGAAATATGACCAACCCCAACCTGTAACTGACCTGAGCAGTGATGTTCCAGCTTTCAACCTTCCACAGAAAATCTGGGCAACCAGCAGCCATTTGAGGATAGGGCAGGGAGGATATGGAACACGAGAAACAGCTCAAATTGTGATTGTGGTCATCCAAGTCAGACCATTGCTCACAAACTGAACTTCTGCCCTGAGAGATCCATTCCTGGTGGCATCACAACCATTCACATTGCAGAAGCTGTTGTATAGATTGTTAACCTCAACATCGAACTACAACTGCTCCCCCAGCCTTACAAAAAAAATCAGTCACCATTCTGTTTCATCCTATCCTCCTCTTCTGGCATTCCCAAAGATGTCCTGCCCATTCCAACCTATCAACTCACTACAGCATGTTTAAATTTAATGTTTTGTTTACTTCTGTTGATTTTTTTCGCCCCTCCAAGGTGGTTCCAGAGAGGTTGTTTTGAAATGACAAGCTTGGAAAGTACATTTAAATGTGCCCTGATAATTTTTTCTCAATCAATGGGGAGACAGTGGTGTAGTGGTAATGTCACTGGACTAGTAATCCAGAGGGTCTAGGGACATGGGTTCAAATTAAAATTGAACTTAAATTCAATTAAAAGAAAATGAAACCACAATGAAATTACCATCAATTGTCATTAAAAACCCATCCAGTTCACAAAAGCCCTTTAGGAAAGGAAATCTGCCGTCCTCACCTGGTCTGGTCTACACGTGACTCCAGTTCCACAATAATGAAGTTGACACTTAACTGCCCTATGAAAGCAAACCATTCAGTTCAAGGGCAATTAGGAATGGGCAATAAATGGTGGCCTTGCCAGCAAAGCCCATATTTCATGAACAAATTTTAAAAAAGCAAGCATGGAAAAATGTGAAATTGTCCATTTTGGCAGGAAGAATAAAAGAGAAGTATATTATCTACAAGATCATAAGACATAGGAGCAGAAATTACGCATTTCGGCCCATTGCGTCTGCCCCACCATTCAATCATGGCTGATAAGTTTCTCAAAACCTTTCTCCCGCCTTCTCCCCATAACCTTTGATCCCCTTACCAATCAAGAACCTATCTACCTCGGTCTTAAATACACTCAATGACCTGGCCTCCACAGCCTTCTGGGGCAATAAATTCCATAGATTCACCACTCTCTGGCTAAAGAAGTTTCTCCTCATCTCTGTTCTAAAAGGTCTTCCCTTTACTCTGAGGCTGTGTCCTCGGGTCCTAGTCTCTCCCACTAATGGAAACATCTTCCCCAAATCCACTCTATCCAGGCCTTTCAGTATTTTGTAAGTTTCAATCAGATCCCCCCTCATCCTTCTAAATTCCATTGAGTACAGACCCAGAGTCCTCAAACGTTCCTCATGTGTTAAACCTTTCATTCCTGGGATCATTCTCGTGAACCTCCTCTGGAACCTCTCCAGGGCCAGAACATCCTTCCTGAGATACGGGGCCAAAAATTGCTCACAATATTCTAAATGTGGTCTGACCAGAGCCTTATAAAGCCTCAGCAGCACATCCCTACTTTTATATTCTAGTCCTCTCGAAATAAATGCCAACATTGCATTTGCATTCCTAACTACCGACTCAACCTACAAGTTAACCTTAAGAGAATCCTGGACTAGGACTCCCAAATCCCTTTGCACTCCAGATTTCTGAATTCTCTCCTCATTTAGAAAATAGTCTATGGCTCTATTCTTGCTACCAAAGTGCATGACCCCACACTTCCCCACGTTGTATTCCATCTGCCACTCCTTTGCCCATTCTCCTAACCTGTCCAAATCCTTCTGCAGCCTCCCTGCCTCCTCAGTACTACACGTCCCTCTTTGTATCATCTGCAAACTTAGCCAGGATGCCCTCACTTACTTAATCTAGATCATTAATGTATAAAGTGAAAAGTTGTGGTCCCAACACTGATCCCTGCGGAACTCCACTAGTCACTGGCCACCATCCTGAGAAGGACCCCCTCATCCCAACTCTCTGCCTCCTGCCAGACACCAAATCTTCTATCCATGCTAGTACCTTGCCTCTAACACCATGGGCTCTTATTTTACTGAGCAGCCTCCTATGTGGCACCTTGTCAAAGGCCTTCTGGAAGTCCAAGTAGATAACATCCATTGGCTCTCCTTTGTCTAACCTACTCGTTACCTCCTCAAAGAATTCTAACAGATTTGTAAGGCATGACCTCCCCTTGGTGAAACCATGCTGACTTTGTCCTATTTTACCAAGCATTTCCAAGTATTCTGAAATCTCATCCTTAATAATGGACTCTAAGATCTTACCAACGACCGAGGTCAGGCTAATCGGCCTGCAATTTCCCATCTTTTGCCTCACTCCCTTCTTAAACAGGGGGGTTACATTAATGATTTTCCAGTCCTCTGGGACCCTCCCTGACTCCAGTGATTCCTGAAAGATCACCGCTAACACCTCCACTATCTCTTCAGCTATCTCCTTCAGAACTCTGGGGTGTAATCCATCTGGTCCAGGTGATTTATCTACCTTCAGACCTTTCAGTTTTCCTAGCACCTTCTCCTTGGTAATGGCCACCATACTCACCTCTGCCCCTCGACTCTCTTGAACTTTGGGGATGTTACTCGTGTCTTCCACCGTGAAGACTGACACAAAGTACCTATTCAGTTCCTCTGCCATTTCTTTGTTCCCCACTATTACTTCTCCAGTGTCATTTTCCAGCAGCCCAATGTCTACTTTTGCCTCTCTCTTAACCCTTTATATATCTAAAAAAAACTTTTGCAATCTTCTTTTAGATTACTGGCTAGTTTACCCCTATATTTAAATTTCTCCCTCCTTATTTCTTTTTTAGTTGTCCTCTGTTGGTCTTTGTAGGCTTCCCAATCCCCTGGTTTCCTACTGCTCTTCGCCGCATTGTATGCTTTCTCTTTAGCTTTTATGCTGTCCCTGACTTCCCTTGTCAGCCATGGTTGCCTCGTCCTCCCTTTAGTATGCTTCTTCTTCCTAGGGATGAATTTTTGCTGTGTCTCCCAAATTACTCCCAGAAACTCCTGCCATTGCTGTTCCACTGTCTTTCCTGCTAGGCTCATCTCCAAGTCAATTTTGGCCAGCTCCTCCCTCATGCCTCTGTAGTTGCCTTTACTTAACTGTCCAATACCGTTACATCTGATTCCAGCTTTTTCCTCTCAAATTGCAGGGTAAATTCTATCATATTATGGTCACTTCCTCCTAAAGTTTCCTTCACCTTATGCTCCCTTATCAAATCTGCCTTATTACACATCACTAAATCTAGAATTGTCTGTTCCCTAGTGGGGTCCACCACAAGTTGCTCCAAAAAGCCATCTTGTAGACATTCCACAAATTCCTTTTCTTGGGATCCACTACCAACCTGATTTTCCCAGTCTACATGCATATTGAAATCCCCCATGATCACTGTAACCTTGCCTTTCTTACATGCCTTTTCTATCTCCTGGTGTATATTGTGCCCCACATCCTGACTACTGTTCGGAGGCCTGTACGTAACTCCCATTATGGTTTTTTTGACCTTTGCAATTCCTCAACTCTACCCACACAGATTCTACATCATCTCTCCCTACGCCGTTTCTTGCTATCGATTTAATTTAATTTCTTACTAACAAAGCAAACCCACCCCCTTTGCCAACCTGCCTATCTTTTCGATAGGATGTATATCCTTGGATATTTAGCTCCCAGTCCTGATCCCCTTTCAGCCATGTCTCCGTGATGCCCACATCATACCTGCCAATTTCAATCTGCACCACAAGCTCATTTACCTTATTTCGTATACTGCGTGCATTCAGATACAACACCTTCAGTTCTGTATTTCCCGTCCCCTTTCTCATTGTTGTCCCTTTATCTGATGTGCTTGAAGTTAGATTCCTAGCCCTTTCCAAACACTCTGTCCTATTTTGTGTTCTGGAGACTTTAATAACCTCTTCTGGGCTCTTTCTTTTCAGTTTTTTCATAATTTTCCATGAAGTTGAATCCACACACACCCCCCCCCCCCCAGTTTAAAGTCCTGTTGACCATTCTATTTACCCTTTTCGCTAGAACATTGGTCCCAGATCAGTTCAGGTGGAGACCATCCCAATGGTACAGATCTCTCCTGTTCCAATACTGATGCCAGTGCCCCACGAAATGAAACCCCTCTTTCCCGCACCACTCCTTTAGCCACGTGTTTACTTCCCTTATTCTCGCGTCCCTATGCCAATTTGCACGTCCTGAAATGGTGAGAGATTGCAGAGCTCTGAGGGGCAGAGGGATCTGGGTGTCTTAGTGCATGAATCACAAAAGGCTAGTGTGCAAGTACAGCAAGTAATTAGGAAAGCTAATAGAACGTTTTCATTTATTGCAAGGGAAATTGAATACAAAAGTAGAGACATTACACTTCAGTTGTACAGTGAACTACTGAGGCCACATTTTGGTCTCCTTATTTAAGGAAGGATGTAAACACGTTGGAAGCAGTTCAGAGAAGGTTTATCAGACTAATACCTGGAATAGGTGGGTTGTCTCATGAGGAAAGGTTGGACAGACTAGGCTTGTATCCCTTGGAGTTTAGAAGAGTAAGAGGCAACTTGATTGAAACATATAAGATCCTGAGGGGTCTTGACAGGATGGATGTGGAGAGGATGTTTCCTCTCATGGAAGAATCTAGAACTAGGGGTGACCCATTTAAAACAGACACAAGGTGAAATTTTTTTTCACTCAGAGGGTTGTCAGTCTTTGGAACTCTCTTCCTGAAAAGGTGATGGAAGCAAAGTCTTTGAATATTTTTAAGGCAGGGGTAGATAAATTCTTGGTGAGCAAGGGGGTCATAGGTTATTGGGGATAGGCAGGATGCAGATTTCAGGTTACTATCAGATCAGCCATGATCGTATTAAATGGCACAGCAGGCTTGAGTGGCTGAATGGCCTACTCCTGCTCCTTGTTCATATATAATAAAAACTGGGTTTGAATGGCAATTCTCTATGACATATAGACACCCACCATATGGGTTACATTCCCAATAGAAGTAACTGGGTCCTGTAATGTTGTATTGGATGTTCAGGCAAATAATCTGACTTTAAAAATATCTTAATCCTTTCAGTGTAAAGGCAGAATTCTGCAAGGGTGCACTGAGGTTCCATAAAACCGACCAACAACAAATTGCTTTTGTTTCAGGTTTAAAGCAATGATTTACACTGCCTCTTTATTTCCTGGTATTTAAGTCAGTATTACTCCTCACGATGTCATTGCACTTCTTGTCCTTGATTGAAGTAGAGCAAAAATTGTTCAATTATTAAAACAAGATTCTCTGCCTTTATTCCAAAATGTGCATTGGTATGGCAGCGAGTTAACACAACATATGTTGGCATGTGTATCACAGCACATATACACCCCAACTACAAGCCTGCACTTTCAATTCCTCTGTTAACCAAGTAGTCTGGCCTGTGGTTTGGATGTGAAATCCCCAGTTAGTTGATGGATGGTTTGAGCTCACTGTTCCTGTGTAATTGGGAGTAAGATTGTGCAGAAATTTCCCTGTTGCAAACCAGTTTTAGTAAACTCTGCTTGCTCTAATGTTAAAGTGTGTGTGTGTGTGTGTGTGTGTGTGTGTGTGTGTGTGAGTAGACCTGAAAGTGCTGCAATTGCATCAACAGAAATATTTTCTGGGGTTGGTGGGGGAGGGGGGAAGTGAATCTGGAGGAAAACCAGCAACTGAGAAATCTAATTTCTTCAACACTCATGCTGACTGTCTGAAATTTCTAGATCTCGGACTGTATATGATGGGTAACTAGCTTTTCTTTCTTGCATTAAGGTCGAGGGGGTCATTGATTATGTCTGCAGTTTAAGCAGAAAGCTCTGTCTGTATTTACATGCCACTTTCTTTTTGCAACCTCCAGAACACCTGTAAAGCCCCCACATAATATAAATGGAGCGTGAGTTATTCAGCTGCAAATCAGTTGTCTTTATCACAAGCCTATATTTCTAGCTGCCTTTGCACTGTTAGCTGTTTTGCAGTCAGCGGCTTTTCTTGGAGCTGTATGAGTTATTAGGCTGGTGTGGAGTCCGGCTAACAGATCACTGGTATTGCCACTAACATCAGCATCTAATTAAACACAGATTGTAGCTGAGATCCAGTTACACACATCATACAATAAATGAATGTTACAACACAGGAAAAGGCCATTTGTTCATGAAGGATATGCCAAACGAACCATCTGGTCTAATGCCCCTTAAAAAAACCTGCATTAATTCTCTTCAAAAAAATACGCTGGACTCTGTTTCAACAACAGTTTGTAACAGACAGCTCCACGTTCTAATCACTGTCTATACATTTTCTTTTCTAATATCCTTTAATTATTTAATGATAGCCACTAGAATCTGATTAAACACACAGCATTGTCTCTACAAACTGGCCCATTGCAAGCTTATGTACATCACTGCTTCCCCATTTCCTCCTCCCTCGCTCTCCCAAAGCTGACTCGGTTCCATGGCTGCTGCCAATCACCCAGGAACTAATCAGTCTCCGCTGTTTATCAAAAAGTTATCTGGATATTTAACTGCTATTTAACCACGGAAACAACACAAGAATAACTCATTCCTGTCCTCACCTGACTTACATATATCCCTTAAAACTTTACAGTAATTCTAGCCTCCTGAAAAATTTCTAATTAAAAAGCAAATGATAAACTGCTGAATGTTTATGTAGCAGGCTTTGCTAATACAATCTTTCTCACAGATGAAGCAGCTGCTTTGTTGCTCGAGGTGATTCTCTGCTCTGATTACAGTGTAAAAAAGTGTACATCTATTCCAAAGCTAAAATCTCACGAGTACAATGCTACAACTATCGATCTCCATCAACAAAACAGTCTCTTGCTGGAAGTCAGGTTAAACTGCACAGTTGATCACAGATTGGCTTTTCCTCTATTGCACAGCAGGGTAATGAGAGTTCATGGCTCCAGCACAGCTCTAGAGAGAACCTTTCTGTAACAAACATATTCTTCCTGTATTCTTCCTGCCTGCAACTTCTTACAACAAAGACTTGTGGTCTGTAAAAAAACAGAAAAATGGGCCTACCCATAACCATACCACTCTCCCCATAACCAGACCCTCTCCCCACAACCAGACACCCTCCAACAACCAATCCCGCACTTCCCACAACAAAACCTCCCCTCCCCATAACCAGACTCTCAGCCATAGATCCAGAAGCCCTCCCCACAACCAAAACCCCTTCCCACAACCAGACCCCTATCCCAACCAAAACACCTCTCCACAACCAGATCCCCCTCCCCACAACCAGCCCCCATCCCCACAACCAAAACCCTCCTCATGACAGACCATTCCCCCTCCACTCACAACCAGCAACCTCCCCATATGTGTATGCGTTTTGTATACTTGGATCGGCAGCATGTGTGTACGTGGTGTACATGGATTGACAGTGTGTGTGTGTGTGTATGGGGTATTCTGGGATTGGATGTGGGGGAGGGGTGTGTGCGTGTGGTATACCTGGATTGACAGTATGTGTGTGTGCATGCATGCATGTGGGGCTGGTATACCTGTTTGGCCGTGTGTGTATGTGGTATACCTGGATGGCAGTGGTTGTGGGTATGGGAGGAGTGGGGGGGGGGGGGGGGGGTGTCTGGATTGACAGCGGTTGTGGGTATGGGGGAGGGGAGTCTGGTTCGTTTGTGTGTGTGTGTGTGTGGGGTATACCTGGCTTGACAGCATGTGTGTGTAGTATACCTGGATTGGCAGCGTCTGTGTGCGTGTGGTATATCTGGCTTGACAGCATGTGTCTGCGTGTGTGTGTGCGTGGTATACCTGGATTGACAGTGTTGTGTGTGTGTGGTACAGCTGAATTGACTGAGTGAGTAAGTGTGTGTGTGTGTGTGTGTGTGTGTGTGTGTGTGTGTGTACATCTGGATTGACTGTATGCGTGCGTGGGTGGGGGTGTGTGTGTATGGTATACCTGGATTGGCAGCACGTGTGGGGTATACCTGGATTGGCAGCACGTGTGGGGTATACCTGGATTGACAGCATGTTGTGTGTGGCATATACCTGGATTGACAGCACATGTGTGGGGTATACCTGGATTGACAGCACATGTGTGGGGTATACCTGGATTGACAGCCTGTGCGATCACATCCCACTCCCCATACTGAGGTCCCCCTTGCCCTGGAGATTCCTGCTTCAGTTCAACAGTGTTACAATGAGCAGTGTTTAGAACAAACTGACAAACATACAAAGCAACTTTCAAGTTCTCAATAAACTCATCCCCTAACCACATTAAAAGCATTCTTCAAACAGTCAAACATGTAAGAGGAGTGTGGAAAAATAGTTCATTTGTATTTCTCGTGATTTTAGAGTTGTTTGCTTCTAAAAGTTTCAAATATCCCCCATCCTCACTGTCCCAAAAACACACAGAGGGCTTCACAAACTTCTAACGTATGGGACATTCACTGATGTAAGCTCCTGTGTCCATCTTCAGATGTCTCTGTGGGTCGCCTGATATATTTTCTTATCTCCCTCCATTATCAGACTCTACAGCTGTCACTGTACACTGAAATATGAGGCTTTTGTAGAGTAAAGAATCGATTAGAATGAAATCTCTTCCTGCCAATCACATTCCTAATGTTGTCTTGATTAAGCACGCGCACACACACCATACACACACCCGACCCCCACACCCCCCCAATTCAGGTATACCACACAATCATGCTGTCAATGCCAGTACATCACAAAACTCTGTCAATTCAGGTGTATCTCGGTCAAACCGGGTATACCACACACATTCCCATTCACTCCCATGACTGCTTTTAATTCCAGTTGGTCCAAGTTCAGAATTACCACAGAACTTTTGTGTTCTTATATCCTCAAATTCTATCATGTGCTGATCAAAACATTTTCAAAAGAAACAAATATTTAGCTGATTTTGAATGGACCAATCTATTTCCCATTCATTCATCCACACTGCACAGAATCCCCTTTCCCATTGCTTGGAGTTTAAAGTATGGACTATTATATAGCATTAAATCAAGTGCTCCCCATTCTGAACTGGATAAATGCCTCTATCCTGCACAGAGAGTTGATTCAAAGAAATAGGAATATAATTGGAAAATATTTCTGACTGTAGTGAAACTTGCCATGTATTTACAAGTGAAATGGAACAGTTTCACATTTATGCAGCGATCTCTCGGTAGGACTGAACTTATTCTTGGCTTCCTACCCAAATGATCTGCAGAGTAAGTCATATAATGTTACTTGGAAGCTCATCCAGTGTTCAGCTTCCCAGCTAAAGTAAAACATTAGCAACTGAGCACATTCTACCCAGACACAGTGAACATGAAACCCTTGCCAATAAAAAATCATCACTTGTCTGCTCTGAGTCACAGAGATGCTGGGTGAGATGGGTCACAGAGACACTGGATGACATGGGTTAGAGAGACACGGGTCACAGAGATGCTGGATAACACGGATTAGAGAGACACTGGGTGACATAGGTTAGAGAGAGCCACTGGATGACACGGGTTAGAGAGAGACACTGGGTGACACGGGTTAGAGAGAGACACGGGGTGACACGGGTTAGAGAGAGACACTGGGTGACACGGGTTAGAGAGAGACACTGGGTGACACGGGTTAGAGAGAGACACTGGGTGACACGGGTTAGAGAGAGACACTGGGTGACACGGGTTAGAGACACTGGGTGACACAGGTTAGAGAGAGACACTGGGTGACACGGGTTAGAAAGAGACACTGGGTGACACAGGTTAGAGAGAGACACTGGGTGACATAGGTTAGAGAGAGAGACACTGGGTGACACGGGTTAGAGAGAGAGACACTGGGTGACACAGGTTAGAGAGAGAGACACTGGGTGACACAGGTTAGAGAGACATTGGGTGACACAGGTTAGAGGGAGACACTGGGTGATATGGGTTAGAGAGAGACACTGGGTGATACAGGTTAGAAAGAGACACTGGGTGATATGGGTTAGAGGGAGACACTGGGTGATACAGGTTATGAACACACAAACATACAAAATAGGAGTAGACCATTCAGCCCATTGAGCTTGCTTGGCCATTCAATAAGGTCATGGCTAATCTGTTAGTATTACTAATTCCACATTCCAATCCACCCCCGATATCCTTTGATTCCCTTGCCTAAAAACTTATCTACCTCTGCCTTAAAAATATTCAATGACCCCGCCTCCACCGCCTTCTGAGGCAGAGTTCCAGAGTTGCACAACTCCCTGACAGGAAAAATTTCTTACCTCTGTCCTAAAAGGGTGACCCCTAATTTTATAACAGTGCCCCCATAACAAGCCCAGTCTGTCCAATCTTTCCTCATAAGACAACCCACTCGTTCCAGGTATCAATCTAGTAAACCTCTTCTGAACTGCCTCCAATGCATTTAGATCCTTCCTTAAATAAGGAGACCAAAACTACACGCAGTATTTGAGATCTGGTCTCACCAATGCCCTGTATAACAGAAGCCTAATATTCAATTCCTCTCATAATGAAGGATTCCATTAGCTTTCTTAATTACTTGTTGTACCTGCATAATAATTTTTTGTGACTCATGCACAAGAACACCTAGATCTCTCTGCACCTCGGAATTCTGCAGTTGTTCTCCATTTAAGTAATACTCTGCTTTTCTATTCTTCCTGCCAAAGTGAACAACTTCACATTTTCCCACATTGTACTCCATCTGCCAGATTTTTACCCACTCGCTCAACCTATCTATATAGGTCTGCAACCTCATGTCCTCTTCACAACATACTTTCCTACCTATCTTTGTGCCATCTGCAAATTTAGCTACCATGCCTTCGCTCAACTCATCTAAGTCATTGGTATAAATTGTAAAAATTTGAGGCCCCAGCACAGTATCCTGCAGGACTCTGCACATTACATCCTGCCAATCAGAAAATGACCCATTTATGCATAATCCATTTTCTCCCAGGTAGCCAATCTTCTATTCATGCTAATTTGTTACCCCCCCACACCATGAGCTTATATTTTCTGCAATAACCTTTGATGTGGCACCTTATCAAATGCCATCTAGAAATCCAAGTACAGTACTTCTACAGGCTCCCCTTTATCCATGGTGCAAGTTAATCCTTCAAAGAACCCCAATAAATTGGTTAATCACGATTTCCCTTTCACAAAATGATGCTGACTCTTCCCTTGAGTTTTTTTAAGTGCCCAGTTATAACCTCCTTAATGATCGATTCCAGCATCATCCCCACAACAGGCGCCAGGCTAACTGGCCTATAGTTTCCTGTTTTCTGCCTCCCTCCCGTCTTGAATAGAGGGGTTATATTTGCTACATTCCAGTCTGATGGGACCTTTCCAGAATCTAGCGACTTTTGGAAAATTAACCCCAACGCATCCACTATCTCATTAGCCACCTCTTTTAAGGTCCTAGGATGAAGTCCACCAGGACCTGGAGACTTGTCAGCCCACAGCTCCTTCAGTTTGCTCAGAAAGGCTTTCCCAGTGATTGTAATTTTACCAAGTTCCCCTCTCCCATCCACCTCCTGATTTAGATATTACTGGAATGTTTTTTCAATCCTCTACAGTGAAGACAGAAGCAAAATATTTGTTCATTTCATCCATTTCCTTATTATCTATTAACTCCCCAATCTTACTCTCTAGGCGCTCAACACTCACTTTACTTACTTTTCCTGTTTAAATACCCGAAGAAGCTCTTGCGATCCATTTTTACATTTCTAGCTAGCTTCCTCTCATACTCTAATTTCTTTCTCCTGATTAACCTTTTAGTCATTCTCTGCCATTCTTTATATTCTGGCCAATCATCTGACCGGCCACTCACCTTTGCGCAGTTATACACTTTTTCCTTAGGTTTGATGTTTTCCTTAACTTCTTTAGTTCACCATGGATGGTGGGTCCTCCCCTTTGAATATTTCTTTACAGAAGTAATATACTTATTCTGAATATTCTGAAATATCCACTTAAATGTCTGCCACTGCTCCTCTATTGATCTATCCTCTAGCTTGGAATCCCAGTTCCCTTCAGCTAGCTCAGCTCTCATGCCCACACAGTTGCCCTTATTTAAGTTTAAAATACTAGTCTTAGACCCACACTTTTCTCTTTCAAGCTGGTTGTAAAATTCAATCATATTGTGGTCGTCACTACCTAGGGGCACTTTTACTCTGAGGTCATGAATTAATCCTGTCATATTACACAATACCAAGTCTAATAGAACCTGCTCTCTGGTTGGTTCCAGAGTGTGCAGCTCTAAAAAACTGTCTTGAAAACATTCAGTGGGACTACCCTCAGGTGATTCCATTCTTCTCAATCTGATTGTAACCAGAGAATGTCTAGCAAAGTCCACCTCCAATGTTTTGCCAGCCTATGTTGCAGCTTCAGCTCAGCAATCAGTGGAAACCTCATCCACACTTTTAACATGTCCACACTCAATTATTTCGATGTTCTCCACCTCCAATCCTGAACCTTCCAATAACTTCAGCTCATCAAAAACTCTGCTGCTTTTATCTTATTCCACACCAAGTCCCACTCACACATCACCTCTGTCTCTGCTAACTGATAATGGCTATCAAGATCCCAAAGCCTTAAAATTCTCATCCTCATATTTAAATCCCTTCACAGCCTCGCCCCTTTGCCATCTTTGTAATCTCCAGAACTCTCTGATCCTTTGTCACTGTCCTTCAGATGCTTTATGTCACACATTGTGACTCTCTTTCAAAGCCCTCGCTTACTCCACCACCCCATAAACCCCATTTTTTCATTCAGCTTTTGTCCATCTCTCCTAATATCTAATATCGATCTCCTCTGCTTCGCCGTCCAGTTTTGTCTGAATCTGCCTTGCTGAAGCAGGCCTGTGCTACATGAATGCAAACTGTTGTTGGTAGAAAGGCAGAAATATTGGCTGCCACATTTCAGGGCAATATAATCCAATTCACAAATCTACACTGTAATCCACACTCTTCTTCCCCTCTGTATCCTCACTGAGCTGGAGTGAAGAGTTAGTTTCTTTCTATTTCTTCATTTACCCTGTCAGGGTGGTATAAAGTTAGGCTTCCAAGCAGCAGAGGGTTGTTTTACCAATTCCTAGTTTGATCAAAATCAGCGTTTTTTTTAGTGTTTCAGTATCTTTCAAATTGAAATTGTTAAAATTTGAATAAAATTGAAGCTAGCGTGATGAATGTTTTGGTCATACGATCTACATACAAGAGACACGCACACAATCATTAGCAAGAATATTACAAGGGCTCTTCTGAGAGTTTTGGTATCTTCAACAAAAATATCAACCTACAAATTTGAGGGATCAGAGACATTTGGTATAGGGTGTTTGCAAAGTAATTAAACGGGGATCCCGGGATATAGTGTATTTGTAAAGAATGTAATCTCTGGGTATGATGTATTTGTACAGAATATAAACAGACATCCCTGAAAATAATGCATTTCAAAGAACTACAGACATGCATTTCTATAGCACCTTTCACGACCACTAGACACCTTCAAAGTGCTTTACAGCCAATTAAATATTTTTGAAGTGTAGTCACTGTTGTAATGTAGGAAATGCAACAGCCGAATTGTGCATAGCAAGATCCCACAAACAACAATGTGATATAGCCCAAATGAACAGTTTTTTTGTGATGTTGCTTGAGGGATAAATATTGGTCTCCCCTGCTCTTCTTCTAAATAGTATCATGGGATCATTTGCATTAACCCAAGCCGGCAGATGGAGCTTCGGTTTAACGTTTCATCTCAGACAGCACCTCTGACAGTGCAGCATTCCCTCAGTGCAACACTGGAGCACCAGAGTAAACTTATGATCAAGTCCTGGAATCTTGTGACTCAGAGATGAGACTGCCACCAACTTAGCCAAGGGTGAGAATTGTAAAGAATGTAAACAGAGATCTTTGGGTGTAACATTTTTGGGCATTATGGCGGAGTGGAAGCTTCTACCTAATCCATCACAGCACACCTCTGTGTATCGTAAGTGTACGTAGCTTTATTCTGTATTATGAGCAGTGTCTAAGGCACACTGGTGCTGTAAAATAACCAGTCATTTTTAAGTGAACAATGAGCTGCTCTGCTGATGGTGTAGGAATGTGCCGAGGGAAGGGTGAGCCAATATCTCCAGACATAACTCTTTCACTTTCCAATTCAGCATCAAAATCTTCCCAGCATAGACAAAAGAGTCCCTTCTTGGTTTATTTTGGGTTGAAGTGAGGGGATTTTCAAATAATTCAGGATATTTCTTTCTTTTGTTCAGGGTCAATATGAAGTATTCCCACAGCAGTAATACCTCAGCACATTTCAGTGGAATTGAGAACTCCCCTTCTAAGTAACTAGTGTGATGTACGGTTTCCAGTCACTGTTCGAACAGTACTCGTTTTGTGATGGTGCTCATGTGCAATTGGATCCTGGTGAAACTTCTGCACAAATTAATTCAGGGACAAAATAGCCCACAGCACCCAACCTCCCTGGAAAACTTGATAGTTGCAAAGACTCCTTCAGTGACTCACATAGTCACACAGCAGTAAACTACACCCAAACATGTGAAATAGGGGCAGGAGTAGGCCATTCAGTCCCTCCAGCCTGCTCTGCCATTCAATAAGATCATGGCTGATCAAGATGCTGGATATGAAACAAGTCTTCCTGTCTCATTCACTCAGCCATCAGTCTTTCCATTCCCACTTTCTCCTTCACTTCTAATCTGTTTGTCTTTCATTTTTCATATCACTGCTTTTAATCTTCCTCATTCTCACCTCCTATCTTTTCCTTTAATTTTTTTTTGTATGTTTGGAATGTTGGCATCACTGTGGCTAGGCCAGCATTTAATGCTCATCACTAATTGCCCTTGAGGAGGTGGTGAGCCACTCTCTTGAACTACTGCAGTCCATGTGGTGTGGGTACACCCACAGTGCTGTTAGGGAAATCCAGCATTTAAACCCAGTGACAGTGAAGAAACGAAAGACAATATAGTTCCAAGTCAGGATGGAGAGTGGCTAGGAGGGAAACTTGCAGATGGTGGTGTTCCCATGTGCCTGTTGCCCTTGTCCTTCTAGGTAGTGGAGATTGAAGGTTTGGAAGATGCTGTTGAAGGACCCTTGGCAAGTTGATGCAGTGCATCTTGTAGACGGTACACACTAAAGCCAATGTGGAGGCAGTGAATGTTTAAGGTGTTGGATGGAGTGGCAATTGTCAATTCCCCTCGATAAATGTGCCCAGTAAAAACATCTCCAATCACCAAATGTCACTATTCATCACAGCTCCCATCACAAGTTACCATCGATTTGAGGATGATGTCCACTCAGGGTTTTGAGGTTCTGCCATCGGTCTTCGTGCGACTGAACAGGCTAATTCCCAACCCACAGATCTTGGGGCACATGGGACATGCCCATGGGATAGTGGGATCCAGAGTGCAGGATTTTCTTCCTATTCTTTCCTTCGCCACCACTGCTCTGCCTCATTGTTATGGTGCTGGGACCCAAAGTGTGTTGCAGCTCGATAAGACAGGTTTTAACACTTGAGCGATTGATAGCAAGCTCCTCCCAATCATTAAGGTCAATGCTGCAATTCTTCAAGGAGAGTTTCAGATAGTCTTTGATGTGTTTTCTTTGTCCTCCCCTAGAGTGTTGGTCATTGGAGGGCTGAGAGAACAGGATCTGGAGGGGGAGACAGTTTTTGACCATCCGGACAGCGTCCAGTCCATCGCATCTGATTTGGTTGGAGTTTTGCCTGAATGCTCATAGGGGTGGCTTCAAGAAGGGCACTAACATTTGTTCAACAGTCCTCCTATTGAGTCCAGAGAATGCGGCAGAGGCACTGGGGGTGGAATTTCTCTAGAACTCTTATGTGTCTTGGCCAATCTTGGCCTTTTGAAAGAGATAGCTGCCAAAGTATGGGAAGTGCTCAACATATTCCAGAATCTCTCCTTCAACATATATGGGGGAGGTGGAATATTTGGCTGACCAGGTGTGGGTTGATAGTTTTGTTTTAGCAACATTCAAGGACAGGCCGAGTTTCTTGTATGCAGAATTGAAAAGATCAAGAGTGGCTTGCACATCCACCAGGAGAGGGCAACAACATTGCAATCATCCGCAAATTGTGGGTCATGTATGCCTATGATGGTCAGTTTAGTTTTGGCATGAAGACAACCAAGATGAGAGTTTTCCATCTAGACGGTATTTACTACTGACAGAAGAGGGTAGTTGATCTTTGACAAGGTGAATGGTCACTGTTCAGTAATTGTAAACAGGATGGAGGCTATCACACAGCCTTGCTTGACCCCAGTCTGTATTCTAGAGGCGTCTGTTTCAGATTTCCCACTCAAGACAGTTTCAGTCACATCGTCATGAAGCAATTGCAGAATTGTGATGAAGTTTCTTGGACAACTAAATTTTGGGGGCACAATCCACAGAGCCTTGCAATTTACTGAGTCAAATGCTTTGGTCAGGTCGATGAATGCAATGAAGAGTTCCTAGTGTTGTTCTCGACATCTTTCTTGGATACCACCAGTAAACACACCTCAAGTTTTCTTAATGTTTCTAGTAAACAAAGTTTACTAGTCCTTTTCACTACTCCAGAAAACAGTCACTTTACCGACTACCTCGAGATAAACACAACTCACTTTATGGGATATTACCAATTAAACTCAGCTACCATGTCAAATAGAAAGAATGAATTTGTTTGCATAGTGCTTCAGGAAGTCCGCCTGCTGCCAATGAAATGCTATTGCTTTGAAGGGCACTCACTATTGTAACGTACAAAAAGCAGCAGTCAATTTGTGCAGAGCAAAATCCCATAAACAGTGTTGAAATAAATTAACAGTTCATTTGTAAGTTTTTGATCTTTGAATAGTACTATGGAATCTTTTATGGTATGTGAGGAAACCATTGAAAATCACTGCTCTGGTTGCTATATTCCACAAGTAATCACAGGTCCATTCACTAGACTGTTGTTCATTTCAGTTCCCAATAACCCTGCATCTTCACCCCTTTCTTCCCCTGAAAACAGGCATGTATTTTTCTCAAAGCAGAAACACTGAAGGACAGGCACTTTGGGTCTTACTCTGGAGAATTCTTCGACAAATGAGACATCTGAAGCACATCCAATAAAACAATGACAGATTGGTGCTAAGAGGTTCACAATGTCAAATAGGATGCTGGACACTAAACATGATGCCACAGGTTAGCACTGTGTTTCATTCCACCCCCCACTCCCCATCAGCAAGATATCTGAAGGAACCATGAGTCGATTCTGAATACTCTTTCTCATTACTCGCCCATGCAAGTCACCATTTGTACGTTTATTGGTATGAAATCAAACTGGTGTCAGTTTCTGTGGAGAGTCTCAGACTCCCCCCACCTCCCCAGGCTGTGATCCTAATCAATCAAATCCAAACCTTTGCTCCTTACAGATAGGATAATGCCGCAGAGCTAACCGCTGTATGCCGAAGTATTATTACAAAACCCTGAGCAAAACACCGATTTTACTTCACAAGAAAAGCCTTGATGCTAAGATGTTGGCAAAAGTTGTTGCACAGAAGCAGAGGTTCATCTTTAAACGTCATGAGCCTCTACCCAGTGAGTGTTACAGGGGCAGGACGCCTTCTGTATACTGTAAAACAAAGAGTAGGAATGAAGAATAAGCAGTACTGAGCAACACAGTTCACTGTCGCTGATGGGTGCCTGTCCTGTGCGGTAGGAGCCTTTAGCAAACTTTCATAAGTGGACATTTCAATTTTACTGAACCAAATCATATTGAGGGAGAAAAATTCTGATTCCAAACCACACGGTAAACAATCAGAATGCGTATTACTGTTCCATGCTGTTCATTACACTTGGCAAGAAAGGGCATGCTTACGAATCACTCGCTGAAAATGGTGAATTATTGCGAATGTAGTGCTAGCTCATTGGTGACTTGCCAATGCACAGAATGGATTTTGTCAGCTTTGGTTTCCCTAGCAGCAGCTGCATTATAGAAAGTGACTAATTTTACATGAAATATTTTGAGATCTCTCCAGGCAACAAGATGCGATATGAATGCACAGGCTGCCAGGATTTCTCTTTTCTTTCTTATTGTTCCCGGCTTCACTCAAACAATCAGCACACATGCAGAAACTGCACAAAGACCTTCAGACTCCCAGTGCAGAGCCCGTGCACTCTCTACTTTCTCCAGTTCCTATCCCTCAGACTGAGCGTCTGTCCCTCACCGGGATAAAGTAAAACTAAGTGCCTAAGTTACCCGATGCTGAAGCTGGATTCCAAAGGACCCAGGACGTTAAGAAATGGCCAAGATTGACTAATTTCCTTTAAGGGCCGAACCCCTCCTTTTGTCCCTGTGTTTATCCCGCACGGATTCCTTGTCGTTACCGTATCGCAACAGAGGCGGTGGCGAGACGGTGGCGGTAAGACCCCCATCGCTGTTGCCCACGGTAACAATAGCCCCCAGATTCAGAGGCACCGTTGCCAAGGCGACAGCGTGTTGGCATACGGGGTGAATCTTGGTGCCCACACTCAGGGTGCAGAATTGTGGTCAATCCCAGGCCCAGGGCTTGGCCTTTCTCCTCCTCACTCCCCCTCTTCCCCAAATTGGCCAAGGCTCGGGCCCAGGCCACAAAGCCTCGGGCTCTCCCACTCCCTCATCCCGGGAACCCAAAATGAGCCGCCCAGAGCTACAACCAAGCGGCCAATGAGCCTGGCCCGGGTACAATGGGACAATCAGGGTGCAGAGAATATTGGGGCTGTGGAGAGGCGAGGCCCTGGAAGGTGGTGGCGGGACTTACCGAGCGAAAGAAGCCGGATCCGGGGCCACGGCGGAGACACGGTCACAAAATGGCGGCGAGTCCGCGGAGAGTGGGAAAGCGCGACACCCGCGGCCACTCCAGGAACTGCAGCCAGGCTCAGGTCCGCCACCAGCGGCCATTCCGGGAACTGCAGCCAGGCTCTGTCCCGCCACCCGCGGCCACCCCGGGAACTGCAGCCCGGCTCAGGTCCGCCACAAGTGGCCACCCCGGGAACTGCAGCCTGGCTCTGTCCCGCCACCCGCGGCCACACCTAGAACTGCGGTCCGACTCAAGCCCGCAATCAGCGGCCATTATGGGAAATGACGCCTGGCTCAAGCCCGCCACCCGCGGCTACCCCGGGAATTGCAGCCCCGACTCAGCCCTGCCTCCAGCGGTCACCCCGGAAAATGCAGCCCGGTTCAGGCCCACCACCCGAGGCCATCCCTGGAACTGCAGCCCGGCCCAAGCCCGCCTCCAGCGGCCATCCCTGGAACTGCAGCCCGGCCCAAGCCCGCCTCCAGCGGCCATCCCTGGAACTGCAGCCCAGCTCAAACGCGCCTGCAGCGGCTATCTCGAGAACCGCAGAGCTGCTGAGCATCGCCACCGAGTGGACAGTCAGGGAACTGTAGCCTGGCCCAAGCCCGCCTGCAGCGGCCACCACGGAAACGGCAGCCCAGCTCAAGCCCGCCACCAGCGGCCAGCCCGGGAATTGCAGAGCTGCTGAACCCTGCCGCCGAGTGGACAGTCGGGGAATTGCAGCCTGACATCTTTGTGGGCTCTTAGCAGGGCTGTTAAATGAACAAAGGAAAAGATGCCCATCAGGTCATTCAGACTGTCAGACGGTGCTGCCTCGAATCCGTTCCGCGAAATTGCGACAAAAACCTTTGAAAATCCCTCCCAATTCGAATAGGCGACAAATACCTGTGTCCCTGGGCCAAGAAGGGGCAAATCAGCCTACCCCTGCTACCAGTTATATATCAAGGAGTTGAAAGAACTAGGTCAATTGGTATGGGCTGAACTAAATTTTAATTTTAATTTTCCATAACTCCCTAGATTCGGGGAAGGTCCCATTAGACTAGAAGATAGCAAATGTAACTCCACTATTCAAAATGAGAAGGAGACAGAAAACCGGAAACTACAGGCCAGTTAGCTTAACATCTGTCATAGGGAAAATGTTAGAAACTATTATTAAAGAAGCTATAGCTGGGCACTTGGATAAGTTCAAGGTCATCAGGCAGATTCAACATGGTTTAGTGAAAGGGAAATCATGTTTATCCAATTTATTGGAGTTCTTTGAGGAAATAACATGTGCTGTGGATCAAGGGGAACCAGTGGATGTGCTGTACTTTGATTTCCAGAAGGCATTTGATAAAGTACCACATCAAAGGGTATTACAGAAAATAAAAGCTCATGGTGTAGGGGGTAACATATTGACATGGATAGAAGATTGTCTGGCTAACAGGAAGCAGAGAGTTGGCATAAATGGGTCTTTTTCCGGTTGGCAAGATGTGATGAATGGTGTGCCACAGGAATCAGTGCTGGGACCTCAACTGTTTACAATTTATATAAATAACTTGGATGAAGGGATGGATGGGATGGTTGCCAAATTTGCTGATGACACAAAGATAGGTAGGAAAGTAAGTTGTGAAGAGCACATAAGGAGGCTACAAAAATATATAAATAGGTTAAGTGAGTGGGCAAAGATCTGGCAAATAAAAAAACAAACATGGAAAAAAATGGAAATTGTCCATTTTGGCAGGAAGAATAAAAGAGAAGCATATTATCTTAATAGTGAGAAATTGCAGAACTTTGAGATGCAGAGAGATCTGGGTGTCTTAGTGCATGAACAACAAAAGGCTAATGTGCAAGAACAAGTAACTAGGAAAGCTAATAGAATGTTATCATTTATTATGAGGGGAATTGATTACTAAAGTAGGGAGGTTCTGCTTCAGTTGTTCAGGGCACTAGTGAGACCACTTCTGGAGTACTGTGTACAATATTGGTCTCCTTATTTAAGGAAGGTTGTAAACGTGTTGGAAGCAGTTCAGAGAAGATTTATCAGACTAATACCGGGAATGGGTTGGTTGTCTTATGAGGAAAAGCTGGACAGGCTAGGCTTGTATCCACTGGAGTTTAGAAGAGTAACAGGTGACTTGATTGAAACATATAAGGTTCTGAGGTGTCTTAACAGGATGGATGTGGAGAGGGTGTTTCCACCTGTGGAAGAATCTATAACTAGGGGTCACTGTTTAAAAATAAGGGGTTGCCCATTTAAAACAGAGATGAGGTGAAATTTTTTTCTCTCAGAGGGTCATGAGCCTTTGGAATTCTCTTCCTGAAAAGGTGGTAGAAACAGAGTCTTTGAATATTTTTGAGGCAGATGTGGATAGATTCTTGGTAAGGGGGTGATAGGTTATTGGGGATAGGCAGGATGCAGATTTGAGGTTACTATCAGATCAGCCATGATCGTATTAAATGGCACAACAGGCTTGAGGGGCTGAATGGCCTACTTCTTGTTCGTATATATATTTATATAATTATACCCAATAATGTTATTATTTAGACTTAGTTCCTCTGGTCCCATGTGGGACAATGGGCAGCAAGACTCTGCCACCGGCCCTAGCCCATCACAATCCCGTTCTCTCCAGCCCAGGTGTTGGTGTCCTGCTTTTGGAGGTTCACCTTAAGTGTACTTTGCCAGCTCTTCTTTGGTCGCTCCCATCTTCTCCTTCTTCTCCTGCCTGCTGGTGTCCATTCTACTGCCACTCTGGCAAGGTGTACATCCAGGAGACTAAGGATATGGCCTGCTATCCTCAGTTGTCTATCCATCACGATGTCCCTCAGGAACCTCTAACCAGTCCTCTGAAGTACCTCCTCATGGGTGATGCTGTCTCTCCATGTGATGCCCAAGATCTTATGAAGGCAGCGCTAGTGAAAGACATCCAACTTCTGTGATTTGCTGTTCTCCTCCATGTCAGGCTGGCATAGATTGCGATTGGTACTACTATGGACAAGTAGAGTCAGAGCTTCATGGTCGTGTTGATGCTGTTTGATGCACACATGTTATATATGATAATGTTATATGTTATAATAAATGACTGATACACCCCAAGGGTGTGAAGCGTGTGTGGAAAGAAAAACACAATGTCACCAGTCTGAAAGGTTAACTTTGTTTCCACAGGTGTTTCCAGATCCGCTGTCTGTTTCCAGCATTTTATACTTTTATTCCAGATTTTCAGCATCTGCAGTATTTTGCTTCTGTTTAAATTTAGATTAAATCTGCTGTGAAATTGATTCTTCCTATATCTGGCCGTGCAGGTTTCACTTTGTAAAAGTTACCTTTGACATTAGAAAGAAGTTCCAAAACAATTACCTTTATATGTCTGCTGTCCTGGGGAAGCTGCAGGCACCCGCTGTTTACAGTCACCAAATTCAGACTCCTCCCACACAAACTTTGCCAAAGACCACCAGATAATCTCAACCGAGAAATTAAAACAGAAAATGTGGCAATATTCAGAAGGTTAGGCAGCATCTCTGGAGATAGAAAAACAAATCTAACTTGCATTTATATAGTGACTTTAATATCCCAAAGCGCTTCCAGACTCAACCAGTCAAAGGACATTGAGACAGGAAGATGCTAGGACAGGTAGCCAATAATTTGGTGGAAGAGTTTGTTTTTAATGAGCACCTGGAAGGGAGAGGTTTTATGAGGGCGGACAGACTTAGAGAGGAAATTCCAGAGTGTGGGAGGCACCAATGAAGAAGCAAAGGGATGCACAAGAGGACAGAGTCAGTGAAACGCAGAGATCTCAGAGGGTTGTAGTTCTGGAGATAGGGAAGGCGGAGGCCATGTTAGGATTTGAAAACAAGATAATAATTTTAAAATTGAAGGGTTAACTCACCAGGAGCCATTGCGGATCAGCGAGCATAGGGATGATGGATGAACAGAACGTGGTGTCAGTTAGGATAGTTTTTGATGAGATGAAGTTTACAGAGGGTAGAATGAAGCTGACTGGCCGGCAGAGAGTGGGACAGTTAGATCTGGAAGTAATAAAGGGTTTCAGCAGCAGATGAGCTGAGACAGGAGTGGAGTCAGTTGATGTTGTTGAAATGGAAACAGGGGGTCTTTGTGATTGAGCGGAGATGAGCTTGGAGGCTCAGCTGGGGGTAAGATTGTGAGGAGTCTGCTTCAATCTGAGACAGTAGCCCAGGAGGGGATGGAGTCCTCTCAGCAATCCAGGTATTGGCTCTTCCTCATCACTGATGAACAGCATTTAAAAAGAAACAGTGGGAAGCGAGAGGGGAAACACAGCAACCACAGAAAGGTAGTGAACAGGCAATGGTTAAAAGGAGGAAAATATATTCACATGAGCCAAAAGGAGAAATAATGAGTCAGCTCAAAAGTTTATAGGATACATATGTCTCGGTCTGTGTCTATATCTGTATCAATGTCTGTGTCTATGTCTGTATCATTGTCTGCATCTATGTCTGTGTCTCTGTATCATTGTCTGTGTCTCTGCCTGTGGCCGGATGGTTAACAGTGAGTGTCTTGGGCTACAGGAAGATATAGATGGGATGGTCAAATGGGCAGATAACTGGCAGTTGGAATTTAACCCTGAAAAGTGTGAGGTGATACACATTGGAAGGAGTAATTTGACAAGGAAGTATTCAATGAATGGCATGGCACCAGGCAGTTCTGAGGAACAAAGGGACCTTGACATGTGTGCCCATAGACCTCTGAAGGCAGAGGGGCATGTTAGTGGGGTGAGGAAAAAGACATATGGGACACTTGCCTTTATCAATCGAGGCATAGATTACAAAAGTAGGGAGGTCATGCTGGAGTTGTATAAAACCTTAATGAGGCCACAGCTGGAGTACTGTGTGCAGTTCTGGTCACCACATTATAGGAAGGATGTGATTGCACTGGAGGGGGTGCAGAGGAGATTCACCAGGATGTTGCCTGGGATGAAACATTTAAGTTAAGAAGAGAGGTTGGATAGACTTGGGTTGTTTTCGTTGGAGCAGAGAAGACTGAGGGGCGACCTGATCGAGGTGTACAAGATTATGAGGAGCATGGACAGGTTGGATAGGGAGCAGCTGTTCCCCTTTGTTGAAGGGTCAGTCACAAGGGGGCATAAGTTCAAGGTGAGGGGCAGGAGGTTATGGGGGATGTGAGGAAAAACTTTTTTACCCAGAGGGTGGTGACGGTCTGGAATGCGCTGCCTGGGAGGGTGGTGGAGGCGGGTTGCCTCACATCCTTTAAAAAGTACCTGGATGAGCACTTGGCAAGTCATAACATTCAAGGCTATGGACCAAGTGCTGGTAAATGGGGTTAGGTAGGTAGGTCAGGTGTTTCTCATGTGTCGGTGCAGACTCGATGGGCCAAAGGGCCTCTTCTGCACTGTAATTCTGTGTGATTCTAACATTGTCTGTGTCTCTGTATCATTATCTGTGTTGCTGTCTGTGTCTCTGTCTGTGACTCTGTATCACTGTTTGTGTCTCCGTCTGTGTCTCTGTCTGTGACTCTGTATCATTGTGTCTCTGTTTGTATCCTTGTCTGTGTCTCTCTCTGTGTCTCTGTCTGTAACATTGTCTGTGTCTGCCCGCATCACTATCCTTGTCTATGTCTGCATCTTTGCCTGTGCCACTGCCTGTGTCTCCATCTTTATATTATTACTGCTGCTTGTTTCAGGGCCTGTATTTCCTTAAGTTTCCATTTCTATCCTATATTTATACTCTCCTGTGAGCTGCTGTTATTTGCATTAATCCAGACAGATTTCCTGAATTTAGGGATGTTCTTGGCAAACATCAGAATTAAACAGTTGAAATACTGCACAGTTCCTTCCTGAGACAGATGGCCATCAATGTGAATCCCGCTGCAGGACTGAGCACTTAGTCTAAGATGACACTTTAGTCCAGCAGTGGGAGAATGCTGTACTGTCAGAGGTGCTGCCCCTCAGATAAGCCTTAAACCTCCTGCCAGGTCTTGTGTTTCTGATAAACAGTAAGGTCCTACAGCAAAGAGCAGAGTTTCCTGGCCAGTCTCCATTAGTTATTCATCTCTTTACAGGAATGTTGCTGCTCTTGTATTTAGTGAGACTGAGTCCACTAGACAAAATGATTCAGGATTTAGTATCAATTCATTACCAGAGTGACTTGTTCACATCTTCCACTATCTGGCCTCACTGAAGGTGGCCCTACAGTTACAGCCATTATCTGGAGATTTTCTGTTTCTTAGACCAGTTATTTCCTCTCCTGAGCTGCTGAGAGTGCAGCCCAAACTAATCACCAGCAGCTTCACATCCCTAATCTTCCTGAACTATAAAGTGATCATCTCAGCAATAATCCTCTGTAAACGGACTAAGAGATACTATCAGAACCTCCGTCACAATATTAATCCCAATATAAAGTCAATATAACACAATGCACAGAATACAGTTAAACCTTATTAAAGGCACATGGACCATTTATATTGTACCACATGCACCAGTGCACAGATCTTATGAGGTAAATGGTCCAGTGTGTTTCCTCGCCCAATCTCCTTCCATTAAGAAGCATGAATAGGAGGCATCACACTGTCAGTTCATTAGTGTCACAATCACTAGCATCGCACTGTCACACTCATTAGTGTTACAATCACTAGTGTCACACTGTCACCCTCATTAATGTCACAATCACTAGTGTCACATGGTCACACTCATTAGTGTCACAATCACTAGTATCACACATCACACTCATTAGTGTCACATGGTCACACTCAGTGTCACTAGTGTCACATGGTCACACTCATTAGTGTCACAATCACTAGTGTCACGCTGTCACACTCATTAATGTCACAATCACAAGTGTCACATGATCACACTCAGTGTCACAATCACTAATGTCACATGGTCACACTCATTAATGTCACAATCACTAGTGTCACACGGTCACACTCATTAGTGTCACAATCACTAGTGTCACACATCAAACGCATTAGTCTCACAATCACTAGTGTCACATGGTCACACTCATTAGTGTCACAATCACTAGTGTCACACGGTCCCACTCATTAATGTCACAATCACTAGTGTCACGCTGTCACACTCATTAATGTCACAATCACTAGTGTCACGCTGTCACACTCATTAATGTCACAATCACTAGTGTCACATGATCACACTCATTAGTTTTACAATCACTAGTGTCACACAGTCACACTCATTAGTGTCACAATCACTAGTGTCACATGATCACACTCATTAATGTCACAATCACTAGTGTCACATGATCACACTCATTAGTGTCACAATCACTAGTGTCACGCCGTCACACTCATTAGAGTCAGTCACTAGTGTCACTCCTGCTATAGTATCGAATGTGTTATATAGCGGAGAGACACCCACAATAGTATCACACAGTTAGTATGACACACACTGTTGTGAGGGAATGCCTGAAATCCTTTCCTGATCTTTTGAGCACTAACAGTGGATAAACTGGGCTGTCGCTCCCGGACTACACTGGAATTTAAAAACATTTCAGACAGCGGTATGTGCAGTTTTTCACAGTTCACACGGTGATCTTACTCCAGATTCAATCACCCAGCTCCTGGTTTCAAATCAAACATTCAGAATTGCATCTGGACAAGTTCGGGAGTTTCATTCGGCTGATCTATCAATCTTTACAAGATTCGGATCCTGTGTCCCAGGAATCAGTGACTAAAAGCTAATCCTCTGCAGCAAAACAGCCGACAGGGGCCACCCTCCATAAACTAACACAAAAAATAACAAAAGATAATCTCTGACCCCATTGACGCAGATTGTGAACCTGTTCCACGTGCACCTCGAGGCTGAACCCAGTGATTAACACCGAGAATGAGATGAAAACTGCCAGTTTGCCCCTGACACGGGTCCGTGTTTCACATCAGCTCCTCCCTTCGGTCCGAGAGTAAACTGCAGAGGCCAGGGGGCAGCACATTGGCCAAAACGATTCTTTAAACTTGACCTGAAGTGAGGCGCGAGTGGAGATCAGGTTGAGTCAATCAGGCAGTTACCAAAGAGCAAAGCGTGTGCAGCACAGGCTGCTCAAGCAGATTAAGTGTGGAGAGTATTAAAGGAGAAAAGATCATTCTGATCCTCTCCAGGTTCAGTGCGGGACTCAGGTATCGGGACAAGAATTGTCTGTGACTTTTTAATGTAAGTAAGGGATATTTTCATTTATTTACCAAAATCAGAGTTAGCTCAGGAAGCCGGAATTTGCGAAGATAATTTGAAATACTTGTAGACAGGAGACAGCCCCTCCGAAAGTGCAGCAATCCCTCAGCACTTTTTTTATTCATTCACGGGATGTGGGCTTCGCTGGCTGGGCCAGCATTTATTGCCCATCCCTAGTTGCCCTTGAGAAGGTGGTGGTGAGCTGTCTTCTTGAACCGCTGCAGCCCATGTGGTGTAGGTACACCCACTGTGCTGTTAGGGAGGGAGTTCCAGGATTTTGACCCAGCGACAGTGAAGGAACGGTGATATATTTCCAAGTCAGGATGGTGAGTGACTTGGAGGGGAACTTCCAGCTGGTGGTTTTCCCCATGTACCTGCTGCCCTTGTCCTTCTAGATGGTAGCGGTCGTGGGTTTGGAAGATGCTGTTGGAGGAGCCTTGGTGAATTCCTGCAGTGCATCTTATCGATGGTATACACTGTGGCTATTGTGTGTCGGAGGTGGAGGGAGTGAATGTTTGTGGATGGGGTGCCAGTCAAGCTGGATGCTTTGTCCTGGAGGGTGTCAAGCTTCTTGAGTGTTGTGGGAGCTGCACTCATCCAGGCAAGTGGAGAGTATTCCATCCCACTCCTGACTTGCACCTTGTAGATGGTGAACAAGATTTGGGGAGTCAGGAGGTGAGTTACTCATCCCAAGATTCCTAGCCTCTGATCTGTTCTTGTAGCCACTATATATGGCTAGTCCAGCTCAGTTTCTGGTCAATGGTAACCCACAGGATTTTGATAGTGAGGGATTCGGTGATGGTAATGCCATTGAACATCAAGGGGTGATGGTTAGATTCTCTCTTGTTGGAGATGGTCATTGCCTGACACTTGTGTGGCATGAATGTTACTTGCCACTTGTCAGCCCAAGCCTGGATATTGTCCAGGTTCTTGCTGCAATTGGACATGGATATGAGTCGTGAATGGTGCTGAACATTGTGCAATCATCAGCGAACATCCCCACTCCTGGCCTTATGATGGAAGGAAGGAAGTACTGACCCTCTGACAATGTAGGACTCCCTCAGTTCTCATCCTCCGACAGTATAAGATTCCTTCAGTACTGCCCCTCAGACAATGCAACACTCCCTCAGTAGGGCATTGGAGTGTCATCCTAAGTCATGTGCCCTCAAGCTTCTGGGGCGGCACTTGAACTCACGACCTCGCGATCCAGAATGTAAGGAATATGCAAATAATTATATCTCATTAGTTTCAGATAAGTAAAAAGGAAAGTTAGTCTCCAGCGTTTTACCAGGACCTAAACGGAAGGAAATGATAGAAATAAAAACAGAAAAGCTGGAAATACTCATCAGGTCAGGCAGCATCTTGAGGGAAAAAACGACTGTTTCTCATTACATTTCATCACCATTGAATGAAAAATAACAGGTATGCGAATAATTACAGGGCAGTGAATTCATTAAAGTGATCAGACCAGATAAATTGCCCGGGTTTGGAATCATCATCTCAATCTAATATGATTGTTTGAACAGCACATGTACAGCGGAGTTGAATTTGAATCTGTCCATCTCTACCTCCCCCCATCCCCCACACAAGCCGTTAAGGTTACGGATTTCAGTCGGTGCAGTTCCCTGGGATATTGGCGGGTTATCTCAAAAACAATTCAACTGCCCGCTGGGTGTTTCCCCTTTAAAACTCCAAGGAGTTGGATTTAGGATGTTGGGATTAGGATATCCTGCAGTGCTCTGTCTTTCAGTCCAGTCCAGCATCAGCCATGTTTGAACCGGCTCAATGCGCCGAATCGTGTTCCAGCCCAGCAGTCTAAGGGTTAATGATAGAATTTGATAAATTCCGGGTGACCGAATTCCCATCAGCATTGATGATCGAGAATGTGTGTTGTTTATTAAAGGGCAAGTCTGGTTTCAAGACGTCGAAATGCTCAGAAAGAATGAAAGCGTTAGCTGAGAGTTGTTCAAGAACATGACCTGTCCCATCATTTCAACATTCACTGGAAATTTCCACGTAACCCGAGTTGCTGTGTAGACCTGGGACCGAACCCAGGAACATTCCTGATCAGTAACGTTAGCGAGGAATAAATACTGTCTTTAGCTTTCTGACCTTGTTTATAATTTCTCTGCAAAAGGCCAACAGAAGAACATTTTTCAGGTGTGTGTGTGTTTTTTTTAACAATACGATTGACATGAGGAACCAGTTTCCCCCCTCCCGGACTCCCCCTGTGTCCGGTTCTCTCGCTCATCGGATGGTGTCCTGGCGGTAAAAGCTGGAGTTCTGGAGAAGGGTCCTGGCCTCGATGATGCCTCACCTGCTGAGAACTTCCAGCATTTTCTGTTTTTAAATCAGTGAGATTTAGACCTTCAAGCGACAGAGTTTAACAATAATCCTGCCCCGTGATTGTCCGTCCCAACGACAGGTTTGTGGATTCACTTCAGATAATTAAAACCTGAGTTAATTAAGGAACCTGTCCTCCTGAGATACTGATTGGGAAGCTCAGTAAGAAGATTAACACAATCCGATTACCGGAATTAAGGTTTGAGGCGCCATTTACGCTTAACGGGGAACAGGGTGATGAACAGGGATTTAACTCCCATTCGGATGTAAATCTGAAGCAATGTTATTGGCTGGGAAATTAGACCTGCAGGATCTTCACTTTTGTCTCTTATTGAATCGTCACATGTAAATTGTTTCCGTACAACTTTGTTCCTCCGACATGAGATAATCTTTGTGCTCGTGACTTGGATGGATCAGGAGACGATGTGATGAAAGCGGGCGGGGTAAATACAGTTTAGTGATCAGTTAATATTGAATGTTGATTTGAGGTGTGGGTGGTGGGTGTGCTCGGATTTGTTCCTGTGTTTAACATCGTCTTCCACCAGTTTCGGTGGCGCTGGGTTCGGATCAGAAATGAAAAGGAAATTGCATCAAAAAGAGAAATATTAAAATATGGACAGCAAACTGGATCAGACTGGGTGGGATATTAAAGGGGGGAGTGGCAGTGAGATTAGACTGGGTAGGATATTAATGGGGGTGGCAATGTGATTAGACTGGGTGGGGTATTAAGGGGGTGGCAGTGGGTTTAGACTGGGTGGGGTATTAAGGGGGTGGTAATGCAATTAGACTGGGTGGGGTATTAGGGGGTGGCAGTGGGATTAGACTGGGTGGGGTATTAGGGGGTGGCAGTGGGATTAGACTGGGTGGGGTATTAGGGGGTGGCAGTGGGATTAGACTGGGTGGGGTATTAGGGGGTGGCAGTGGGATTAGACTGGGTGGGGTATTAAGGGGGTGTGGATTTTAAAGAAAAAGCAGCTGATTGGTGAGTAAATCCTGGGAGCAGACTCGGAGGGAGGAGCACCGGAGTGGTGAGTATAAATCTAGTTTACATTAGGGATTTGCAGACTTGGAGGGAGGAGCACTGGAGCGATGACCTCGGGGCACAGAGTAACTGAAGCCAAAACTGAAAAAGTGACATCACAGGAAAGCTATGATTGGTTGGTAGGAAATCTGCACCAAATTTGAAAAAAAAACACTGCAAAGCTAATTAATAAATTAATTAACTAAATTGAGATGGCTGGGCAGGTGATGTGCTGTAGCTATATCATGTGGGAGCTGGCAGATCCCTATTGTGAGCCGCAGTGACCACATCTGCAGCAAGTGTTGGTTGCTGGACGAACTCCAGCTCAGAATTGATGAACTGGAGTCTGAGGTCTGGATGCTGCAGCACATCCAGGAGGGGGAGAGTTACCTGGACGCTTTGTTTCAGGAGGCGGTCACACCGGGTATATTAAGTACCTCAAGTTCAGTCAGTGGTCAGGGTCAGCAGGGTGTAACTGCAAGTGAGGCAGGTAGAGGGATCCTGTGTTCAGGAGCCTCAGCTCTTGACCTTGTCCAACAGGTACGAGGTACTTGCTCCCTGTGTGGATGAGGAACAGGGCTGTAGGGAGGATGAGCCAGCTGACCATGGCACAGGAGGCCATTCAAGAGGGGGATCAAAAAGGCAAGTGGTTGTTGTAGGGGATTCTATAATTAGGGGAATTGATAGCATCCTTTGTAAGCGGGATTGAGAGTCCCGCATGGTAAGTTGCCTGCCCGGTGCCAGGGTGACCGGCTTGAAAGGATTTCGGAGAGGGAGGGGGAGGATCCAGTTGTTGTGGTCCAGGTCAGGACAAATAACATAGGTAAGACTGGGAAAGAGGACCTGTTTGGGGATTATCAGGAACTAGGAACTAAATTAAAGAACAGGTCCTCAAGGGTTCTAGTGAAAAGGGTAAATAGGGTGGTCAACAGGACTTTAAACTAGAAAGTTGGTGTGGTGGGGGGAGGGTAAAACTCCAAGAAGTATGACTAATGGGAAACAAAGCAGCAGGTTAGCGTGTGGGGGGGGGGGGGGGGGGGGGGGTGGATTCAACTTCATGGAAAATTATGAAAAAACTGAAAAGAAAGGAGAGCCCAGGAGAGGCTATTAAAGTCTCCAGAACACAAAATAGGACAGAGTGTTTGGAAAGGGCTAGGAATCTAACTTCAAGCACATCAGATAAAGGGACAACAATGAAAAAGGGGACGGGAAATACAGAACTGAAGGTGTTGTATCTGAATGCACGCAGTATACGAAATAAGGTAAATGAGCTTGTGGCGCAGATTGAAATTGGCAAGTATGATGTGGGCATCACAGAGACATGGCTGCAAGGGGATCAGGACTGGGAGCTAAATATCCAAGCATATACATCCTATCAAAAAGATAGGCAGGTTGGCAGAGGGGATGGGGTTGCTTTGTTAGTAAGAAATGAAATTAAATCGATAGCAAGAAACGACGTACAGAGAGATGATGTAGAATCTGTGTGGTTAGAGTTGACGAACCGCAAAGGTAAAAAAACCATAATGGGAGTTATGTACAGGCCTCCGAACAGTAGTCAGGATGTGGGGCACAAGGTACACCAGGAGATAGAAAAGGCATGTAAGAAAGGCAAGGTTACAGTGATCATGGGGGATTTCAATATGCATGTAGACTGGGAAAATCAGGTTGGTAGTGGATCCCAAGAAAAGGAATTTGTGGAATGTCTACAAGATGGCTTTTTGGAGCAGCTTGTGGTGGAGCCCACTAGGGAACAGGCAATTCTAGATTTAGTGATGTGTAATGAGGCTTATTTGATAAGGGAGCTTAAGGTGAAGGAACCCTTAGGAGGAAGTGACCATAATATGATAGAATTTACCCTGCAATTTGAGAGGAAAAAGCTGGAATCAGATGTAACTGTATTACACTTGAATAAAGACAACTACAAAGGCAAGAGGGAGGAGCTGGCCAGAATTGACTGGGAGATGAGCCTAGCAGGAAAGACAGTGGAACAGCAATGGCAGGAGTTTCTGGGAGTAATTTGGGAGACACAGCAAAAATTCATCCCTAGGAAGAAGAAGCATACTAAAGGCAACCATGGCTGACAAGAGAAGTCAGGGACAGCATAAAAGCTAAAGAGAAAGCATACAATGCGGCAAAGAACAGTGGGAAACCAGGGGATTGGGAAGCCTACAAAGACCAACAGAGGACAACTAAAAAAGAAATAAGGAGGGAGAAGATTAAATATGAGGGTAAACTAGCCAGTAATATAAAAAAAGATTGCAAGAGTTTTTTTTTAAATATATAAAGGGTAAGAGAGAGGCAAAAGTGGACATTGGGCCAGTGGAAAATGACGCTGGAGAAGTAGTAGTGGGGAACAAAGAAATGGCGGAGGAACTGAATAGGTACTTTGTGTCAGTCTTCACAAGTAACATTCCCAAGTTCAAGAGAGTCGGGGGACAGAGGTGAGTATGGTGGCCATTATCAAAGAGAAGGTGCTAGGAAAACTGAAAGGTCTGAAGGTGGATAAATCACCTGGACCAGATGGATTACACCCCAGAGTTCTGAAGGAGATAGCTGAAGAGATAGTGGAGGCGTTAGTGGTGATCTTTCAAGAATCACTGGAGTCAGGGGGGTCCCAGAGGACTGGAAAATCATTAATGTAACCCCCCTGTTTAAGAAGGGAGTGAGACAAAAGATGGGAAATTGCAGGCCGATTAGCCTGACCTCGGTCGTTGGTAAGATCTTAGAGACCATTATTAAGGATGAGATTTCAGAATACTTGGAAGTACATGGTAAAATCGGGCAAAGTCAGCATGGTTTCATCAAGGGGAGGTCATGCCTGACAAATCTGTTAGAATTCTTTGAGGAGGTAACGAGTAGGTTAGACAAAGGAGAGTCAATGGATGTTACCTACTTGGACTCCCAGAAGGCCTTTGACAAGGTGCCGCACAGGAGGCTGCTCAGTAAGATAAGAGCCCATGGTGTTAGAGGCAAGGTACTAGCATGGATAGAAGATTGGCTGCCTGGCAGAAGGCAGAGAGTGGGGATAAGGGGGTCCTTCTCAGGATGGCAGCCAGTGACTAGTGGAGTTCTGCAGGGGTCAGTGTTGGGATCACAACTTTTCACTTTATACATTGATGACCTAGATTAAGGAAGTGAGGGCATCCTGGCTAAGTTTGCAGATGATCCAAAGATAGATGGAGGGGCAGGTAGTATTGAGGAGGCAGGGAGGCTGCAGAAGGATTTGGACAGGTTAGGAGAATGGGCAAAGAACTGGCAGATGGAATACAACATGGGGAAGTGTGAGGTCATGCACTTTGGTAGGAAGAATAGAGGCATAGATTATTTCCTAAATGGGGAGGGAATTCAGAAATCTGGAGTGCAAAGGGACTTGGGAGTTCTAGTCCAGGATTCTCTTAAGGTTAACTTGCATGTTGAGTCGGTAGTTAGGAAGGTAAAAGCAATGTTGGCATTTATTTCGAGAGGACTGGAATATAAAAGTAGGGTTGTGCTGCTGAGACTTTATAAGGCTCAGGTCAGACCACATTTAGAATATTGTGAGCAATTTTAGGCCTCGTATCTCAGGAAGGATGTTCTGGCCCTGGAGAGGGTCCAGAGGAGGTTCACGAGAATGATCCCAGGAATGAAAGGCTTAACATATGAGGAACGTTTGAGGACTCTGGGTCTATACTCGATGGAGTTTAGAAGGATGAGGGGGGATCTGATTGAAACTTACAGAATACTGAAAGGCCTGGATAGAGTGGACATGGGGAAGATGTTTCCATTAGTAGGAGAGACTAGGACCCGAGGGCACAGCCTCAGAGTAAAGGGAAGACCTTTTAGAACAGAGATGAGGAGAAACTTCTTTAGCCAGAGAGTGGTGAATCTATGGAATTCATTGCCACAGAAGGCTGTGGAGGCCAGGTCATTGAGTGTATTTAAGAATGAGATGGATAGGTTCTTGATTGGTAAGGGGATCAAAGGTTACGGAGAGAAGGCAGGAGAATAGGGTTGCGAAACTTATCAGCCATGATTGAATGGCGGAGCAGACTCGATGGGCCAACTGGCCTAATTTCTGCTCCTATGTCTTATGGCAGTGGGATTAGACTGGGTGGGGTATTAAGGGAGGGAGGGGGTGTTGGCAGTGGGATTAGACTGGATGCTCATGCAGAAAAAACTCCAGTGCAGGCCTGAACACCAATTTTGAATGCACTATTTCTTTGCTGGAACATTCTGTGAAATCTTAGTTTTTTTGTTTGGTGTGAGGCAAATTTGTTGTGAAGGAAAGTTTCACATTTTCCTGCTCTCATTTTGTTCGTATTTTCAAAGATTTGGTCTTTCCTGAGGAATCTATTTGCAGTTTCAGTATTGTCAGTTTCAATTTACACTAGAGAGATGTGCAGATCATCTACAAATACTATTCCTTACAGCAAGTCAAACACAGCAACATGGAGAATTTAATTCATATTAAACTAAATTATCTAGAGTAAGAACATCCCAACAACCAGTAATCAGGCACAGGGAAATATCAGGTAAGTTTTACTGCATAAAAGTTTGATATGTATCTTGTAATTCTGTATTTTAATAAAATAGTCCCGTCTCTGCCTGTGTCTCTGTCTCTGCCTGTGTCTCTTTCTTTGTGTGTGTCTGTGTCTCTGCCTGTGTCTATGTCTCTGGTCTGTGTCTGTCTGCATGTCTGTCTGTGTGCTTCTGGTCTGTGTCTGTGTATCTGTGTGTGTCTGTTTGTCTCTGAGAGAGAATTCATCTTTTCCAAACAGCCGAACACATTCAATTCCAGATATCAATTTATTTCCCCAAAATAAACATTCCAGTTTTTAAGTGGAAAATGTCAGAGGTGATTTTCATGTGTCCCTTCTTGAGGCACTGCAGAATTAATTGAACCAAGCATAGTGTCTAATTCTAAACTGCATAAAATTGTAAAGTTCTCTAGCCCTGCAACCCTTCAAAACTTAGCTATTCCTTTAACATTGGCCTCTGTGCATTCCCGAATCTTCATCCCATCATTGACCTGTCCCTAGCCATCTAAATCCTAAACTCTGGAAGCCCCTTCTGAAACTTGTCACCCCCCCCCCCCCCCCCCCCCCCCCCCCCCACCACACACAATACCTTGGGGTTCATAGTGATTTTGCACTTCAGGACAATTTTCTATGACTACAGGTGCTATATAAATGAAATTTATAGTTGTAATGTAATGACATTAGGGGAAGGATGCAATAAACATGACATCATTGAAACCCAGAGTTTCCGATGCATCTGCTAGATTCCATAAGATTACATTGGATATGAGGCACAGAAAGAGGCTATTCAGAGAGACAAAAGATTTCAGGAGGGATTTCCAGAGTTTAGGCTCCAGATGGCTAGGGACAGGATAATGGTGGGATGAGGGGTGAGGGGTGTGCAAAGGCCAACGTTAAAGGAATACTGAGGTTTTGGAGCCTTGTTGGGCTCCACTCGAGATTCTATCATTATTTGCAGATGATACGAAGCTTGGGAGTGTTGTGAATTGCAAGGAGGATGGTGTGGAGCTTCAAGAGGACATAGACAAGTTGGTGGAGTAGGCAGATAGGTGGCAGATGAAGTTTGATGCAGAGAAGTGTGAGGTGATGCATTTTGGTAGGAAGAACATGGAGCGACAATATAAAATAAGGGGTGCAATTTTTCAGGAACAGAAAGACTTGGGTGTATATGTGCATAGATCATTGAAGGTGGCAGGACAGGTGGAGAGAGCAGTTAATAAAGCATATAGTATCCTGGGCTTTATTAATAGGGCCTTAGAGCACAAGAGCAAGGAGGTTATGCTGAATTTATATAAGGCATTTGTTAGACCTCAGCTAGAGTATTGTGTACAGTTCTGGGCACCACACTATAGGAAGGATGTGAACCCATTGGAGAGAATGCAGAAGAGGTTTGCACAAATGGTTCCAGGGATGATACACTTCAGCTATGAGGATAGATTGAAGAGGTTGGCACTGTTCTCCTTGGAGAGAAGAAGACTAAGAAGAAATTTGATAGAGATGCTCAAAATCATGAGGGGCTGGGCAGAGTAGATAGGGAGAAGCTGTTCCCGCTTGTAAAAGGATCAGGAACGAGAGGGCACAGATATAAAGTGAGTTGCAAAAGAAGCAAATGTGATATGAGAAAAAAACTTTTTCACACAATGAGTGGTTCGGGTCTGGAATGCGCTGCCTGGAAGTGTGGTGGAGGCAGGTTCAATCAAGGCATTCAAGAGTGCATTGGATGTATACTTGAATAGAAACTGTGTGCAGAGATACGGGGAAAAGGCAGGGCAATGGCACTAGGTCATACTGCTCATTTGGAGAGCCAGTGCAGACATGATGGGCCGAATGGCCTCCTTTTGAGCCGTTAAGATTCTGTGAGTTCTACTGAAATTCTCCCCTGGACAGAGATCCGCACCGACAACAACTATTTGATAATATAACCGGGACCTAGACGCAGAATCAAATCGATCACCTGCAGTTTTCCAGGGAATTCGGAAACTTCACAAATTACCCACAGGACATCGAGGCTCTTCGTACCTTCCTCGCCCCGGATTGGCAGTGATGTGGGAGCCGTGCTCAGGGTACAGTACATCCGGAGAAACAACTCGGCAAATAGGACGGGATGTCCCCTGATTCATTGGATTAAGGCAGCATATCATTAAGCGTTCAGTTCATCTTGTAGAGTGCCAGCCTGTCTGAAGAACATCTGTGTACAAAATAAACCAAAAGATTCGACACTCAAACATAAAGAGGCGGTTAAGGGGTGGGGGGGCAAACCTGTTAGATGGTCCTGCAACAGTGGTTTAGCCCTTTTGAGTACTGAATTTTATCACTTATTATCCACACGGATAGGTAGGAAAGATATTAACTGGTCGGAATTTCCATGAAATGACCCTGAACTTCTCCTGCAACTTTGGCAGAATCCAAGGAGAGGTTAAAGTTAAACGGCTGCTTTCAACCGTTTGCACTCGTTCACCGGGAGTTTCGTCGATTTTCCACAGAGAAAATCCTGGAAATTCCAGCCAGCCTCCAAAATATATGTGGACCTTGAGGCACTAGAGTTGCAGCAGTGGAGAGATGGGCTTCAACAGGACCAACTAGGACCCGTTTCTTTAGGAAATCACGAGAAACCTGCAGATTATTGACCCAGTACTTAAGGACCAGAATAAAAGCAAAATACTGCGGATGCTGGAGATCTGGAGTTAAAAACAGAAAATGCTGGAACAACTCGGGGAGAAGACTCGAAATGTTAACCCTCTCTCCACAGAAGCTGCCGGACTGGCTGAGCTTTTCCAGCATTTTCTGTTTTTATTTCAGATCTCCAGCCAGTCCGGCAGCTTCTGCGGAGAGAGAAAGAGAGCTAACATTTCGAGTCTTCTTCCGGAGTTTTTCCAGAGTTTTCTGTCTTTATTTAGGGAGCTGTCCAGTCCTTGGGAATGTCTGGAATGGGGTTCGAGCCCATCAGCAGAGACGGCTGGGAATGCCTCTGCGCCAATTCACTCCAGACTTTCCTGAACCAATGATTGTTGTTGTAAGAAATGTCGGAAAATCTCTGCAGTTAGTCACAAGGCAAACTCTGACTGCACTTCGGGAGTGGGGTGTTCTCACGTCATGGGTCTATTTTGGGCGCTTGCTCTTGAGCTGCAGATTTCCTGAAACTGTTGCTCGGTTTTTTTTTCCTTGTTGGGGTTGTTGATGTTTTGGGGTTGTTGATGTTGGCTGATACCCGCCTGAATCTGAGGAATTGTTCAATCTTCTATTGTAACGGCGATGTTTTGTCTTTCAGAGAGATTTTCCTACCTCAGTAACCCCATCCTGTGAAAATGAATACAATTATGCCACCAACTAATGTTTCCGGAGGTGACACCTCCCCTAAAAAGGGGCCACCAAAGTTCAAGCAAAGAGCAACTCGACAGTTCAAGAGCAAACCCCCCAAGGCAGGAGTGAAAGGGTATGAGCTATTTGTTGATTGAACCGTGGGGGAAATCACTAATTCCTGAATCTCAGGTTTGTTAACGGATGAGCTGGAGTTTTTAATGTGAACGACACTCGAACACCCTCCAGTGTTAGCCTCCTACTAAGAGTCAATATTCGTTCCCAAATCAAAAAATACCTGGAAAAACTCAGCAGGTTTGGCAGCATCGGCGGAGAAGAGTACAGTTGACGTTTCGTGTCCTCATGACCCTTCAACAGAGCTAATTAAAAATAGGAGGGGTGAAATATATGCTGGTTTAAGGGGAGGGGGGAGAAGGGGTGGGGGGGGGGTGGTTGTTGGGACAAGCAAGCAGTGATAGGAGGAGATAACCAAAAGATATCACAGACAAAAGAACAAAGAGGTGGTGATATTATCTAAAAAAAATGTGCTAATTAAAAATGGATAGCAGGACACGCAAGGTACAGATAGCTCTATTGGGGTTAGGATGAAATAAAACTAAAAGGGCATAAAAGGTATAGATTTAAAAATAATGGAAATAGGTGGGAAAATAAAAATCCATATAAATTATTGGAAAAAACAAAAAGGTGGGGGAAGAAACAGAAAGTGGGTAGGGATGGAGGAGGGAGTTCAAGATCTATAATTGTTGAACTCAATATTCAGTCCGGAAGGCTGTAAAGTGCCTGGTTGGAAGATGAGGTGCTGTTCCTCCAGTTTGCGTTGAGCTTCACTGGAACAATGCAGCAAGCCAAGGACAGACATGTGGGCAAGAGAGCAGGGTGGAGTGTTAAAATGGCAAGCAACAGGGAGGTCTGGGTGATGCTTGCGGACAGACCGAAGATGTTCTGCAAAGCGGTCACCCAGTCTGCATTTGGTCTCTCCAATGTAGGGGAAACTGCATTGGGAGCAACGAATGCAGTAGACTAAGTTGAAGGAAGTGCAAGTGAAATGCTGCTTCACTTGAAAGGAGTGTTTGGGCCCTTGGATGGTAAGGAGAGAGGAAGTGAAGGGGCAGGTGTTGCATATCTTGTGTTCGCATAGGGAGGTGCTGTAGGAGGGGGTTGAGGAGTAGGGGGTGATGGAGGAGTGGACCAGGGTGTCATGGAGGGAATGATCCCTATGGAATGCCATCAGGGAGGGTGAAGGGAAGATGTGTTTGGTGGTGGCAGCATGCAAATGGCGGAGGATGATCCTTTGAATGCGGAGGCTGGTGGGGTGATAAGTGAGGACAAGGGGGACCCTATCATGTTTCTGGGAGGGAGGAGAAGCTGTGAGGGCTGATGCATGGGAGATGGGCCGGACACGGTTGAGGGCCCTGTCAACCACAGTGGGTGGAAAACCTCAGTTAAGGAAGAAGGAGGACATGTCAGAGGAACTGTTTTTGAAGGTAGCATCATCAGAACAGATGCGACAAAGGCGAAGGAACTGAGAGAATGGGATGGAGTCCTTACAGGAAGCGGGGTGTGAGGAGCTGTAGTTGAGGTAGCTGTGGAAGTCGGTAGGCTTGTAATGAATATTGGTGGACAGTCTATCACCAGAAATTGAGACAGAGAGATCAAGGAAGGGAAGGGAAGTGTCAGAGATGGACCATGTGAAAATGATGGAGGGGTGGAGATTGGAAGCAAAATTAATACATTTTTCCAGGTCCCGACGAGAGCATGAAGCAGCACCAAAGTAATCATCGATGTACCTGAGAAAGAGTTGTGGGAGGGGGCTGGAGTAGGACTGGAATAAGGAATGTTCCACATACCCCATAAAGAGACAGGCATAGCTGGGGCCCATGTGGGTACCCATAGCCACACCTTTTATATGGAGGAAGTGAGAGGAGTTGAAGGAGAAATTGTTCAGTGTGAGAACAAGTTCAGCCAGACGGAGGAGAGTAGTGGTGGATGGGGATTGTTCGGGCCTCTGTTCGAGGAAGAAGCTAAGGGCCCTCAGACCATCCTGGTGGGGGATGGAGGTGTAGAGGGATTGGACGTCCATGGTGAAGAGGAGGCGGTTGGGGCCAGGGAACTGGAAATTGTTGATGTGACATAAGATGTCACTGGAATCACGGATGTAGGTGGGAAGGGACTGGACAAGGGGAGAGAGAAGGGAGTCAAGATAGGAAGAAATGAATTCCATGGGGCAGGATCAGGCTGACACGATCGAAACGTCAACTGTACCCTTCTCCGCCGATGCTGCCAGACCTGCTGAGTTTCTCCAGGTATTTTTTATGTTGGATTTCCAGCATCCGCAGTTTTTTTGTTTTTATATTTGTTCCCAAATGTCTGCTCATAGCATTGGAGCCAGGCATTGACAGGGGTGTCACAGAAAATCAGCATCGGACCTTTCTGCCCTCACTCCTGTGGGGAGATCCATAGACTGTGTGCTGACGGATTGCCCAGATGCCCCAGTGGAGAGGCAGCCCTGACTTAGCTTGGCTGTGCCTTTTCTGCTCCACCGCCCGTGGAACTGTGCCCCACAGGAACAGATATACGAATTAGGAGCAGGAGGCCATTCAGCCCCTTGAGCCTGCTCTGGCATTTGATAACATCATGGCTGATCTGATTGTGGCCCCTACTTTCCTTTCTAACCCCTCATTCCCTTTGACTCCTTTGCCAATCAAGAATCTACCTAACTCAACCTTAAAAATATTCAATGACCAGCCTCCACTGATCCCTGGGGAAGAGAATTCCAAAGACTAAGGACCCTCCTGAGCCAGTGAGTTAGTGGCACCAAGCAGAGTGCAGACCTATTTCACTTCAGAAGAAGTGAAACTTGCTCCTTGCCAGCAGTCTGGACAGCTCTCTACTCCACTCGGTGCCTCAAACTCACCAAGATGAGGTTTAGAAACCGTGATGTGTTCAGTAATGATTGTCAGTGAGTTTTTAGACGGAGCCCCATCTCTTTCACCGACGCCTCTGGTAAAGAACAGAGAGGGCGCATATCACAATGATGGGAATAGAAACTCACTAGTCAAATTCTCCCATTATCTTTGCCCATAATCCAATAATGTAACCAATATTTTTTAAAGTACTTATCTTTTCTTCTGTTGTTACATTAACATTAATTTTAGTGTTTTAATTTTAGTATGAAAGTTGGACTCTGAGCTGACTGTTGTATTCTGACTCCATTCAGAAGTTAGTGGTGTGGCAGGTCACTAACAGACCTAATAACGTGATTAGTAAAATATTGTCACAATGGTGACAGAATGGCTATAGCCCCAGTCTCATACCAATGCTTCAAGCTCTCAGACTGAATTTCTCCCTGAGCTACTCTAAACTGAGGTAAACTGGATGAACACTGGCATTAAAACAACACAGCAAGGAATTTGGACAGTTTGGAAGCAACATAGCATCAGGCATTGTTTCCACACTCTCTACTGTAAACCGGGACAGACAGTGAAGGATTCAAACTTGCAGCATCAATAGAGCAACCCAACTGTGTTCAATTTAAAGGCCATCTCTTTTAAGGAAATGAAAATAACGATTAATAGACTCATTAATCTCAAAGATTGCAATATTAGTGGGCCATTTGCACGACATTACCTTGCCTACTACTTTAACAGAGGTGTGAACTCCACTGAACTGACAAAGGAATATCACACAATTACTTTTAGAATGAGATCAGTCTTCAGACTTTATGAAAATAGGGCAATTTAAAAAAAATGTAGTTACGCTGCTGAGTTGTATTGAGCTTTGCTGGTTTGTGGCAAACTGAGTTTTAGACACTGATTCATTCTCATTCTCCCTCAGGTTTGGAGATGATATTCCTGGAATGGAGGGGCTTGGCACAGGTATGTGTGGAATAATTTCCAACCACTCATTCTAAAGCACTGAACTTTAACCTAATCTCACACTCGCTCTCCGACTGTAGGTCAGGTGAGCATAAAATTGGGCATGTGTACTTACACTCAAACATTGTCAGTGACCACTTGGGCTAGGACTCAGGAAGACTCAGTGCTTCAGGAAATGAGCAAGACTGATATAGAAAACAATCTGGACATAAGAATTTCAATTCTCTCTCTGTTTCTTACAGATATCACTGTGATCTGTCCCTGGGAGGCATTTAACCACTTGGAGCTGCATGAATTGGCTCAGTATGGTATTGTCTGAGACTGGAAGATGCCAACCAGTCGTTAGTGGTCCATGTTTCAGATGAACAGTAACTATAGTGAAGCAGACTTGACTGGGTTACTATTAGAACCAACTGTGCACAATGCATCACCATTAGTGTTCAATCCCATCAGCCTGAACATTGATGTAGCTGTCAGTTTTCAGACTATGATTGTGAGTAGTAGTGTATGGTGTATAATTTAAATATATTTATGTGGCATCCAGTTGTAAAGTTCTACTTTTAACTAACATAAAACTTTAATCTTTGCATTATTATTTGTATTTAATCTGTAAAACTCTGTCAATTTGGATCCTTGTCTGTAAAATGGGAGAGGTGCATGAAAGGCTTTTAGTTCATCCTGTCATTGAGTTGACTCAGTCACCATAGCTAAATTGAAATGTGCATCAATATCTAGAGAATGACATTTACATTTAATCATGTCTAGAGAGTAAGCTTTATATTTGTTGCTGTCTTTGAGCTAGATTTCTAATCGGGTTAGAAAATTGTACATTGGCTGTTGTTCCCTTGGTGTTTGTTGCCTTGCCTAAAAATCAGAGTCTTGAGACAGTTTGGAACCTGATCTGTTGTACCTACGCTTGCCTCATGGCTTACCACATTGCTTTCCACGTTGTATTTGTTTTTCACCACTAGAACAGGAAGAATAAATGCACAGATGCCAGCTCATATAATATTTATCGTAACAGAATAAAATGGACAAGCTCCCCGAAGTGGCTGTTACTGAGTTTGTAATTGTCCCATCTTCACCCACTCGATTTTCTTCTTGATGCCGTAGGAGTCGAGTGTTAGATCGGCATGTCGTCGTTTCAGCACCTCCAGCCTTTGGCGCAATCTATCGCTGGCGTCTACATTGTCCTCAAAGTCACGAAGCAGCACCTTGTTACACAAGAGGCCACATTTCTCCTTCAGTTTGAAGTTGGCTGCCCGGACTCTGTCCCGTGCTTGTTTGGTTTTGGTCAGGATTTCCCGCTTCTATAACAACCACAAGTGGAAGGCTGGTTACAGATCAGGGCACATCAGAAAACCAAAAATCATACGATAATGTTAAAAAGAAAATAAAATTGTTATCCAGTTTTACCGGGTCAGATACTGGCTCAAACCTGATCGTAATGCAGCAGTGTTTCCTACAACAGTGACTACACTTCAAAACTGATCCATTGGCACTCTGTAAAGGACTGAAGGATGGTCCGAGGGTGTGATAGGCACTACAGAGGTGCGAGTCTTTCCCTTTTTATGAAAATTGGATATGATGTTACTGTCATTAGCCCACTGAGCACATGTTTTGATGTTAGCACAGGTATTAACATGTTTAAGACATGTTAATACTTCTGAAAAACAATCACATATCTCCGCCATGCTGTGTTAGCTCAACCTTATTACAATTACACAACTCTTCCCTGAGGCTTTTCCCTGCCTGGTTGATGCTCTGTAACTACACAGTTAAAAAAAGACTTTTTTTAAAAAAGCTTCCATCTTACTGAAGAGGCTTCAGGCCAATCCACATCCAACAACCTGCTCTTAAAACTCTGCTCATGTCTTGACAACTGTGACAAATTCCACCACAGCATCTGAGACAATTCACAACATTCTAAAACAATTAACAACATTTTTAAAAAGTCAATTCTCTCTATCTCCCAATTTAATTCCAGGATCCGGATCTTTACCGAAAACTAATCAATTCTTCCTTGGATCATACCCTTTTAAAAAAAAAAAAAATTCATGGGGTGTGGGTATCACTGGCAAGGCCAGCATTTGTTCTCCCTCCCTAACTGAACCTTGAAGCGAGTGACTCAGCGGACAGTTAAGAGTCAATCACCTTGCTGTGGGTCTGGAGTCACATGTAGGCTAGAACAGGTAAGGATGGCAGATTTCCTTTCCCAGAGGCCACTAATGAACCAGATGGGTTTTTACAACAATCGATCATAGTTTCATGGTCACCATTACTGAGACTAACTTTGTACTCTGTATTTATTAATTGAACTTAAATTACGCCAGCTGCCTTGGGATTTGAAACCAGAGCAATAGCCTGGGCTTCTGGATTACTAGTCCAGTACATTACCACTACACCATTATCTTCCTTTAAACCATGTACCACGATTCACTGAAATCCATCCATTAGTTTTTCAGATATATTGCTTACAGACAAACAGTGACAGAGAAATTACACAGAATTTACAGCACAGAAACAGGCCATTCATCCCAACTCATCAGTGCTGGTGTTTAAGCTTCACACAAGGCTCCTCCCACCTACTTCACCTCATCCTATCAGCAGCTCCTTCTATTCCTTTCCCTCTCATGTGTTTATCCAGCTTAAATGAATCTATACTGCTTGCCTCAGCCACTGCCTTTGATAGTGAGTTCCACATTCTCACCACTCTCTGGGTAAAGAATATTTTCTTGAATTCCATATTGGATTTTTAAAAATTCTTTCACAGGATGTGGACTTCACTGGCTAAGCCAGCATTTATTGCCCATCCCTAACTGCCCTTGAGAAGGTGGTGGTGAGCTGCCTTCTTGAACTGCTGCAGTCCATGTGGTATAGGTACACCCACAGTGCTGTTGGGGAGTGAGTTTCAGAATTTTGACCCAGCGACAGTGAAGAACAGTGATATATTTCCAAGTCAAGATGCTGTGTGGCTTGGAGGGGAACTTCCAGGTGGTGGTGACTATCTTATGATGTTTTTGTGCTAATATAGCTAACAATTCCAGCTTGCTCTGAGAGGCCACAAAGCAGAATACTGAGAGATTAAGCTGGAGGAATACTGTTGGAGCAGAGTCAGGGAATTTCACTCTGGATCTCACCAGGCTATAGCTATCCAGGGTGCTTGATGCTGACACCGGTTGCCTGAAATGCAAAGGGATCCATTCCCAGCACTAACATCCTCCATCTAAAAAGAGACAAAATACTGAAGCTGCTGGAAATTGGAAATAAAAATGAAAATGCTGGAAATACTCAGCAAGTCAGACAGCTTCTGTAGAGAGAGAAACAGGTGAGGTCAATGACCTTTCATCAATTTCCCAGTCTGATAACGCAAATTCGTGAAGCGTTCCATATAAAAAAAAAAACTAATTGACCTGAAATGTTAACTCTTGTTTCTCACAGATGCTGCCTCACCTACTGAGTATTTCCAGCATTTTCTGTTTTTATTACTAGCATCCTTCCTCTTGAGCACAACATTTAGACAGATGTAGAAACAAAGCATGCAATCCTTCATCCTCAAGGTCCCAATGTGGGCTCTCTGCTAATGTCGATCTGGAGCCAGGTTTCAGCCACTGGGTGCTTATGTTAGATGCTGGATGTTTTCCCCTCTCCTGCAGTGGGCAGTGTTATCTCTGTTCAGTTGCTGCTCTGAGAACAGCATCTTCTTGTATAAAGGGTCACAGATACAGACTCCTGTCTCCCAGCACAGTATCTGGAGTCAGTGGTGCCTGCATCCTACTCATCTGGCTACATTGTCTGTCTCACCTCCAACTTCAATTAAAAAAAATTAATCTGGGTATATGATGCACTGCAAGCTCATGTCTTTACTGTTGTTGGTTATCACATGCACTGTGCTATCAGCTGAAGAGTCTCAGGGAAATTGGAGCTTTTGTACCTGCTCTCCTGTCACCTATGTTCTTCCCCAACCCAGGTACCTACACTCTGCACAACATCACCCAACCCACCCACTACCTTACCTACACTGTCCTCCTGCCCCCCTACCCTGTGCCACTGCCCCTCTGCCCCAGCACCTATGTTCTCCATGTCCCCCCGATACCAGCACTCTACTCCAGCCCCGCTGTACCTGCACATCCCCCCACCAACCACCCCACTCCCCACCCAGCCAGGTACCTACACTCTACCAACCTCCCACGAGTGCCCTCCACCCTCCCCCCCGCCCCCCCCCCCCGCCATTCCCGGGAATCTACACTCTCACCCTGCTGGTCCCCACCCCTGGCCCTCCTCACCCTAGTACCTGTGCTACGACAGCCTCAAGATCCATGAGCTGGGTTTTCTTCTCTGCATTCTCCGCCTCCACATACTCCAGCTTCTCCTTAATATGGGTCATCACCCCAATGGTAATTGCAACCTTCTTCCGCATTTTTGTGACTTCCTGGAAAATGAAAATCAGATCTGAACACCTGGCATTGTTCTGATATTCCATTTAAAAGCAAAGCAAAACATAAAACATTTGTGTCATAATGTGATGCTTTCAGTTTTAAACTCCTGCTTACACACAAATGTTTCCATGCTGCATTTAGTTTTCCACCCTTTGCCGTTTTCCTGTAGCCCTGGAGGAGGTACTGGCTCTCACTGGGGTTGGTTAAGTGACAGGACACACCTTTACCAGCAGAAATTCATGACTAGCATCAGCAATGGGAATGCTGGCTTATTCTTGTACACTGAGACCAGTTACATTGACCTGTGCTGGTCGTAGTGGAATTGTAACATCCTTGCATCAAGGTACTTGGCATTTGTTTTGTTTTCTGTTTAGTCTTTACACACATGGTGAGTGCCAGACTGTCCCAGGCTGCAGCTGAAGAAGCTAAATACAATCTAAATGCAGTTCTAACTTGGTTCCCATGTGCTATATAAAACCATAGAGAGCCTAAATCATGTTTGTATACAATGGATATAAGGTCATCTCAGACCTTAGGTCCATTGGATTTTGGTGGGCTGGATGCAGGCCTGTAATTTTCACATACTGCCTAATTTTCTGTTCCCCTGACAACTGGTCTCATCCCCTAAGAAAATGCAGGGCCTAGACTGCTACATCTCTTTACAATAGGTGGTGCTGTTGAACATTTATTTTACATGATGCAAGTCTGGCAGCTGTTGCCAAATGAACATGGCGTTGAAAAAAATACAGCCTTTATTGTCCCTTCCTGCTTTCCAGACTGGGATATGGCTCCACTGGAAATGAATCTTTGTGTTAGCACCTTTGGGAACAGAGAAAGGGAACAGGTCTAAAAGGCGCATTTCACTGTTAATCCAATATCTACATTTCTTTAAAACTGTGAAATGCTCCTTTGTGACCTCTGTCTGAGCCCAGAGATGTTAATCCTTGCTGCCTGGCACCTCCTTTACATGTGGAGTTTAGACAGTGAGTGTGGATGAACTGTTTGATGATGGGAGGAAATTGACAGTTGAACCCAATCCTGTCCCACCTCACAGACAGTCCAGTTGATATCAATGGGCAGTGATTAGAAGTAGAAATTCAGGCTGGGTTTTTTTATCCCTCCCTAATCCAAAAGTCAGATTGAGATCAACCGACAATTCAAACTGGGCAACCATCTTTGAGGTCTGGATGGCTTAGTTACAGGGGGCAGGAAAATGTTCTTTACTCTCTAAGCAGTTTATTGATCCAAGATTTTGCAACAGTGAATTAAATGGTCCATCCGGCTAGCAGGTGAACTGGTGAGATCGTTCTTCCTGTTTACCTCATTGCGTTCTTCAATTTTCTCACTGTAAGACTGATTCTCGATTTTCAGCTGCTCATAGTCGATCAGGTTTAGTCCACCCGCTAGTTCCTCCTTCGCCTTCAGCTGATGCTCGTAAAACTTCAGTTTATTCTTCATCTTGATAGTCAGAAATCTAATCTGCCTCATCTCTTTCTCCTTCTGCTCCTCAGTAGTCTGAATGCGTTCCAACTCCTACACACACAAACACAAACAAGTTATGCTTTCAGTTACTTTTTATAATTTAAGATTAATGAATGTTGTTGGAGAAAAATGGGAACTTTACTCTGTATCTCAACCAAGCTTTTTCTGAGCTGGGAGTGCTTGATACTGACAATGGATGTTTACAATAGTGCCTCATCCCTAGCAGTAATATTTTTCACCTGTTGATTAGAATAGTAACAAACAATTAAGGAACCTGACAATGATATCCCAATCAGATTTGGAGATCTAAAGACTAAAGTTCTAAATGTTGTGCAGTTTGTAGTCGCAGAATAAGCTTCAGAATGAACGCAAGAGTCAGTGGTCTGTTATTCTACCTTCTTGTATGTAGGTTGCAAGTGAACAACATGAGAAGGTAACTGGAAAAGCTCTTAATTAGTCTGCAACTCCTACTTGAGATTGTAATCTTGTCAGTGAATCCATTTGGTGCCTTTCTAAACCAAAATGTTTCAGTTGAATTTGTCCTTCAATAATAACAGCTAACTCTGTATAAAGCTCATGTCTGTCTAAGATCTAAAATGGAGCTTCCATGATCTGCTGCACCTCACAGGAACTCACACCCATTTGGACTTGGATCAGAGAACTGAGGTTCCCATGTTATAGTTTTAATTCTGCTCCCATTGAAAACAGTTTCATTGCTGGCTGTGTGTGGAATCACTTAGACGAGTGGCCCGTAACCAGGGAGAATTTTCCAGTATCTCTGTTACTGCTGGACAGGATTCAAAGAAAATCTTATTCACTCACCTCTTATCTCCAACCTCTCTCAGTCTCCATCTAAATAGTTCCTGCCTTTCTCCAACTTTTCTACACTGCTGTGGTTCTGAACTTTCTAGTCTTACTCCTACTAAGTTCCAACTATACTCTCCTAACTGCTCAATGTATTTAAATTCAAGCCTTGTTTTTGAAGATCAGGCAAGAATGGAATTCAGTTTGAAAAAGACACATTGAGGACCGAACACTGATCTTCATTTATATGGAGCTTTGCATGTAGAAAAATATCTGAGGGGCATTTAAATAAGTTGACTAGGAGGTGGGGGGGGGGGGGGGGGGGGGGGGGGGGGGGGGGTGGTAAGGAAAAGTCCACAATCTGACATTTGCATGTAGCTGAGAATTTATTGATTTTGTGTTTAGAAAGCAATATATCCTCAATCACTCCCTGAAACCACTAAAAGTAATGGTCAACCTACCAGTAGTGCTGCGTGTCTTCCTGGCCGTTTGTTTATTACAGTCTTTGCAACAGTCTTCTTCCTAGACATAAACATCCTCCATGCATATTCTGTCAATTGTTGCTTCTCCTCACACTCAGCAGTGAGATCAGTGATCTGTTCCTGGTACAACTCAACCTCCTCCTTATATTTGGCCTGCAACTTTGCCAGGGTGTCTGTGCCAAACAAATGAACTTCAGTCAGTGGCATCAATTCCAGCTTTTCTTTAACCCCCTTGGAAAGAGCTATCCAATTAGTCCCAATTCCCCAGTTCTTTCCCTATAACCCTGCAAATGTTTCCTTTTCAAGTTTTTAATCAAATGTCCTTTCAAAAGTTCTTACTGAATCAGCTTCCACAGCCCTTTCACACATTGCATTCCAGATCACCCTAAGGCACTGCATAAAATATGTCCCTTCACGTTGCACTAAATAGAAGCAAAATACCACAGATGCTGGACATTTGAAATAAAAACAGAGTAAGAATAAATGGGTCATTTTCATAATGGCAGGCAGTGACTGGTGGGAAACCGCTGGGATCGGTGCTGGGACCCCAGCTATACACAATATATATTAATGATTTAAATGAGGGAACTAAATGTAATATCTCCAAATTTGCAGATGACACAAAGCTGAGTGGGAGGGTGAGCTGTGAGGAGGATGCAGAGATGCTTCAGTGTGATTTGGACAAGCTGAGTGACTGGACAAATGCATGGCAGATGCAGTATAATGTGGATAAATGTGAGAGTATCCATTTTGGTAGCAAAAACAGGAATGCAGATTATTATCTGAATGTCTATAAATTGAGAGAGGGGAATGTGCAACGAGACCTGAGTGTCCTCGTACACCAGTCGCTGAAGGTAAGCATGCAGGTGCAGCAGGCAGTAAAGAAGGCAAATGGTATGTTGGCCTTCATACCAGAGGATTCGAGTACAGGAGCAGGGATGTCTTGCTGCAGTTGTACAGGGCCTTGGTGAGACCACACCTGGAATATTGTGTGCAGTTTTGGCCTCCTTATCTAAGGAAGGATGTTCTTGCTATAGAGGGAGTGCAGCGAAGGTTTACCAGACTGATTCCTGGGATGTCGGGATTGACATATGAGGAGAGATTGAGTCGGTTAGGATTATATTCACTGGAGTTCAGAAGAATGAGGAGGGATCTCATAGAAACCTATAAAATTCTAACAGGACTAGACAGGGTAGATGCAGGAAGGATGTTCCCGATGGTGGGGGGAGTCCAGAACCAGGGGTCACAGTTTGAGGATATGGGTTAGACCATTTAGGACTGAGATGAGGAGAAATTTCTTCACCCAGGGAGTGGTGAGCCTGTGGAATTCACTACCACAGAAAGTAGTTGAGACCAAAACATTGTATGTTTTCAAGAAGAAGTTAGATATAACTCTTGGGGCGAAAGGGATCAAAGGGTATGGGGAGAAAGTGAGAGCAGGCTATTGAGTTGGATGATCAGCCCTGATCATCATGAATGACGGAGCAGGCTCGAAGGGCCGAATGGCCTACTCCTGCTCCTAGTTTCTATGTTTCTATGTAAAACAGAAAGTGCTGGAAACACTAATCGGGTCTGGCAACAACTGTGGGGAGAGAAATAAAGTTAGAGTTTTGAGTCAGATGTGACTCTTTTTCAGTTTTTCCATTCTGAAATTTGACTTGAAACAGTAACTTTGTTTCTCTCTCCACAGACGCTGCCACACTTCATGAGTATTTCTTGCACGTTCTGTTTCCATTCCTTCATGTTGTCATTGGTTCTTTTGCCAATCACCTACATTCTGTGTCCTCTGGTTACTGCCAGTGGAAACAGTTTTTTTTCTTTATTCCAGCAAGCCCTTCATGATTTTGAACACCTTTATTAAATTTCACCTAAGCTTTACTGCTCTAAGGAGAACAACACCAGCCTCTCCATAGAACTGAAATCCCTCATCTCTGGTGTCAGTCTAGTAAATCTCCTCTTTACCTTCGCAAAGGCCTTGACATCCCTTTGTAAAGTGTGGTACTCAGAATTGAACACAGTCCTCCAGCTGAGACCTAACCAGTGTTTTGTGAAAGATTTGTCATTACTTCCCTGCTTTCCTTTTCTTTGCCTATATTTATTAAAGTCAAAGATCCCTTATGCCTTTTTTTAACAGCCTTCAAAGCTTGTCCTGCAAACTTCAAAGATTTGTATACATACACCACCACGTCTCTCTGTGCCTGCTGCCCATTTAAAATTATACGCTTTGGTTTAAGTTGCCAACATGAACTCACCACTGGGATGTTTAAGAGTGCCAGAAATAGCCAGCTAATAATGATCCTAACTGAACATGTCTTTTGTTAAGAAACATCTGTTACTAGAGATCTCGCTAATAGGTGTGGGCTAACTGAAAGGAAGTGAGGTGAATGACCGAACTATTTATTTCAGTATAATTCTCTCAGGTGGAATTTTATTGAATATCTTCAGAAAATCCATATAAATAACATCCATAAACACTCTCTTATCTACCACATTAGTTAATTTTAGGTTCTTTAGTTGAACCTTCTCTGTTAATATTGGAATTAAATTCATTCTCAGAGTTGACATGATAATGTTTCTAGATCAGACTGTCCTCTTCACACCCTAATCTTTTCCTTACCCATGAACCTCACGTATCGTTGTTCATAGTCTGAGTGGGTTTTCCTTAACTCGCTCTTTGTTTCCTCCGTCTTCTTCTTGCGGTAGTAATCTGCCAGCTTGTTCTGTATTTGGTTGTTATGGATCTTCAACCTATGCAGTTCCACAAATAATGCCTGAGCAACAAAGGAAGAAAAGGATTTTAATCAGCTTTGTATTTTATACCAGTGAATCTGCCTCTCAACACCACTTGTTATTAAATTAGAATGGAATGTCATACATTGGATCTTATAACTGATCAATTTACCTGGCTTCCTTTAGTTTTGTCTTCCTCCTAGAACCTACAGGTTTTTAGAAACCAAAAGCAGAAGAAAATAAATTGAAAGAAAGAAAGGATGAAAAAAGGTTTGCCTTTATAAGTGATTCTCAAAAACATCGTAGTGCAGTGATTATTGTAAATGCGAAATAAAAGAAAGCAACATCTTTTATTTGTTTCTGGGATTTGAGTATCGCTGGCCAGGCCAGCTTTTATTGCCTATCCATAAATTCCCTTGAGAAGGTGGTGGTGAGCTAGCTTCTTGAACAGCTGCGGTCCATGTGGTGAAGGTACACCCACAGGGAGTTCCAGGATTTTGACCCATGGACTGTGATGATATAGTTGCAAGTCAGGATGGTGTTCGACCTAGAGGGGAACTTCAAAATGGTGGTTGCCCTTCTCCTTCTAGGTAGTAGAGGTCATGGGTTTGGAAGATGCTATTAAAGGAGTCTTGACGAGTTGCTGCAGTGCATCTTGTAGATGGCACACACTGCTGTCACTGTGCATTGGTGTTTTTTTTCATTCATTCACGGGACATGAGCATCGCTGGCTAGGCCAGCATTTATTGCCCATTCCTAGTAGCCCTTGAGAAGGTGGTGGGGAGCTGCCTTCTTAAACCACTGCATTTCATATGGTGTAGGTACACACACTGTGTTGGGGAAGGAGTTCCAGGATTTTGACCCAGCAACAGTGAAGGAACACCGATCTATTTCCAAGTCAGGAGAGTGTTTGGCATGGAGGGGAACTTGCAAGTGATGGTGTTCCTATGCATCTGCTGCCCTTGTCCTTCTAGATGGTAGTGGTTTTGGGTTTGGAAAATGCTGTCTAAGGAGCCTTGGTGAGTTGCTGTGGTGCATCTTGTAGATGGTACATACTGCTGTTACTGTTCATCACTGGTGGATGGAGTGAATATTTGTGGATCGGGTGCCAATCAAGTGGCCTGCTGTGTCCTGGATGGCATCGAGCTTCTTGAGTGTTGTTGGTGCTGCACTCATCCAGGCAAGTGGAGAGTATTCCATCACACCCTTGACTTGTGCCTTGTAGATGGTGGGCAGGGTTTGGGGAGTCAGGAGGTGAGTTACTCCCTGCAGGGATTCCTAGCCTCTGACCTGTTCTTGTAGCCACAGTATTTATATGTTCAGTTCAGTTCAGTTTCTGGTCAACTGTAACCCCAGAATGTTGATCGTGGGGGATTCAGTGATGGTAATGCCATTGAATGTCAAGGCTCGATGGTTAGATTCTCTCTTGTTGGAGATGGTCATTGCCTGGCATTTGTGTGGCACGAAAGATACTGGTGGAGGGAGTGAATGTCTAAGGTGGTGGCTGGGTGCTGATCTAGTAGAATGTTTTCTTCTGGATGGTGTCAGCCTCTTAAGTGTTGTAACAGCTGCACATGGAAAGTATTTCATCACAATCCTAACTTCTGCCTTGTAGATGGTGGACAGGCTTTGGGGAGACAGGAGGTGAGTTACTTGCCGCAGAATTCCCAGCTTCTAACTTGCTCTTGTAGCCACAGTATTTATTTGGCTAGTCCAGTTCAATTTCTGGTCAACAGTAACCCCCAGGTTGTTGATGGTGGGGGATTCAGCGATGGCAATGCTGTTATATCAAGGGGAATTGATTAGATTCTCTCTTGTTGAACATGTTCATTTCCAGGTATTTGTGTGGCACAAATATTATTTGCCACTTATCAGCCCAAGTCTGAATATTGTCCAGGTCTTGCTGAATGCGGGCATGAACTGCTCTAGTATCTGATGATTTATGAATGGTGTTGAACATTGTGTAATTATCGGCAAGCATCCCCATGTCTGGCCTTATGATGGAGGGAAAGTCATTGATGAAGCAGCTGAAAATGGTTGGGCCTAGGACACTACTCTGAGGGACTCCTGCAAGGATGTCCTGGGGCTATGATTGACCTCCAACAACCACAACCATCTTCTTTGTGCTAGATATGGGTCCAACCAGTGGAGAGTTCTCCTCCTGGTTCCCATTGACTTCAATTTTGCTCAGGCTCCTCAATACCACACACGGTCAAATGCTGCCTTGGTGTCAAAGGCAGTCACTCACACCTCGCTTTTGGAATTTAGCTCTTTTGTCCATGTTTGGACGAAGACTGTAATGAGGTCTGGAGCCTAGTGGCTCTGGCAGAACCCAAACCAAGCCTCAGTGAACAGATCAGTGTCACTTGATAGCATTGTCGACGGCACCTCCCATCGCTTTGCTGATGATTCAGTGTAGACTAATGGGATGCTAATTGCCCTGATTTGTCCTGCTTTTTATAGACAGGACATACTTGGGAAAGTTTCCACATTATCAGGTAGATTTACCAATGTTGTAGCTGTACTGGAACAGCTTTGATGGGGGCGCAGCTAGTTCTAGTTCTGAAGCACAAGGATGTTGTCAGGGCCCATTGCCTTTGCTGTATCCAGTGTCTTTAGCCACTTCTTGATATTACATGGATTAAATCAAAGTGATCGAAGACTGATGCTGGGGACCTTAGGAGGAGGTTGAGATGGATCATCCACTTGGCAATTCTGGCTGAAGACATTTGCAAATGTCTTTTGCATTGAAATGCTGGCCTCCACCATCATTGGGATGGTGATGTTTGTGCAGCCTCTGCCTATAGTTAGTTGTTCAACTGTCCACCACCATTCATGACTGGATGTGGCAGGACTGCAGAGCTTTGATCTGATCCATTATTGTAGAAATACTTAGTTCTGTCTATCACGTGCTGCGTCAGCTATTTTGCATACTTACAGTTCTGTCTTTCACCAAGTTGATACCAGGTGCTGCTCCTGGCATACTCGCCAGCACTCTTCATTGAAACAGAGTTGATGCCCTGGCTTGGTGATCATGGTAGAGTAAGGGGTATACTGGGCCATGAGGTTGACTGTTGTTGAGTACAATTCTACTGCTGCTCTTGGCCCATAGCACCTCATGGATACCCAGTTTTGAGCTGCTAGATCTGTTCTGCATCTTACATTTGTATAATACTTTTCACAGCCTCAAGACATCCCAAAGCACTTTACAGCCATTGAAGTATTTTTGAAGTGTGGTCACTGTTGCAATGTAGGAAATGTGGCAGCCAATTTGTGCACAACAAGCTTCCACAAACAGCAATATGATAATGATCAGATAACTTGTTTTTAGTGATATTGGCTGAGGGATAAATATTGTCCAGGACACCAGGGAGAACACCCCTGCTCTTCTTTGAAATAGTGTCATGGGATCTTTTCCATCTGAGAGGGCAGATGGGGCCTCAGTTTAACTTCTCATCATGTTCTCCTTAGAGCAGAGAAAGCTAAGAAGAGATTTGACAGAGCTATTTAAAATCATTAAATGGTTTAGATAGAATAAATAGACAACCGTTTCCAATGGCTGAAGGATCGGCAACTAAAGGCCACAGACTGAAGGTGGTTGGCAAAAGAACAAAAGGTGACATGTGGAAAAAATTTTAATGCAACAAGTGGTTAGGATTTAGACCTAGAGAGTGGTGAGTACAGGTTCAACAGTAAGTTTCAAAAGAAAAAAAATTGCAGGGATATGAGAAAAAGTGGGACTAACTGGATTGCTCTTTGAAACAGCGATGTAAACTCTATTGGTTGAATGGCCTCCTTCTGTGTTATACTTCTGTGTTTTTCTATGATTCTATAATCTGAAAGCTGGAACTACCAACAGTGCAGCACTCCCTCAATACTAAGTTAACTTAGGTTTTGAGCTCAATTCTCTGGAGTGGGACTTAAACCCATGACCATTTGCCTCACAATGTGGCATCTTGTGTGACTGCAATGAAATGAATGAGCAGTTACCCTATAGGAGAGTATGGCTAAAAAAAGAGAAGAGTGAAATAGAGAATGTAACAAACTAATCGTGAGAGCAAAGTAATGTGAAAAAATAGAGAAAGAGGGGTCAAAAAGGAAGGGATTTACGTGATATTGGTACTCTAGCTCCATTCGATCAGGAGATGCTTGTTTATCTTCAATCTCATCACCTTTATCTTTCTCTTCTTCAGTGGGTGTCTCTAACAGAAGATAAAATACACCCTGTAAAATGGTATCTTAGCAGTTGCAGGATTTGATCATAAATCTTCTGAATTCTAATGTACATTCCTCACAATAGCATTAGAAATATTTGTTTTGATTTACAAAATGAAGTCAGACTCTTTCCTGAAGATCTTCTGTATGCAGCAAATGTGGGGTAGAGGGCACAAGCAATAAACTTACAAAGCTGAGCAAGGTAGGGTGATGGATTCTCCTGGCCCTGCATTTTGCTGCATCTGATTGCCTGGATGCAATGAATACATAAGAACTGGTCAGGGAGAATTCTGTGCCTGTAAAGAAGCTTGCCCAACTCCTGTACATTAATTTAAATGGGCGGACCCTCAGACAAGCTCCAGGATGAGTTTGTGCTTCCCCCTGCCTGACTTGCCTGTGTGTGTCACACCCTATGGGTACATCAGGTAAAGGACTAGGATAATCCACCCTGAGATTTTCAAAAGCACAAACAGCTGAAATCACTCTCTCATTGCTTCTTCAATGTCCAAGTCCGGTGATAGGTATTCCACCTAACTATTAGGCTACAAAGCATTTTTAATCATTTACCATGGCAACAGATTTTCCTAAGTTATAATCCCTTAGTAAATTGATAGTGGCTTTTTCCTTCTTTGTTCCCAGCTTCCACTGTGCCACTAAATCAAAAGTCTATTCTTTCATCCAGGTCCAAGATATTACCCTCCTTTCTCTACACAGTTAAGATAATGTACCTTTCATGGCTCATTGCAAGCTGCACCCTCTCTCATTAACCTCGTGTTATCCAATCATTATGGTTCCATGATAACCTTACCATCCAACCCAAATGCATGACCTAACTTTCGATTGGTATAATTTCCTCTGCGCCAGTTTGTTGCTAATCATACCTTCTCTCTCTGGTGTCCCAGGTTCTAAGGTTGGTAGACCATTTGCAAATTCCTCCTTTACAGGACTATCATCACGTGCTAAATCTTCACCAATTATAGTCAGTGGTTCTTCCTTCTCCCCTTCTGAAAAAGTGAGACTAGTAGGCAAAGGTGATGGGGTCTTCTCCATTTCTTTTGTTTCTTCATGCTTGTTAGTAAAAGAAAAAATTGAGTTAAACAATATAAATAAGACTGATTGAAGTGGTGGCAGGTTTAGAATCTGAATCTGAAAAATGTTTTTACGGAATGCGGATTGGAGTGAATGTCAAATCTTCTTCAGTCCATTACGAAATTGCCAATCACCATCTAAAGTACATTCTACATAAAAGCTGAACTACATATTTTATTAGTGTAGCATAATATTTATACATGGCACATACATAGCAACCATAATCAACAACTGCTTCATTGCTAATATTACAGTAAACTGTCTTGTTCCCAAGTTTCAGTATTTATGCTTACCTGGATTTATGACCTGCTCAAGTTTACAAATTACACAGGCCTCAGTTAAACCCAAGACATTCATTAGCTTCTCCGATGACATAATGTTTAAATGTACCACACAGTGTGATACTAGGACACACAGACCAGAAAGGTACCAGGTTTAATACCCAGTCCGTCGAGAAACTGCTGGTCTCGGCTGGAACTTTAGCTGGGGCATTACAATTGATTTAAGCACTAAAACAAATGAGGGAGAAAAATTAGCCAAGTTTCCTACTCCTGACTCCTACCAGGAAAAATTGTATGTTGGATAAAACAAAAAATTGAGCTTGACTATGACAGCTCTGCAGCCTCAAAACCTGTCAGCCACACTACACATGAAGTTGGTTGGATGATGTACTGAAAGGGTGGTGATGCGTGTAGCATCATACACCAGCAAAAGAATGTGCATCAGTAAAGGAGCAAACCAAGGGGAGAATATTAAAACAAGATAGGCATTAAGTACTACATGGATTGCATGGTGCTTACACATGCCAGGCAATAAACGTCAACATTATAATACATTGACATTAGTCCTTGCCCATCTAACTGCAAACTTCCACTTCTAAAATTGATTTTCGGAGTTTACATACTGATTGACCCATTGCCCATTTTGTTCTTACAGCATTTCAAGGTTACAGTATTAAACATTAGTACAGCTGTATATATTTGAACAATCTAGGGAATTAGATGGATTGTTACCAGTGAGTTTGTGGTGGTCAGGTGGGCTCTCAAATGAAAAAGTTAATTACTAACATACCATTGACCAACCGCCTGTTCATTGGTAACTGAGACTAATAGCTTTAACTATATAACCAGATTCAAAGCCATGAGTTTGCAAATTTTAGACAAATAGACAGAATCATGGAACAGGACCTCCCAAAGCACCAGTAAAAATCTCGTACTCTCATGCAGTGCGACAAAGATTAACTCTGAACCAAACAAGAAGGCCTCAGGTGGAGAGATTAAATGCTTGGTCAAAAAGATGGATTTTAAAAAGCATCTTAGAGGGGAAACAGGGAGTGGCAGAGAAGTTTAGAAAGGCAATTGCAGAGCTTAAAGCCTAGATTGCTGAAGGCATTTCACCACTGGTTGGCCGAAAAGGGGGTTGACTGAAGGAAGTGGGATATGCATTAGGGGTCAGTGTTGGAGATCTTGGAGGGTTGTATACCTGGAGAAGATTATAGAGATAGGGAGGGGTGAGGCCGTGGAGGGATGTGAACCCGCATGGGATAATAATTTTAAATACTGAGGCCTTGCTAGGCAGGAACAATGTGGGCCAGTGATCACAGAGTTGATGATTGAACAGGATTTAACGTAAGTTAGGATTCAAGCAGCAGGGTATCGGATTTTTATGGAGAGTGGGAGATAGGAGGCCTGCCAGGACCAAATTAGAATAGTGGAGTCCGGAGGTGATAAAAGTATGTGAAAGCAGTTCTGATGAAAGGTCAATGACCTGAAACATTAACTCTGTTCCTCTCTCCACAGATACTGTCTGATCTACTGAGTATTCCTGAGAATTTTCTACTTTTACTTTGAACAAAAGAATGGATGAGATTTCAGCAGCATGGCTGAGACAGGCAATGTTGTGGAGGTTAAATTAGCCAGTCCTTGTGGTAGGGATAATATTGGATCAGCAACTCAGCTCAGGGTCAAATGGGTCCCTGAGGTTGCGAGTGGTCTGGATCAGCTGGAGGCAGTGGACAGCAGAAGGGACAGAATTTGGGGCAGGTGCTAAAGATAATAGCTTTGGTCTTCCTAATTTTTAACTGGGGGGAATTTTAGGTCATACGGGTGTAGATATCGGACAAGCTGTCTGAAAAACAAAAACAGTACAACATAACTGTACTGCAGAAGATTGGGAAGTAAATTTGATTTGAGCAGACTGAGGGGATGGGAAATGCAAACAATGCAGGTGGGTATAATTACAGTATGATAAACTGACATAAGCAGTTCCCATTATTAATGAGGACATAACAATTTGTATGTAGATTATATATTATTTTTAATCACTATTTGAATGTTCTGTAAAAACAGGAGCAGATACTCACAACAGTATTTGCTGCAGTCACTTTCAGCTCATCTGCTTTTTCTCCTTCAGAATTAAAAGACTCACAATTATTATGTTTATCTTTACTTAATCAAATCAAGTCCAAATGCATGGATAATTAAACAGTGTTGTGAAGAGTTTAAATATTCAACATTGCGCCATACTCTCCTTTGTTCCTCCTAACTCCCACACCCTCCTCCCTACAACTTGTTAAAATTGAAATCAAGGCTCACCATTCTGCCTCCTTACTCTAAAATATTTCCCTGCATCTCCTCAGCTCACTCAGTCTTTCCTTTCCCCTACAATCTATATGCTTAGGAGATTCAAGCCTTGCTATCCTTTAATCGTACCTTCTTGCTTTGTCCAGTCTCAACTTGTTCAATCTGGTTAGTGTCCTACACTATGGGCCTTAGCCCTTAACCTCAATCTGGCAATTTAAAAAAAGGTAATTAATCTGAATTTAAACCACCAGCTGTTCCTTCTGTAGAGAAAACAATGTACTGTGCAATTATTTATAAATATATTTTTAAACTTTCTGCCCTTTTTCTTCCTATTCATATCTTTTTCAAGATGATTCCTTCACTCTAATCATTATTACTACTCTGGAATCACTCTGCTTTACAGAAGCACATCCAAGTGGAAAAGATGAATGTATTACATGTTGTTAATACATTCTTTTTTAACACCAATACCATGCTGGTTTAACAGCTAAACTAGGAATCGACTACTTGCCAACAGGAGGCAGCACACTCAGGTACTTGAGTTACTGCATTGCCTTGGGTAGATAGGTTTCTGAATGCTCAGCCTGTTATTCATACACACATTCATAAACATACCTACAATGCTATTTGTTTCATTTTTTTTCTCTAACATTTCCTCTGGTACATCATCATTTTTAGGTTCCTGAATCTCTTGGGTCACTCCATCACTGTCAGGAGGTAGGTTTATTTCCTTCCTCTCATCACTGACCACATCTTTCTCTTGTGTAGTTTCTTTAACAGCTTCAGGTCCTCTCTCATCTTCTACTGCTTCTTCAGTAATCTCTGCAAAGACAAAGAGAAGTAAAACAGCTACATTCTTTCCAGCACAACTGAAAGGCACCAGGACGAGGAATCAGAACTACTCATGGCTGAATACATCTTTACTGGTTCAAGAGTTGCACTATTGACTATGGTCAATGCCTATCCAGAATCAGGCAGGATAATTAGGGCTATCATTCCTTCATCTCCTTCATTCCCCATACACTTCACTTCAGCCTCTGGTAATTTGCATGCAAAGTAACAAAACTAACTCAAAGGATCCAAGTAAGTTTGTGAAATGTGAGTGACTGACACAAATTTGAAGCTGTGGCTTTCCTTTTTTGAAGTGAGTAGTGGTGGTTTCACCTGAGTCTGTGAGACTGTTTAATACACAGACCTATTCACAGGCAAATTACTTTCTTTCACCTTGGTCCTGTGCTGCCTTTTCAGTCTGTATTTGCCCCATAGTGGGGGCAGTGGTAGGTTCTTGGACTGGCAGAGATACTGCAGCCCCATCTTCCTCTTCAGCTGCTTCTTCGTTAACGGTGTCTGAAATTAGAAAAAGAAATACTTCAGTTTGCATCTTTTCATACTGAGGTTTAAATCAAACACATCAGGATGGCATTAAGCAGGAAATGCTGGAAAACTCAGCAGTTTTTCCAGCATTTTGTTTTTATTTCAGTTTTCCAGCATCCGCAGTATTTTGCTTTTTCTTGGAATTAAACAGGATTGGCTTTTTAATAATCAGAGCTGTTATGGCACAATGGAGAATGTTACCTTGCCAATTTCATGACAGTTAGAAAGCATTTCTATAACTTCTTTCACAACCTCATGCCACCTCAAAGCACTTCACGGCCAATAATTTACTTTTGAAGTGTAGTCACTGTTGTAATGTAAGGATATTTGCAGGTACATGTATTGAGAACTGCAAACAGTTATATAGCTCTGCAGTTTTGTTTGAAATTAGTCATGAACTGGAGCAGGATCATTCCATCCTGGACAGCCACGGTATCTGGATTGGGAGAGAAATCTTATTTATCTGAAACAGTGCATCAAAGCCCTGAGAATTGAGGCAACAAAATATTGTGGGTACAGGCCTGTTATATGTAACCTAGGTTGAGACTTTAATGCAGTATTTAGAGAAAGCTGCATTGTTGGAGGTGCCATGTTTGGAATGCAATAAACTGAGGTCCTATTTGCTCAGATGTAAAGGATTCATAAGGATATGGGAACAGGAGTAGGCCACTGAGTCTGCTCCAACAGCAATATGTGAAGACTAGCAGAACTCCTGGTGACCTGGCTAACATGTGTTGCGTAACAATCAGCAGTTATGTTACGTGGTTGGGAATGGCACCAACTCAACACATGCCTTTCCTGATGAGCAATGCTGTGACAGAGCTGGGAATTCTGGAGGCAAGAACAACCCAAAGTGTCTTGTTCTCCTGGAGGGGGTCTGGATAGATGGACAGCAAGAAAATCAGTGGCCAAAGTAAAAGCACTGTCTCTTCTTAAAGCCAGTTTCTTTTTAACTTTGCATTCTTTATAAAATTGTTGGCTTGTTACAATTGTTTCCTCAACACTGAATACAGACAGGTGGTATCCGAGTTTCCGCTGATCACCCGCCAGACGATTAGAAGGAACCTCTGAGGAAATACCCGCACTTGTTTTTAACCTGAAGAAGTCAAGACAAAGCTACAAGCTGAGTGCTGTTGCAAATTACACTCTTACTAAAACTATCATTTAAAATCAGTAAGAATTAATCAAGCCAAATTTTCAAATCTTTATACGCTGACTCACCTTGCTTTAAGTAGGTTTGCAGCGTAGTTGACTGTTGCTATTTGGAGGGAAAAATGAATAAACGTCAAAAGTTTGGATCAATGTTTGTATGGAATTGATTGAGACAGAGAAGCACCTCAGAGTGCAACATGATCTATGTAGACAACTTTAATATCATTGCACTGTCTGACTGTCTGTTGTGACCATTTTGAAATGTCTATAATGTTCCTTTGAAAGTACTGAAGCACCTCAGGGTGTGACATGATTTATGTAGAAAACTTGAATATTATTGTACTTTTTGTGATGGCAATTTTGAAATGTTTCATAATGTTCTTTCAGATATTTTATGAATAAAGTATATTTTGGCAAAAAGTCAATTGGGACAGAGACCAGTCACAGCAGATTGGTTTAAAGCCAAGTTTACAAAGGTAAAAGGCTAGTGTCTAAACCATTGCACCAGGCAGTGTCAGCCTTCAAGTTCTTTTGAGTGTGTGCTAACATGAACAGTACCTCTTTGCCTTATGGCTTAGTTCTTGGAAAGGCTTCACTTGAGCTACTGTAAAGCCACGACATTGCTCCTGAGCAATCACCAATGTAACTTCATAAACTTTTAGCAATTTTTAATGTTAGTTTCACTTCAAAACCTCATGGCAGGAACAGTTTGTGTACAGTATTGATCTCCTTATTTATGGAAGGATGTAAATGTGTTAGGAGCAGTTCAGGGAAGGTTTATCAGACTAATACCTGGAATGGGTGGGTTGTCTTATAAGGAAAGGTTGGACAGACTAGGCTTGTATCCGCTGGAGTTTAGAAGTGTAAGAGGCAACTTGATTGAAACATATAAGATGCTGAGGGGTCTTGAGAGATTGGATGTGGAAAGGATTTTTCCTCTTGTGGGAGAATCTATCATTGTTTAAAAATAAGGGGTCACCCATTTAAGACAGAGATGAAGATTTTTTTTCTCTCAAAGGGTTCTGAGCCTTTGGAAATCCCTTCCTCAAAAGGCAGTAGAAGCAGAGTCTTTGAATATCTTTAAGGCAGAGGTAGATAGATTATTGATTAACAAGGGGGTGAAAGGTTATCGGGGGTAGACAAGAATGTGAAGTTAAGGTTACAATCAGATCAGCCATGATCTTATTGAATGGCAGAGCAGGCTCGAAGGGCTGAGTGGCCTACTCCTGCTCCTAATTCACATGTATTTTGGGGGAGGCAGTGACATAGTGGTATTGTTACTGGACTTCAGTAACAGTATTCCAGAGACCCATGGAAATGCTCTGGGGACCCAGGTTCAATTTGAATTCAATAAAAAATTTGGAATTAAAGGTCTGATGATGACCACAAAACCATTGCCAATTGTCATTAAAAAACCCATCTGATGCACTAATGTCCTTTAGGGAAGGAAATCTGCTGTCCTGGTCTTCATGTGATTCCAGACCCACACCAATCTGAATCTCTGAACAAGGGCAATTAGGGATGGGCAATAAATGCTGGCCTAGCCAATGACACCCACATGCTATGAATGAATTTAAAAAATGTACATATGCATGTAACTGTACATCTTGATCACATAATTTGGGTGCAACACTTATCAAACCTGGCAAAGGGCCTTTCAAATCCACTATAACAGTAAGAGCTTATATGAGATGAGCTTGGTGGCATAAAAATGCAAATTTAATTTTCTGTCTTCTGCAACAGTGTAGCAAATAGATATTAAACTATTCACTTTGTTCCAAAAATCAAGATTTCATATTGTATAAGTGGCCACAGTTACATTTCCAAAATTATAGATATTCAAATAGTAAAGCTTTGAGATTAATTTGTCATTCATGAGATAAGACCATAAGACATTAGAAAAGTAGGCCATTCAGCCCATCGAGTCTGCTCGACTATTCAATGAGATCATGGCTGATCTGATAATCCTCAATTCCACTTTCTTGCCTTTTCCCCATAACCCTCTATTCCCTTACTGATTAAAAATCTGTCTATATCAGCCTTAAATATACTTAACGACCCAGCCTCTACTGCCCTCTGCGGTAAAGAATTCCACAGATTCACTACCCTCTGAGAGAAGAAATTCCTCCTCATCTCTGCCTTAAATGGGCAACCCCTCATTCTGAGATTATGCCCTCTGGTCCTAGCCTCTCCCACAAGGGGAAACAACCTCTCAGCATCTACCCTGTCAAGCCCCCTAAGAATCTTATATGTTTAAATAAGGTTGCCTCTCATTCTTCTGAAATCCAATGAGTACAGACCCAAACTACTCAACCTCTCCTCATAAGAAAATCCCTCCATACCCTGGATCAACCTGGTGAACCTTCTCTGAACTGCCTCCCAATGCCAGTATACCTTTTCTTAGATAAGGGGACCAAAATTGTTCACAGTATTCTAAGTGTGGTCTAACTAATGTCTTGTATAGTTATAGCAAGACTTCCCTATTTTCATACTCCATTCCCTTTGAAATAAAGACCAACATTCCATTTGCCTTCCCTATTACCTGTTGAACTTGTATGCTAGCTTTTTGGGATTCATGCACAAGGACTCCCTCTGAGCTGCAGCTTTCTCCATTTAAATAATATTCAGTTCCTCTATTCTTCCTGCCAAAATGCATGACCTCACACTTTCTCATATTATATTCCATCTGCCAAGTTTTTGCCCACTCACTTAACCTGTCTATATCCGTCTGTAGACTCTGTGTCATCCTCATCACTTGCCTTCCCACCTATTTTTGTGTCATCTGCAAACTTGGCAATAGTACATTCACTTCCCTCATCTAAGTCATTAATATATATTGCAAATAATTGTGGCCCCAGCACTGATCCCTGGGGCACTCCACAAGTTACAGGTTGCCATCCTGAAAATGCCCCCCTTATCCCAACCCTCTGTCTTCTATTAGTTAACCAGTCCTCTATCTATGCTAATATACTACCCCAACACCATGGACATATCTTATTAAGTAGCCTTATATGCAGCACCTTATTGAACGCCTTTTGGAAATCTAAATATATTACGTCTACTGGCTCAAAGAATTCTAATGAATTTGTCAGGCATGATTTCCCCTTCATGAAGCCTTGCTGACTCTGCTTGATTATATTACATATTTCTAAATGCTCTGCTATTACATCCTTTATAATAGACTCTAGTATTTTCCCAATGACATATGTTAAGCTAACAGTTACCTTTTTTTTGTCTCCCTCCCTTTTTGAATAAGGATGCTACATTGGCAGTGTTCCCATCCTGAGGCTTTTCCAGAATCTAAGGATTCTTGGAAGATTACTACCAGTGCATCCGCTATCTCTTGAGCTACTTCCTTTAATATCCTAAGATGCAACCCATCAGGTCCAGGGGAATTATCAGCTTTTAACCCCATTAGTTTCCCTAGTACTTTTTCTCTAGTGATAGTTATTGTATTTATTTCCTCCATCCCTTTTGCCCCTTGATTATTTAGTATTTCTATTAGTGTGTTCTACTGTGAAGACTGATGCAAAGTAATTATTCAACTCCTCTGCCATTTCCTAGTTCCCCATTATTTTCCCACCCTCATTCTCTAAGGGACCTACGTTCACTTTGGCCTCTCTCTTCCTTTGTATATATTTAAATAAGCTCTTACTATTCATTTTTATACTACTTGCTAGTTTACCCTCAAAGTTTATTTTCTCCCACTTTATTATTATTTTTGGTCATCTTTTGTTGGTTTTTAAAACTTTCCCAAACATTTGGCTCACCACTAATCTTTGTCACATTGTATGTTTTTCCTTCAATTTGATACTATCCTTAACTCCCTTGGTTAACCATGGTTGGTTTATCCCCGTTCCTGGAATCCTTCTTCCTCACTGGGATGTATCTTTGTTGTGAGTCATGAACTATTTTCTTAAATGCCTGCCATTATTCATCAACCGTCCTTTCTGCTAAACTCCTTTCCGAATTCACTCAAGCCAACTCTGCCCTCATTCCTTTGTAATTACCCTTATTTAAGTTTAGCACAATTGTTTTGGACTCTGGTTTCTCACTCTCAAGCTGAATGCTAAATTCTACTGTGTTATGGTCACTGTTTCCTAGGGGGTCTTTTACTGAGATCATTTATTAAACCTGCCTCATTACACATTACTAGATCCAAAATGCCTGATCCCTGGTTGGATCCACAACATATTGTTCTAGGAAACTGTCCTGCACACACTCTATGAATTCTTGCTTGTGGCTACCTCTGCCAATTTGATTTTCCTAATCTACATAAAAATTAAAGTCACCCATGATTAATGTACTGCCTTTTTTACTTGCCCTCATTATCTCCTGATTTATTCTCTGTCTCCCAGTACAGCTACTGTTAGGGGGCCATTGGACTACTTCACCAGTGTCTTCCTCCCCTTGTTATTTCTCACCTCTAGCCATATGGATTCTACATCTTCTGATCCAAGGTCATTTCTTGCTATCGTACTTATTCCATGGAATTATTCCATTCAATTTATTCCATCACATGTAAGCACATTGGAAAATTATTTTCTCTAAAGTATTCTCTCATGTTCGCACATAATGTGCTGAGTTATCTGAACTTTACTGGGCTAGTGGTGGAGGAATTGCAGTTCACCTCTGAGCCCCTGGGTTTGGGGGCGTAGGGGGAACTCAGAAAAGGTTTCCTCTCCTGATTCCTGAGTAACTGCCCTCTGGGCCAGTTGGAGTTAGGACCAGCACTGACTGAACCCACGCAAGGAATGGTCATTTGGAGAAGGTGCTGAAGGAACTGTCCCCAGGTAAGAGGCAGCGCCCTCAGGCGAGGATGGAGGCCGGAGGTTACACCCAGGGCCTGGAAATTAAATGTGAGCATCACCTCAAAACAGAATAAACCTTCAGTCCCAACAACCAATCAACGCACGGTCTATAGCGTCAATCAAATTGATCAACCAATAGAATTAGGCAGAGGGCGGGGATTATGTTGATTGACAGGTTAACTGACCAATAGATTTGAGCAAGCGCCGGGACCCGGGCCTGCGGCCCTCTTGTGGTTGTCAATAAACCGCGGATTGGAGTAAACTCATTAAACCCAAGCGGGGATGGCTAACCGGGCTTATCCATTTGTTACTGGAGCCACTTTATTTTCCGTCCGAAAGAATTATCCCTGTTAAAATACTCAAACCCCCTTCCTCCTCCTCGCCCTTTACCTCACTGAACTTCACCATGTTGGAGTCGCGGTTACTATGGAGATCCCAGCGTCCCCTACGTCACCATGGCCCGGCCGCATTTAAAGGGACCACGCGCCCTCCTCCCCTCCCCTCCCCCACTCCTGAAATACAAGGATAGGTGACTCGTGTCTCATTGCAACTTGCAAACGAGAATCATTTCTGGAAATGATTCCTCACCATTAAAAGTATTAAAATATTACCACAGAGATAAAAACAAAAAAACTGCGGATGCTGGAAATCCAGAACAAAAACAGAATTACCTGGAAAAACTCAGCAGGTCTGGCAGCATCGGCGGAGAAGAAAAGAGTTGACGTTTCGAGTCCTCATGACCCTTCGACAGAACTTGAGTTCGAGTCCAAGAAAGAGCTGAAATATAAGCTGGTTTAAGGTGTGTGTGTGGGGGGCGGAGAGATAGAGAGAGAGAGAGAGGTGGAGGGGGGGTGGTGTGGTTTAGGGACAAACAAGCAGTGATAGAAGCAGATCATCAAAAGATGTCAACAACAATAGTACAATAGAACACATAGGTGTTAAAGTTAAAGTTGGTGATATTATCTAAACGAATGTGCTAATTAAGAATGGATGGTAGGGCACTCAAGGTATAGCTCTAGTGGGTTTTTTTTTTATATAATGGAAATAGGTGGGAAAAGGAAAATCTTTATAACTTATTGGAAAAAAAAGGGAAGGGGGAAACAGAAAGGGGGTGGGGATGGGGGAGGGAGCTTACGACCTAAAGTTGTTGAATTCAATATTCAGTCCGGAAGGCAGTAAAGTCCCTAGTCGGAAGATGAGGTGTTGTTCCTCCAGTTTGCGTTGGGCTTCACTGGAACAATGCAGCAAGCCAAGGACAGACATGTGGGCAAGAGAGCAGGGTGGAGTGTTGAAATGGCAAGCGACAGGGAGGTTTGGGTCATTCTTGCGGACAGACCGCAGGTGTTCTGCAAAGCGGTCGCCGCAACAGTCCTACTCCGGCCCCCTTCCACAACTCTTTCTCCGGTACATCGATGATTACTTCGGTGCCGCTTCATGCTCTCGTCGGGACTTGGAAAAATTTATTAATTTTGCTTCCAATCTCCACCCCTCCATCATTTTCACGTGGTCCATCTCTGACACTTCCCTTCCCTTCCTTGACCTCTCTGTCTCAATCTCTGGTGATAGACTGTCCACCAATATCCATTACAAACCCACCGACTCCCACAGCTATCTCGACTACAGCTCCTCACACCCCGCTTCCTGTAAGGACTCCATCCCATTTTCTCAGTTCCTTCGCCTCCGTCGCATCTGTTCCGATGATGCTACATTCAAAAACAGTTCCTCTGACATGTCCTCCTTCTTCCTTAACCGAGGTTTTCCACCCACGGTCGTTGACAGGGCCCTCAACCGTGTCCGGCCCATCTCCCGCGCATCCGCCCTCACGCCTTCTCCTCCCTCCCAGAAACATGATAGGGTCCCCCTTGTCCTCACTTATCACCCCACCAGCCTCCGCATTCAAAGGATCATCCTCCGCCATTTCCGCCAACTCCAGCATGATGCCACCACCAAACACATCTTCCCTTCACTCCCCTTATCGGCATTCCGTAGGGATCGCTCCCTCCGGGACACCCTGGTCCACTCCTCCATCACCCCCTACTCCTCAACCCCCTCCTATGGCACCACCCCATGCCCACGCAAAAGATGCAACACCTGCCCCTTCACTTCCTCTCTCCTCACCGTCCAAGGACCCAAACACTCCTTTCAAGTGAAGCAGCATTTCACTTGCATTTCCCCCAACTTAGTCTACTGCATTCGTTGCTCCCAATGTGGTCTCCTCTACATTGGAGAGACCAAACGTAAACCGGGCGACCGCTTTGCAGAACACCTGCGGTCTGTCCGCAAGAATGACCCAAACCTCCCTGTCGCTTGCCATTTCAACACTCCACCCTGCTCTCTTGCCCACGTCTGTCCTTGGCTTGCTGCATTGTTCCAGTGAAGCCCAACGCAAACTGGAGGAACAACACCTCATCTTCCGACTAGGGACTTTACAGCCTTCCGGACTGAATATTGAATTCAACAACTTTAGGTCGTAAGCTCCCTCCCCCATCCCCACCCCCTTTCTGTTTCCCCCTTCCCTTTTTTTTCCAATAAGTTATAAAGATTTTCCTTTTCCCACCTATTTCCATTATATTAAAAAAAAACCCACTAGAGCTATACCTTGAGTGCCCTACCATCCATTCTTAATTAGCACATTCGTTTAGATAATATCACCAACTTTAATTTTAACACCTATGTGTTCTATTGTACTATTGTCGTTGACATCTTTTGATGATCTGCTTCTATCACTGCTTGTTTGTCCCTACAACCACACCCCCCCCCCCCCCCCCTCCACCTCTTTGTCTCTCTATCTCTCCGCCCCCCACACACACACCTTAAACCAGCTTATATTTCAACTCTTTCTTGGACTCGAACGCAAGTTCTGTCGAAGGGTCATGAGGACTCGAAACGTCAACTCTTTTCTTCTCTGCCGATGCTGCCAGACCTGCTGAGTTTTTCCAGGTAATTCTGTTTTTGTTTTGAAATATTACCATCCAATTATAAAATATAATGGGGAAATGGGGAGGCAGTGGCGTAGTGGTATTGTCACTGGATTAGTATTCTAGAGACCCAGCGTAATTCTGGGGACCTAGGTTAGAATCTCACCTTGGCAGATGGTGAAATTTGAATTCAATAAAAATCTGGAATTAAAAGTCCAGTGATGACTCCAAAACCATTGCCGATTATCATTGAAACCCTTCTGGTTCACTAATGTCCTTTAGGGAAGGAAATCTGTTGTCCTTACCTGGTCTGGCCTACATGTGACTCCAGACCTACAGCAATGTGGTTGACTTTAAATGCCCTCTGAACAAGGGCAATTCAGGGTGGGCAAAAAATGCTGGCGCGCATCCCTTGAATGAATTTTTAAAAAGCAGGAAATAAACAGGGTGAATATTTAGTTTACCCCTCATTAAACTGGAACCTTGTAAAGGTTTTGCGTTTATTTTTGTTGCAATTTATTGCAGTTTTGAATGTGTGGAAGTTAGATAGGTCAGGTAATGCTAGGAAACTCTGTTAGATCAGTAGTTATAATGGTCCAACAAAGCTAGAGATTAACTGGATTGAAAAATCCCACCCAGTCAGAAGAGTTCCAGTATCCTGGCCAATGTTTATCCCATAACCAATAATATCTTATTCACGTTGATGGGAGCTTCTGGTACATAAATTGGCTACTGCGTTTCCGATATTATAAAAGTGACTACACTTCAAAAGTACCTAATTGATTGCAAAGTATTTTGGGACATCGAGGTTGTGAAAGGTCATATATAAATGCAAGTCTTTTTAATGATATTCTATTTTAGTGTAATATTGCTGCCTTTGTTAAAAATCCACTTCAAGTATGCAAATATCATGACCTTCATTATTATCAAACAAGAATTTTTAAAAATTCATTCATGGGATGTGGGCATTGCTGGTTTTGTGGTCATCATCAGGCTTTTCTTGAGTTTTTTCAGATATTTATTGAATTTGAATTTCACCATATGCCGTGGTGGGATTCAAACCTTGAGTCCCCAGAGCACTATCCTGGCTCTCTCTCTGGAATACTAGTCCACCACTACACCACTGCCTCCTCTTAGTTATTCAAAGATTGTTGGGGTGGAGTTAAAACATTTGCAAAGTTATAAATACATTATATTTGTACAGTGCTATTTCTGCAAGGAAGAGTTAAGAATGTACTGAGATTACAAAAAATGGAGCATACCTCACTTGTGAGTAAACTGATTATTTCAGGTACAAATTAAAGTGAGACCTACCATCATTGGACCAATTCCGTTTACTTCATTATGTATAATATTCAAACAAAGCCAAAGGAATCAAATATTATAACAATAATTCACTACAATGAATACTTTTAAATTTGCACTACCTTACTGTTTAGGTCCATAAATATTGGATTAACTCATGTTGTCACCAGAGTTTCCATAATATGTAAAAGGAAAATGCATGAAATACTTGCACAATGTCCACTTAAACAAGGCTGTGTCTGGAAGAGCATTTTGAGACCAAAACAAACATTTCTATATATAACGTTGACATGCAATGAACCCCTCTTCCTCCCTAATTAAAAACTAAGTGGGCAGTAAGTCTGATCTTCAGGTGCAGTATTTATAAACTCATGAGTGAGGGTCTAATGTCAGCTACAAAACTTTCAACCATAATAAGTTATCAAGTTGAGCTTTACAGCATGTATAATGTTTATCCAGTCAGCACATCACACAAACATTTAGATTTCACGAACGTTTTTAAAAAAACTACAAAGCAGACTTGGAAATGAATATACACAAATCTCAAACAAATGCCAAGCAGTTGGTAGTCCAGGACAAGGAGACAGCACAAGTCTGGGTTAGTTATAAAAGTCCTTCCATTTCTTTCATGAAAGATTCGTAGATATCGTCCTTTGTTTGGATAGACACAGCAGGTGTGGCTTTTGGTATTGGCTTCATTGGGGCAACAATCTCTTCCTCTCCCTTCTTTACTGGTGCCTGACTCTTGCTTTCTCGCTTGACCCGCAGTGCGGTGGGTACAAAGCGGGTGATCTCTGCCTTTGGATTGGTGATTTGGGGCTTCGCACTGATAGTGGCGATGGCTTTCTTCTCAATGGTGGTCACATTCTCGTCCATTTTTGGGCGCTGGATGAGACTTGGAGGAGCACTGAGGACACCAGGATTTGGTACTGGGGCTGGAGGGAACAATCCTGGTGGTGCAGGCCCAAGTGGAGGGGCCATTGGTGGACGTATCATGCCTGGCCGAGGAGGTGGGATACCTAGAAAGAAAGCCAATTGGTTAGATTTGGAGAACAATGTTTCAGAAAATCATTGCATAATCACTTTCCTTCAGAGAACCTCTGGCATGCCGTTCAGAACAAATATATCTGACTCTTTCTCCTTTAATTAATATCATTTCTATAAGCAAGGTACATTCATGGAACTTAAAAGCCAGATGCAATTATGAACCACAAATAAATTACACTAAAAATGTATAATTGGACCCCTTTTATGTGTAAAAGCCTTCCTCTTATTTAACTCACTGGACAGTTAATGCCTACAGATCTTTTACAGATACCTAGTTCTGTTTATTAATAACAGTCGATCACAGTCAGGGCTTTGTTTCCAATATATCTGATAAATTGCAGGACTCATTGTATCAGTGATTTCAGCAAGATTCCATGAGGCAGGTGCATATTAATATCACTGAGGTTTCAAAAAAATGAAATGAAGTATGGTCTTTGGAAGACAGCATTAATTCCCAATGTATTACAGCAACCTACATATTAAATAACAGGAGTATTTTGTGTTTCCATGCATTTTGCAAATTCTTGACATTCAACACAAGTTTCACACATATCAGCTCTGGCTCAGTTGGTAGCACTCTCGCCTCAGGGTCACAAGCTTTTGGATTCAAGTAACTCCAGGGCTTGGGCACAAAAATCAGGGCTGACATTCCAGCGCAGGACTGAGGAAATGCTGCACTGTCGGAGGTGTCACCTTTCGGGTGAAATTTTAAACTGAGGCCCCATCAGTATGCTTGATGGAGGTAAATGATCCCATGGCACTATTCTGAAGAAGAGCAGGGGAGTCATCTATCCCTCAATTAACGTCATAAAAATAGTTGGCCTGGTGATTATCATATTGTTGTCTGTGGGAGTTTGAGAGAAAATTGGCTGCTACGTTTCCATTACATCAGCAACTACTTCATTAACTGTAAAGCACTTTGAGATATCTAGTGATTGTAAAAGGTGCTATATAAATGCATGTCTTTCTTTATTTCCAAATAAAATGATGTGGCAGTCTGCCAGAGAAAATACTGATTCTGAATAGCAAAAGTCTATTTCTTTTAAAATAACAACTTTTGTACCAACCGCTTTAATAATGGGGTTTAAATGCTCACTGGGGTACAGACAGATGTTTAAAATGACATATATGCACACATGGTGGGGAAAATGCTTCAATATAGATCATTGTGGGGAGGCCAAGTTTTTTTTCTAAGATTTCCTCAAGTTTAATAACTTGAACCTAAACTACCAGTTAGTACTGTTTTAAAGTTTACTGTGCTTTTATAAACATGTAATTCACAATGTCAGTGAAGCAGTTCATGTCCAAATGCAGCAAGGACAATATCTAGGCTTGGGCTGACAAGTGGCAAATAACATTCACGCCACACAAGTGCCAGGCAATGACCATCTCCAACCAGAGAGAATCTCACCATCGCACCTTAACATTCAATGGCACTACCATCACTGCATTCCCCACTATCATCGTGGGGGTTACCATGGACCAGAAACTGAACCATATAAATACTGTGGCTACAAGAGCAGGTCAGAGGCTAGGAATCCTGCGACGAGTAACTCACCTCCCAACTCCCCAAAGTCTGTCCACCATCTACAAGGCACAAATCAGGTGCGAGATGGAATATTTCCCACTTGCCTGGATGAATGCAGTTCCAACAACACTCAAGAAGCTTGACACCATCCAGAACAAAGCAGCGCACTTGATTGGCACCCCTTCCACAAACATTCACTCCCTCCACCACAGATACAGCAGCAGCAGTGTGCTCCATCTACAAGATACACTGCAGGAATTCACCAAGGCTCCTTAGACAGCACCTTCCAAACCCACAACCTCTACCATCTAGATGGACACGGGCAGCAGACACATGAGAACGTCACCACCTGGAAGTACCCCTCCAAGTCACTCATCATCCTGACTTGGAAATATCACCGTTCCTTCACTGTCGCTGAGTCAAAATCCTGGAACTCCCTAACAGCACTGTGGGTGTACCTATACCACATGGACTGCAGCGGTTCAACAAGGCAACTCACCACCACCTTCTCAAGGGCAACTAGGGATGGGCAAGAAATGCTGACCCAACCAGCAAAGCCCACATCCCGTGGATGAATAAAAGAAAAACTATACTTCTAACTCTACAGAAATTTGAATGCACGCAAATGGCAAAATGCTTATCAGATTGGTCCCTTCTGGTCTGCACACAAAGTTGTCTTTGGAGGCATGAATATTTTCCTTTCTTGTTGACTTTAACAATGTTTAAGCTTATTGGAGAATTGGCTTCCAAAGATATTTTATACTTAATTGTAAATTAAAAGGGGAAAAAAAACTCTGCCTCTATTGGACTTGCGAAATTTTGAGGGGGTGGTGGGGAGGGTGGCAGTTAAAGAATACAGCAGTCTGTCACGTAATGTTTTGGGGAATCCCACAGTGTTAAATGGGTCATGCATGTTGTGTTCACAGCCCCACCTACAGGTATATCATAAGAGCGTTGTGACTATGTTTTATGTAAACAGAATAGATACCATGTAATGGATTCTATCTTACCTGGGGGCGCTGGTGGTGGTAACCTGGGAGGGGGTCCCCGTGGTGGTGGACCTGGAGGAAGGCCTGGTGGGGGTCCTGGTGGTGGGCCTGGAGGTCTCCCAGGCGGTGGTCCAGGAGGAAGCAGTCGTGGAATCGGTCCTCTGATGCCGGGTAACCCTGGCGGTCGTATGAATGGGGGTGCACCTGTAATTAACAGCAAACAATTACAATCAGACTGTATATGAGTAATCACAGTAATAAATCCCCCTCTGTGATAGAGATATTTTGGACATTTTTTTTAAAAAAGGATACTGTCAAACCATTCACAAACGTTATAACGTCCCATAATGATCCTAACGCTGCTATCTAAATGTTCCGATACATAACCTGCAAATTTCAAGGACATTTCACAAGAGATCAAATTAGAAAACCAATTACAAATTACATTTCCAAGTTTGCAGCATAGCCTGTGAATCAAGTGATTTATGAGTCCTGGAACAAATTCGATGATTTATCGAAGACTGGAGATTTTTCTATAAATCCAAATGTGTGACAATTGGTCATGGTAAGGGCCAGTTTTACTGAAGAATAGAAAACTCTGTTTTAGGCAGCCCAGGTAGGATCAAGCATTCCTACATCATGTACAGTTATAAGATGCAGAACACAGGTCCCTCTACACTGCCCCAAGAGTATGCCTCAGCAGTACATCACAAAATTCATCTTTAAAAAGTCTAGTTACTCTGTTTGCCTCATCTTGCCATCTGATTTGCTGTATCTCCATTCAATTATTTGGACTTTAGTTTTCCTTGGTCCATTGTTCTCCACTGATTCTCACTCCCTTCCCTGAAAGGCACAAGTTTATCCAGATCCAAAAAGTGCATCGGGATCCCACGGAAGTCCTAACTGACCTTCATGGGAATTGCCTGGGAAGTTTGAATTTCCAATGGGCCATCCCCCTGTTCTCCAGTATCCTGCGAAAACGTCTGCGACTAAAGTTAGAGTCAGAGGCTTTGTTCCCCCACTCAAATCACTCACACTGAACTCCCTCCAATTCTCCCCACCTCGACTGCCCCCAGACATGACCTGATTAAGGAGGGGCAAAAATGGCAGCTCAACATTCCTGTTGATATAGTGTTTTCAGGCAGGATAAGGAGGGGGATAAAAAAAAGGTGGGGGTGTAGCATTATTGGTTAAAGAATCAATTACAGCTGTGAGGAGTGATTTTATACTGAATGAAGCATCAAATGAGGCCATATGGGTTGAGCTCAGAAATTAAAAAGGGCAGCCACACTGTTAAGAGTGTATTATAGGCCCCCAAATAGAGGGAGAGAGTTAGAAGAGTAAATATGTAGCCAGATTTCTGAGTGCAAAAACAATACGGCAGTAATCGTTGGGGACTTCAACTATCCTAATGTCAATTGGGATATGAACCGTGTGAAGGGCACAGAGGGTGCACAATTCTTGAACTGCATTCAAGAGAACTTTTTTAGCCAGCATGTAACAAGCCCAAAGAGATGGGGTGCAATTCTAGATTTAGTCTTAGGAAATGGGGCTGAGCAAGTGGATGAAATTGCAGTGGGAGACCATTTTAGAGATGGTGACTATAATATAGTTAGATTGAGCATCATTATGGAAAAGAACAAAGATAGAGCAGGAATAAAAGTTCTAAATTGGGGGAAAACAAAATTTATAAAGGTGAGAGGTGAGCTGGTGAGAGTGGACTGAATACAGATATTGGAAGGAAAAACTGTGTCAAATCAGTGGGAGGCATTCAAAGGCGAGTTTCTACAGGCACAGTGTAGATATGTACCCACAAAGAAAAAGGGTGGTGCTGCCAAATCTAGAGCCCCCTGGTTATCCAGAAGCATATAGGTCAAGGTAAAGCAGAAAAAAAAAGCTATGACAGTCACAAAAGACTTAATACTGTAGGAAGCCAAACAGAGTATAGAAAGTACGGGGTGAAGTAAAAATGGAAATTGAGAAAGCAAAGAGGGGATACGAAAAAATATTGGCAGGTAAAATCAAAGAAAATCTTAAATGTTTTACTGGTACGTTAAGAGCAAAAGAATAACTAAGGAAAGGGGTGGGCCTCTCAGAGATGTACATGGTAACTTGTGGATTGATGCAGAAGGTGTGGGCAGGGTTCTCAATGAGTACTTTGTCTCTGTCTTCACTGAGAGGGATGATGCAGACATTCTAGTTAAAGAGGAGTGTGAAGTTTTGGATACAATAAGCAAAGTGAGAGAGGAAGTACTGGAGGGACTATCATCCTCGAAGGTGGATATATCACAATCCATCCGGCTCTGGTATCCCAGGTTGTGAAGGAAGCCAGGGAGGGAACAGCGGATCATTTTCCAATCCTCACTAGATACAGGCGAGGTTCTAGCAGACTGAAGGTCTGCGAACGTTGTACTACGATTTAAAAAAGATGCGAAGTATAGGCCAGAAAATTATAAGTCGGTCAGTCTGACTTCAATGGTGGGCAAATTATTGGAAACAATTCTGAGACACAGGATAAGCTATCACTCAGAAAGGCTCGTTGATCAGGGATAGTCAGCATGGTTTTGTTAGGGGGAGGTGCTGTCCGACAGATTTAATCAAATTTTTTGAGGAAGTAACAAGGAGGGTTGATGAGTGTAGTGCAGTGGATGTTGTCTACATGGATTTCAGTAAGGCATTTGACAAGATCCCACATGGCAGACTGGTCAGGAAAGTGAGATCCCATGGGGTACAGCGGAAAGTGACAGGTTCATTGACAGGAAACAAAGGGTAACGGTCAATGGATGTTTTTGTGAATGGAGAACGGTTTCCAGTGTGATCCACAGGACGGAGTGTTGGGGCTCTTGCTGTTTGTTCTTTATATTAATGATTTAGACTTAAATGTAGGAGGCCTGATTGGGAAGTTTGCAGATGACACCAAACTTGGCCATATAGTTGATAGTGAAGAGGATGGCTGTCAACTCCAGAATGGTATCAATGGTTTGGTTGAGTGGGCGGAGAAGTGGCAAATGGAATTCAGTCCGGAGAAGTGTGGGGTAATGTATTTGGGAAGGGTAAACAAAGCAAGAGAATACTCAATAAACAGGAAATTAGTGAGAGGGGTTGAGGAAATGAGTGCACGTCCACAGGTCCTTGAAGGTGGCAGGACAGGTGGACAAGGCAGTCAAGAAAGCATATGGAATGCTTTCCGTTATCGGACAAGGTATCGAATACAAAAGCAGGGACGTAATGATGGAACTGTAAAAAATACTGGTTGGGCCACAGCTGGAATCTTGTGCACAGCTCTGGTCACCACATTACAGGAAGGACAGGAAAGACTGGTTTCCCCTAGCTGAGGGGTCAATTACCAGGGGGGGCATAGATACAAAAATGGAAGGAACATAAGGAAAAACTTTTTCACCCAAAGGATGGTGGGCATCTAGAATTCACTAAGTTGGTGGTTCAGGCTGAAAAACAACTCATCTATAAGGTAACTGGTTCTGCATCTAAAGCACTGTAAGCTGCAAAGCTACGGACCAGGTGTTGGAAAGAGGGATTAAAATGAGTGGCTAGTTTCTTTTCTCTCTTTTCTGACTGGTGCAGACGTGATGGCCTCTTTCTGCACCACAACTTTCCTATGGTTATATGGTCACCCAACTACTCCAGCTACCACCCCAACCAGACATGTCTACCCCCAACCACCCAACTAGCCCCCCCTCGCCCCTTCCTCTCCGAACTCTACCCAACTACCTGCCATCTCCCCCCCCACCGCACCCCCCCCCCAACCAACTACCCCTCCCAACCTGCCCTGACTAGTCCTTGACCTAACAGCCCCTCCCAACCCAACCACTCACCTACCTGCCACCCTACCCACTTACCTCACCCACATACCCAACTTACCAGGCTGCCCATTCACTCATTCATCCACTCACCCTTTCACACTGAACACTTAAACTTATCTTATGACAGTTAGTGTTGTAAAAAAGGGACACGGCTTGTCTCCCCCACCCCGATGCTATTTTGCTATGATGAAGTTCTTTGAGTGACCATGCACTCTGCATTTCTGAAGAAGCCGGGCTCAGAAGACTCAGCCAGAAATGTGGAGCAGCATCAGGGCAGAAAAGTAGAAGTGGAGCGACAATCTGATGGTGATTGTCACTTCACTGAAGATCCAGGCCAAAATCTTTTTTTCTTGCTTTCTCAGTTGCCCCGTGGAAGCAACAAGAAGTTGCTTCAAAAACAGTTTTCCTTCAACTAATTAGAGGCAGCACTCTGCAGACTGGCCAGGACATGTCTGTGACAAATATTTTACATCAAAAACCAACACCTCCTTGAACAGTAGAGAGACTGTGCTCTGACAACCATTGGTTAAAAAAGCATTCGTTTACTACACTGACTACACCAATTTTCTTCTATTATTCGCTCACGGGGTACGGGCATCGCTGGCTAGGCCAGCAATTATTGCCCATCACCCAACTGCCCAAATTGCTACGCAAATCAATTGAGTGCAGATTAAAGGCTCAATTCCACGATGCTTAAAGAGGGAACTTTGTGTCAATTTAAAAATCTATACCAAAATCTTCCCTGCTTCACCATCAATTCAAACATTTGTATTTTAACTGTGCGTTAGTTCAGTTCAAAAGAGCCAGGCTCAGCAACTCCAAGCAAAATTTCCCAAGGCCAGAGGTACAAACTGATTGCAATTTTTTGTGGTTATTTTAAATAGGGTGGTGACGATGGGACGCCCTTCTTCAAGCGTACAGTTTGCTTTATAAGTAACATTATTTCCATAGTTATCGGGGGTAGGTGGGATTCAGATTTCAGGTTACTGTCAGATCAGCCATGATCTTATTAAGCGGCAGAGCAGGTTTGAGGGGCTGAATGGCCCACTCCTGCTCCTTGTTTGTATGTAATTGGCATTGGAGGATTATCACTTTATTTCAGTTTCTTACCTGGAGGTGGTCCTGGTGGCAGGCCAGATGGTGGTCCTGGGGGTCTCATTGGAGGTGCAGGCGGTGGTCCAAGCGGTGGAGGCCCAGGCATCGGTGGAGCTTGCATTGGTGCCCTAGGGGGCATCTGAGTTGGAGGTGGAACCTGCGGTCCCTCGGGCCGTGACTCCTCTCGTTGTCGCTTTTCCCGACTCTGCTCTTCTACATCCATCTTTTCCTCTTCCACATCGCCCTCGGTGTGGGCTTCCTCCTCCTCCTCCTCTTCATCCTCGGGGAAATCCTGACCTATTAGGAGGTACAGTATTAAGTTAATTTCATATATTGCACACAGAGCTCTATGTAAACACTAAAGTAAAACAAAACATTATGGATTTGCTACCATAGTGTCAAGAGTCTACACTGGCCCTAATCCAGGTCAACCACCGATTCCTCTTAAAGTGACAATGTGGTTGTCCCCATGTCATTCGTCACAAGAGCAACCCAGGAAAGAAAAATAAAACTCAGCATGCCAGTCTACATGAGGGTCATTTTATTTTTTTAAAAATCTCAGAAAACTATCACCCAGGCTCAATATTTTCAATTAGGCACATTATCAGATGTACTATCCTGGTATCAATTGCTAACTGGTATTCTGCTAGTATAAAACGCCATCGTCCTGAGATCCCACATGAGCACTCTCAGTCCCATCATAACTTTGGCTAAAAGCCAGCAGAATCCAAGGAAACAGCGTACATGTTTTTTTAAAAACCATTTATTAGGGATTTAGCTGATCTCCTGTCAAGATCACAGGGAGAACATCTGGAACTTCAGGGCCAATGGCTCCCGGTGTCAGCACCATATCTAAGTCTCAGGCACCAGAATGGGATCCCTGGACATCTAACTCAGAACGATTTGATGACTCGACTCACTTCCTTTCACCATCTGTCCCTAGCCTCCCCTCCACTCAATTTCTTCCTGAAGATACCAATTATCACTGCTATACAGTTACACAATTGCTGGAAATCCTTTGGCATCTAGTACAGGTCATTCATCACCAGATGCTAAAGGATTTCCAGCCATTCTTCATGTGAGCCTTGGTAGTGAGTTACAGCTGTTAAACCATGGCGAGAAGATTATCACTGAGTCTGAGTATTGTTTTAACCAACATTCAGTTGTATGCAATTTCCAGCAAGAGTTAATTGACATTGAACAGCAGCTGATTTTACCCTTCCATAATCTGGAGAACTAAGGCCAATTCTAATGAAATTTATTAGCTCTCATTTAAATCATTACAGACTTTAATTTCACAGAATAATAGAAACTTACAGCACAGGAGATGACCATTTGGCCTGTCGTGCCTGAGCTAGCTTTTTGAAAGAGCTGTCCTGCTCAGTCCCACAACTCGCCTTTTGTTCATAATCCTGTTAGGTTTCTCATCTTCAAGTATCTGTCCAAATCCCTTTGAAAATTATTTATGGAATCAGTTTCCACCATCTTTTCAGGTGAAGTGTTCCAGATCCTGACAATTCCCGTAGAGAAAGAATTCTCCTCATCACCCCTTCTAGAACTTTTGCCAATGTTTTTAAATCTCTTGCCTCTGGATATGGACACACTCAACTTGACAGGTGGAATGGTCTTTCTCTATCTAGATTTAATATATTTTACTTGCTATTGCTTCTTTACTATTTTCCAGAGCAGTATTATCTAATGGTCTTGGCAGCAAGCACAGGATATGCTGTGGATTAAGCTTGGGACCTTCCTGGGACATATGGCTTAGCAACAACATATTTTTATATATCATCTTTAACATAATAAAATGTCTTGAGAAAGCACTTCACAGGAGTGTTATCAAACAAAATTTGACACTAAGCTACCTAAGGAGGTATTAGGGCAGATGGCAAAAGCTTACTCAAACAAGTAGATTTCAAGGAGGAAAGAGAGGTAGAGGTGTGAAGAGGTTTCGAGAGGGAATTCCAGAGGTTATGGTCTTTGTAGCTGAAGGCATGGCTGCCAGTGGTGGAGTGATTAAGATTCGGATGCTCAGGAGGCTAAGATTAGAGGAGTGCATCTGGAGCACCTAAAAATAACTAGCAGTACAATGTTTTTCTAAGCTACTGGAAGACTAGATCTCTTATCTGTGTCTATACACTACCATCTATTGAATGCTCATGTGAAATGCCAGGGTCCCTGCATTCTTACCACTCACAGATCATTTACTGTCTATGTGTGGATCAGAGCTGCCGTCAATGGAAGTTGAGAGCCCATCTATTACTCACCCGCCATTCGAAGCATCATCGCTTGCAGAGGAGTCAGCTCCTTCATGTTTTTCTTCTTCTTCTTCTGTTTGTCCTGCACATCTGCAAACCGCACAATGCGGCCTGTGGGAAGACAATACCCGCTCAATCAAGATGTTTCAATGTTCTGGTAAATAGCAATGCAAGGAAAAACGTAGCTAGCTTTCCATAAGCCATCAATCTCTTTTGGCTTTCTCAATGTTTTAAATGAATTTATATTTGGGTTTTAGCAACCTAGTTAAAAAGACTGTCAACACATTTTTGCAATCCGCAAAGCAACACATGTGGACTCTGCATCAACTAGAAGTCGCTTGAAATCACGTTCACAAAAGTACAATATTGGACATACATCAAACTTAGATTGAAGCCATGATCGTCAGACTGCACGGTGCTGCAGTATACTGGAAATCATTGTGCATTATCACAAAGGACTGGGTCATGGTCCAACTCCCTTACTCTCAGACGTATAAAGTATTTTAAAGAAAAAAGCAGATGGAAGGGTAACTGAGTCACATCAGGCAATAACCAAATACAACTACAATGTACCTGGCTTATCATCATCTAGCCTTAAATTTTCATCATCTTCATCTCGATGCCGGAAATCATCATCGTCATCATCACTGTCTTTATCTTTTGAATCGTCACTGTCTTCATCCTGGTCTTCTCGATTTCCATCTTGATCCTGCTCCATGCCTTCAGGGTAATCATCATCCCCACTGTCCTCCTCATCCTCCTCTTGCATATCCTGAATTGCTAAAAAGGCAAAGTAAATGTCAGGATAGTGTATACAACACTCCACTTCCATTGTGGACCTAGGTTCACAGTATCATATTAACACATGGGGAGGCGATGGTGTAATAGTGTTTGAATTCAATAAAAAAACTGGAATTAAAAGTATAATGATGAAACCATTGCCGATTGTTGTAAAAACCCACCTGGTTCACTTTAGGGAAGGAAATCTCCCGTCCTTACCTGGTCTGGCCTACACATGACTCCAGACCCACAGCAATGTGGTTGACTCTTAAATGCCCTCTGAAATGGCTGAGAAAGCCACTCAGTTGTATCAAACCGCTACAAAGTCTCAAAAAAGGAATGAAACCAGACAGACCATCCAGCATCGACCTAGGCACTGGAAACAACAATGGAAAACTCAGCTCTGTCGAACCTGCAAATCCCTCCTTACTATCTGGAGGCTAGTGCCAAAATTAGGAGAGCTGTCCCACAGACTAGTCAAGCAGCAGCCTGACATAGTCATCCTCATGGAATCATATCTTACAGATAATGTCCCAGACTCCACCATCACCATCCCTGGGTATGTCCTGTCCCACCGGCAGGACAGACTCAGCAGAGGTAGCAGCACAGTGATATACAGTCAGGAGGGAGTTGCCCTGGGAGTCCTCAACACTGACATCGGACCCCAAAAAATCTCATGGCATCAGTTCAAAAATGGGCAAGGAAAACTCCTGCTGATTAACACATACCGCCCTCCCTCAGCTGATAAATCAGTGCTTCTCCATGTTGAAATCACTTGGAGGAAGCAATGAGGGTGGCAAGGGCGCAGAACGTGCTCTGGGTGGGGGATTTCAATGTCATCACCAAGAGTGGCTCGGTAGCACGACTACTGACTGAAGTGGCTGAATCCTAAAGGACATAGCTGCTAGACTGGGTATGCGGCAGGTGGTGAGAGAACCAACAAGAGGGAAAAACATTCTTGACTTCATCCTCACCAACCTGCAGCTACATCTCTCCATGACTGTATCAGTAGGAGTGACCACTGCACAACTGTTGTGGAGGCAAAGTCCCACCTTCACATTGAGATTACTCATACCCTCCATTGTGTTGTGTGGTACTACCACCGTGCTAAAAGGGGTAGATTTCGAACAAAATTGGGCATCCATGAGGCGTTATGGGCCATCAGCAGCAGCAGGATTGTACTCAAACACAATCTGTAACCTCATGACCCGGCATATCCCCCACTCTACCAAAAACATCAAGCCAAGGGATCAGTCCTGGTTCAACTAAGAGTGCCAGGAGGAGCACCAGGCATACCTAAAAATGAGGTGTCAACCTGGTGAAGCTATAAGACAGGACTACTTGCATACCAAATAGCAGAAGCAGCAAGTGATAGACAGAACTAAGCGATCCCACAACCAACAGATCAAATTTAAGCTCTGAAGTCCTGCCACATGCAGTCATGAATGGTGGTGGACAATTAAACTCCTCACTGGAGAAAGAGGCTCCATAAATATCCCCATCCTCAATGATGCGGGAGCCCAACACATCAGGGCAAAATATAAGGCTGAAGCATTTGATCCACTCAGCACTTCTGGCTGAAAATTGTATGACCCATCTTAGCCTCCTCCAGATATCCCCAGCATTACAGATGCCAGTCTTCAGCCAATTCGATTCACTTCACGTGATATCAAGAAACAGCTGAAGGCACTGGATAGTGCAAAGGCTATGGGCCCTGACAATATTCCGACAATAGCACTGAAGACTTGTGCTACAGAACTTGCCGTGTCCCTATCCAAGCTGTTCCAGTGCAGTGACAACACTGGCATCTACCCAGCAATGTTCTGTACTCAAAAAGCAGGACAAATCCAACCCAGCCAATTACCACCCCATCAGTCTACTCTCGATCATCAGTAAAGAAGGGGTCGTCACCAGTGCAATCAAGCAGCACTTGCTTAGCAATAACTTGCTTAATAACAGCAGCCAATCGGCTCCTGACCTCATTACAGCCTTGGTTCAAACATGGACAAAAGGGCTGAACCCCCCAGGTGAGGTGAGAGTGACTACCCTTGACATCAAGTCCACATTTGACTGAGTGTGGCATCAAGGAGCCCTAGCAGTGGGAATCGGGGGAAAGCTCTCCACTGGTTGGAGTCATACCTAGCACAAGGGAAGGTGGTTGTGGTTGTTGGAGATCAGTCATCTCAGTTCCAGGACATCACTGCAGGGGTTCCTCAGGGCAGTATCCTGGGCCCAGCCATCTGCAGCTGCTTCATCAATGACCTTCCTTCCATCATAAGGTCAGAAGTGGGGATGTTTGTTCAATATTCAGCATCATTCGTGACTCCTCAGATACTGAAGCAGTCCATGTCCAAATGCAGCAAGACCTGGACAATATCCAGGCTTGGGGTGACAAGTGGCAAGTAACATTCACACCACACAAGTGCCAGGCAATAACCATCTCCAACAAGAGAGAATCCAGCCATCGCCCCTTGATGTTCAATGGCATTACAACCACTAAATCCCCCAATATCAACATCCTACGGGTTGCCATGGACCAGAAACTGAACTGGACTAACCATATAAATACTGTGGCTACAAGAGCAGGTCAGAGACTAGGCATCCTGCAACGAGTAACTCACCTGCTGACCTCTCAAAGTCTGTCCACTATCTAGAAAGCACAAGTCAGGAGTGTGATGGAATACTCCCCTGAATGAGTGCAGCTTCAACAACACTCAAGAAGCTTGACACCATCCAGGACAAAGAGCCCTTTGATTGGCACCCCATCCACAAACATTCACTCCCTGCACCATCGACGCACAGTAGCAGCAGTGTGTACCATCTACAAGATGCACTGCAGGAACTCACCAAGGCTCCTTTGGCAGCACCTTCCAAACCCATGACCAATACCATCTAGAAGGACAGGCACAGCAGTTAGATGGGAACACCACCTCCTGGAAGTTCCCCTCCATGTCACCCACCATCCTGACTTGGAAATATATCACCATTCCTTCACTGTCACTGGGTCAAAATCCTGGAACTCACTTCCTAACAGCACTTTGGGTGTACCTACACCACATGGACTGCAGCAGTTCAAGGCAGCTCACCACCACCTTCTTGAGGGCAATAAATGCTGGCCTAGCCAGCAAAGCCTTCATCCCGTGAATGAATTAAAAAAAAAACAGAGCACTACAATAAAAATGAAAAACACTGGAAACACACAGCAGCACCTGTAAAGGTTGCCTTACCAGTTTCAGGGTCATAAACGTTATCTTCATCTTTTCCTTTCAGAGGTAAGCCTGGAGGGGGGCCCATCCTTCTTGCATAAAGTGCCAATACCTGAGGCGGAGGTGGTCCTGGGGGTGGGCCAGGGGGTTTCTTACCAGGTGGCAATCGAGGAACTCCATGCGAAGGAGGGGGCATGAGTGTAACAGGTTTAGAGGGTGGCCTGCAGGGAAGAATAAACATTGTGGATTTCTTTTCAAAGATCCATTTAAAAGTAACACCTCAAATTGCCCCAACACCCAGTGCACATCAATAATCCCCATTACTTAACCCAACGTGATACATATTACCGAGACACACTCCTAATTTAGGAAGATAAAACCCATAATCTAAGTGTTCGGCTGCCTTATTGAATTAGTATTAAAAATCTGCACACACTTCACATTAATGTTCACCGTTGCAAATTCCTGTCTACATTTATAACTGCCCATATAAACTCGTCATGCTTGTAACTTCACCCTCCCACAAGTGGACACACCAAGCTGTCATCATTAACAGGAACTTGCACTGAAAACCCAAAAATAAAGATGAAATATATGTCTTTAATATAGGGGCTGAATTATTTATGTTTGCCCTGGTCCAACTGTTCCTCGTCCTCTAATGCTGTGTCACTTGTCTTGATTCCTTGTGTAATGTGACGGGAGACTGACTAGTAAAATATAAAAATTTAACTGTTCTACTGTACATTTAATAAAATCTAGTGAAGAAACAGCTACTGCCTGACTGTGAGAGTGTTCATATTCACTACTGTGTTTTCCTAAATTCCAACTGATAAATAGCATGAAACACTTTCAAGCTTATCTGTAACAATCAATCTCACTCACCAACAAGCCAATTTCTTTCAATTCTGATAGGCCAAAATACCACAGAAGATAAAATTTCCCTGAGTGATGCTTACCCCAAAAACCCACGCTTCCTCTTTTTAAAAAAAATATTCACGGTTCACGTACATATTTAAGAGGCTTTAAGTACAAATAAATTGCTGCTCACCCATAAGCTGATGTCTTTTTCAATATGGATGGTGGCTGAGCTCCAGGGAGGGGGATATCCTGAATCATGATGTTTGATGGCGCATGAGGCATGTCTGGCAGTGGAATACTCTCCACCTCCACATGTTGAGCATTCTGTATAAATAAGGAAAACGGCCACATACTTACACTGCACAAATGAACTAACTGTATTTTTAGAACATGTAATTCGATAATACTGATAACTATGGGTCCTTGATACAACCATTTTGGCTTCCTACTGCAATAGGTTCTTCACATAAGAGTTAATGTCTTTAGTAGATACATTAGTACAAAGGAGACGAAGGTGAACATGAACAACCCTGCCAGCAGCTGCATTTGGAATTATAAATACGTGACAGGATCAGAGATCAGAGACTTGTGAATTGCCAAGTTGCATTGCAATTTTTTCCCATCAGAGAGCATTGTGAGTGAAACAGCAAATAGGGTATATGGACCTATGAGCCTGATTTTAGAAAGTTCTCCCAAAACCAAGGGAATGTTGGACACTCTCTAAACACAAGGCAATTTGTTTTAAATAGACACTTGCAAGCCTACTCACCCATTTCTCACATAGAAAGAGCATTTCAGTTCTGGTTTTCTAATGTTGGCTGAAATTCTTCACTCGACTTTAAAAAAAAACACATTTCTGCCCCTTTATCTCACCACCGTTTAAAAGGCTCCCACTTCACATGACTTTTGCTCTCATTTCTCCCTCAGCCTTGAACTGTTTTTACCGCAGAAAGATGTGAGCTGCATTCATCCCACCAATTCCATTACGGCTCCTTCTTTAAAACACCAAGTCTGTTAATATCTGCCTTGAACTGAAAGGCTACACAAGAAATAGGTAAGCACTTCAATTTCAAGGATGAAGGTAAAGCTCAAGCAAAATTTACTTGTGTACCTCCTGCTCTTCATTTAATACCTCTCCCAAAGAAACATCTGGTATCAATTGTAACACAGTCTCACTATGGGGTAGGCTCCTTTCACTAATACAGTTCAGCATGAGTCCTTTTTTGGAATCCTCATCTCCATCTTCAGAACATTATCCCTTATTGCAGAAGATGGTGGAAAAGCTAGTTAACCAGCAGCTTCAAAGGGAGGTCAATGCTATCAACAAAGCAACATGCAACATGAAAGTGTTGTCTCCTGATATTGAGCCTCATTCAGCGCTTCCCTGCAGCTGCTTTGTAAGGGATATTTGGTCCATTAATCATTTGTGTGTAGCAAAGGGAAAGATAAAGGCAGAAAATTCAGACCACATTCTCCACAACGACTGGGCTCAGTGCTGCACCCTGGGGACTGTCGGCACTCTTAGATAGAAAAGTGATTATATACCGCTCTACGTCAAGCATGGAGCAAGATGAGGGGAGAGGGCCTCCATGAACAGCCACGGCCACTACAAGGATTGAATCTGCCCCATTGCCTTCATTCTCCATCACAATCCAGTTATTGAGCCAACTGAGCTCATTGACCCCCCACAAGCAAACAGGCCTCTGGGATTTACATTCTTCACTATGGGACCAATTCACCAAGATCAGGTTTTCCAGTGATTAACACAAATTAAAATAAAAACTATTTTATCATTAGAACTTTCTTTCCCAATACTCAGAATCATTGAGCTTGCCGCTGCCCCCCTCAGGATTATACGGTTTCTCTCTGCCTGAGACCAATGTTATTTGGACAATGCTCGTGTTATTCAGAAATAGCCCATGAGGAGAAGTGCAAATTGGATTGTCACTGGTCATGAGGGGTAGGGACTCCAGGAGTGCTGCAGGATATGTATTGGCCGTTTACACCTTAGCACGAGTTAAGGGAAGAGGCTGCTGTGCTGGGATCACCAGTCCTGTGCTGGGATCATCTTCCAAGAATCCTTAGATTCTGGAAAAGTGCCAGAGGATTGGAAAACTGCCAATGTAACACCCTTATTCAAAAAGGGAGGGAGATAAAAAACAGGTAACTGTAGGCCAGTTAGCTTAACATCTGTCATTGGGAACATGTTAGTCTATTATAAAGGATGTAACAGCAGAGCATTTAGAAATATGTAATATAATCAAGCAGAATCAGCATGGCTTCATGAAGGGGAAATCATGCCTGACAAATTCATTAGAATTCTTTGAAGGGAGCCAATGGATGTAATATATTTAGATTTCCAAAAGGCATTCAATAAGGTGCTGCATATAAGGCTACTTAATAAGATAAGCCCATGGTGTTGGGGTAGTATATTAGCATAGCTAGAGGACTGTCTAACTAATAGAAGCCAGAGAGTTGGGATAAGGGGGGCATTTTCAGGATGTAACTCATGGAGTGCCAAAGGGATCAGTGCTGGGGCCATAATTATTTGCAATATATATTAATGACTTAGATGTGGAAAATGAATGTACTATCGCCAAATTTGCAGATGACACAAAAATAGGTGGGAAGGCATGTGGTGAAGATGACACAAGGAGTCCACAGAGGGATATAGACAGGTTAAGTGAGTGGGCAAAAACTTGGCAAATAGAATGTAATGTGGGAAAATGTGAGGTTATGCACTTTGGCAGGAAGAATAGAGGAGCTGAATATTATTTAAATGGAGAAAGCTGCAGCTCAGAGAGATTTTGGAGTCCTTGTGCATGAATCCCAAAAAGCTAATATCCAAGTTCAGCAGGTAAAAGGGAAGGCAAATGAGATGAAGAGGAATTTCTTTTCTCAGAGGATAGTGAATCTGTGGAATTCTTTACCACAGAGGGCTGTAGAGGCTGTGTCGTTAAGTATATTCAAGGCTGAAATAGACAGATTTTTAACCAGTAAGGAAATCAAGGGTTATGGGGAAAAGGCAAAAAAGTGGAGGAGGATTATCAGATCAGCCATGATCTCATTGAATGGCGGAGCAGACTCAATGGGCTGAATGGCCTACTCCTGCTCCTACGTCTTATAGTCTTAAGATGACCCAGCTGATTACACCAATAATGGGGTATTTACCAGTGTGGCTCAACAGATTTAAACAAAATAAATCAATTCAGATACTTCGGTATTTGAAAAACGTGATTATGTGGCTTACGGAGCAGGTGTAAAGTGCAATACCAATCAGTGGTGTTCTTAAACATGCAATAATGGGCTTACAAATACGTAATTTGGAAAATGATAACAACAGGGATTGTACACAGATGAACAAGTTGGACACTTGAAGGGAGAGCACTTCATTTTTAAGATAAAAAAGTTATTTTTCTCTCAGTAACACTAATGTTACCAGATCAGGTGCAGCAGTTAACTGCCGATTTCTGTTTCCTGCCATAACCCTAAACGATAGATCCCACTGCACAAGTGCAACAATTTTCTGAACAGACACCCTATGGTTTTGTGGGCAAAATCAATAATTTAGTGACAAATTTGGTCCAAATCCCCAAACCCCCAATGCGATTGCATTGAAAGTTGCTGTGGGAAAGGGATGAGGTGTTAGGGATGTTGGAGGAGTGAACCAAGGGGTCACAGAGGGAATGATAAGGTGCCACATCAAAGATTATTGTGGAAAATAAAAGCTCATGATGTAGGGGTAACATATTAGCCTGGATAGAAGATTGGCTGGCTGGCAGAAAACAGAGAGTATGCATAAATGGGTCTTTGTCTCATTGGCAGATGTGCCAAATGGAGTCCCACAGGGGTCCGTACTATGGCCTCAGCTTTTTACAATTTACATCAATGACTTGGATGAGGGGAGCAAAGGCATGGTAGCTAAATTTGCAGACGATACAAAGATAGGTAGGAAAGCTTGTTGTGAAGAAGACATAAGGAGTTTGCAGATGGATATAGATAGGTTGATTGAGTGGGCAAAAATTTGGCAGATGGAATAAACGTGAAAAAATGTGAAGTTGTTCACTTTGGCAGGAAGGATAAAAAAAGCAGAGTATTACTAAAACAGAGAACAATGACAGGATTCCAAGATACAGAGGGATTTAGGTTGAGGGGGAGGGGGGTTTCTCGTGCATGAGTCACAATTAGTGTGCAGACACAGCATGTAATCAAGAAGGCTAACGGAATGCTGTCCTTTATTACAGGAGGAGTTGAACATAAAAGTAAGGATGTTATGCTTCAGTTATACAGGGCATTGATGAGACCACACCTTGAATACTGTGTGCAGTTTTGGTCACCTTATTTAAGGAAGGATGTAAATCTGTTGGAGGCAGTTCAGAGGAGGCTTACTAGATGGATACCTGGAATGAGCGGGTTGTCTTATGAGGATAGGTTGGACAGGCTGATCTTGTTTCTATTGGAATTTTAGAAGAGTGAGGGGTGACTTGATTGAGTATATAAGACCCTGAATGGTCTTGACAAGGTGGACATGGAGAGGATGTTTCCTCTTGTGGGCGAGTCCAGAACTAGGGGGCACTATTTTAAAATTAGGGATCGCCCTTAAAGGAGAGATGAGGAGAAATTTTTTCTCTGAGGGTCATGCAACTTTGGAACACTCTGCCTCAGAAGGCAGTGGAGGCGGGGTCACTAAATATTCTTAAGGCAAAGATAGATTGATTCCCTTGCCTAACAACAATCTAAGGTTATTGAGGGTAGATGGGAATGTAGACCTTGAAACACAAACAGATCAGCCATGATCTTATTGAATGGCGCAGCAGGCTCTAGGGGCCAAATCGCTTACTCCTGCTTCTATTTCATATGTTCGTAATGTTGGGATTGTGCTACAATAGATTAGATGCTTTAAATTGGTAATCAAGAGCAGCTGTCCCCAATTGGGGAGGTATTAGGGCTTCATTAAAAGAGTATTAAAACATGTTCACACTGGGTGTTAAAGGGGAATTGGAATGGTCTGTGTCTTTACTCTGCTGGGTTGTAAATAAACCTGTCTTAAGGTACAGGCTGGCTTCAGACTCATTCTTTCCTCAACATAAGATTATTAGAATTTACACAGTCCCTTCAGATGCAACATAGACAGAAAAATTAGGAGAATGGAATGAAGTCCTTACAGGAAGTAGGTGTAGTCAAGGTAGCTGTGGAAGTCAGTAGGCTTGTGATGAATATTGGTAAACAGTCTATCAGATAGAATCAGTTTAAGTCAAGATAAGATGTAGCAAAGGTAAGGAGTCTCTTGTGGGAATAGTTTATAGGTCCCCTAACTAACTACACTGTAGGAAGGGGTATGTAGAAAGAAATAATAGGGGCTTGTGAGAAAGGTACTGCGATAATCATGGGTGATTTTAATCTACATATTGATTGGACAGGTCAGCAAAGGTAGCCTGGAAGATGAGTTCAAAGAGCAGCACCTTCTAGAGCCAGAGAGCATTCTAGGCCTGGTAATGTACAATGAGACATAATTAATGAATGACCTCATGGTAAGGGAGGCCCTAGGTAGCAGCGATCATAACATAATTGAGTTTTGTATTCAGTTTGAGGAAGAGTGACTCTAAGACTAGTGTTTTCAACTTAAATGAAGGAAATTATAAGGGTCTGAGAACAGAGCTGGCTGAAGTGAATTGGGAAATGAGGTTCAGGGGTAAGCCGGTAGAGATGCAGTGGCAAACCTTTAAGGAGATATTTCATAACACTCAGCAAAGATACATTCCAGTGAGCAAGAAAGATTCTAGGAAAAGGATGTATCATTCGTGGCCAACTAAGGACGTTAAAGATAGTGTCGAATCAAAAGAAAAAGCGTAATAATCTGTGAAGATTAGTGGCACGTCAGAGGGTGGGATAGGGTATAAAAATCAGCAAAAATGACTTAAGAATGAGGAGGAAGAAATTAGAGTATGAAAGAAAGCTACCTAGAAATATAAAAACAGATAGTAAGAGTTTCTACGGGTAATTAAAAAGGAAAAGAGTAACTAAAATGAGTGTTGGTCAGCTAGAGAATGAGTTTGGGGAATTAATAATGGGAAATAAGAAAATGGTAGTTGCAATGAACAAATATTTAGTGTCTGCCTTCACTGTAAAAGACACAAATAACATTCCAGAAATAATTGTAAATCAAGAGGTGGGAAGAGGAACTTGAAACAATTAGGGAAACATCAGGGAAAGAGTACTGGGAAAATTATTAAAACTAAAGGTTAATCCTAGGCACTTAAAAGAAGTAGCTGCTGAGATAGTAGATGCACTGGTTTAAATTTTCCAAAGTTTCCCGGATTCTGGAAATGTCTCACCAGATTGGAGAATGGCGAATATAACTTCACTATTCAAGGGGACAGACAGAAAGCAGGCCAGCCAGCCTAGCATCTGTCATAAGGATAATGCTGGAATCTATTATTAAGGAGGTTATAGAGGCGCACTTAGAAAATCTCAATGCAATCAGGCAAAGTCAACGTGGTTTTGTGAAAGGGAAATCATGTTTGACTAATTTATTGGAGTTCTTTGAGAAAGTAACAAGCAATGTGGGTAAAAGGGAACCTGTAGCTGTGCTGTATTTGGATTTCCAAAAGGTATTTGACAAGGTGTCACATCAAAGGTAACATCAAAATAAGAGCTCGTGGTGTAAGGGTAACATATTAGCATGAATAGATAGAATTTGGAGTGCCACAGGAATCAATGCCAGGGCCTCAACTATTTACAATCTATACAAGTGGATGAAAGGACCAATTTTTTTTTCATTCACAGGATGTGGACTTCGCTGACTGAGCCAGCATTTATTGCCCATCCCTAATTGCCCTTGAGAAGGTGGTGGTGTATGGTTGCTAAATTTGTTGATGACACAAAAATAGATAGGAGAGCAAGTTGTGAAGAGGACATAATCTATCTATATCCCTTTGCAGTTTCCTTAAATTAGTGGGCACAAATTTGGCAGGGGGAGTATAATGTGGGAAAATGTGAACTTGTCCACTTTGGCAGGAAGAATAGAAAAGCAGTAGGTTATTTAAAGGGAGAGAGACTGCAGAACTCTGCGGTACAGAGGGATCTGGGTATCCTGGTATATGAATCACAAAATGTTTGTATACAGGTACAGCAAGTGGTTAGGAAGGCAAATGGAATGTTGTTTATTACAAGGGGAGTGGAATACAAAAGTAGGGATGTTTTGCTATAGTTGCAAAGGGTGCTAGTGAGACCACATCTACAGTTTTGGTCTCCTTACTCAAGAAAGGATATAAATGCATTAGAAACAGTTCAGAGAAGGTTCACTAGGCTGATTCCTGGGATTAAGGGATTATTTTATGAGGAAATGTTGGACAGGCTGGGCCTATATCCAGTTTATAAGGTCGAGAGGTAATCTTATTGAAACATACAAGATCCTGAAGACAGGGTGGATGCCAAGGGATTTTTCCCCTTATGCGAGACTAGAACTGGGGGGGGGGGGGGGGGGTACATAGTTTAAGCATAAGAGAATAAGGTGTCTCCCATCTAAAACAGGGATGAGGAGAATTTTTTCTCTCTGAGGGCTGTTAGTCTGTGTAATTCTCTTCTCCAGAGGGCAGTGGAGGCAGGGTCACTGAATATTTTTAGAATTAGATAAATTCTTTATTGACAAGGGAGTCAAGGGTTTTAAGGGTAGACAGGAAAGTAGAGTTGAGGCCACAATCAGATCAGCTTGACCTTATCAAATGGTGGTGCAGGCTCAAGTGGCCAAATGGCCTAACTTCTGCCCCTAATTCATATGTTTGTTCGTATATTCAACTCATCCCTCACCTTGACAGCATCAAAGAACTGGCAGAGCTGTGATCGTTTCTGTTCATATTCAGTCTCAAGCTTCCGTAGCTCCTTATAAAATTCGGTATTTTCCTTCTCATATAAACGCAGGATTCGCTCAAACGTCTCTCGTAATTTTTTCCGCTTGTCTTTCAGCACCTTCTCATTAAGTTGTGGCTGCTGCACAGGATTGAATTCTGCACAAAATCAGGGGGGAGTAAACAACAACACAGCATGCAGAACAGGTGTCATTTCAGCTTAGGTTAACAGCACTTAGCACTCACTTTGCACATCAAATACAATTTAAAAACTGCTACAGCATTTTAAATACTATTCCCCAAGCCCAGTCTCAATCCCAAGCTCAAAAGTATGACATATCTTTGGGGTCTTAGAATGAACCAAAATAGAACAGAGTAGATCAGATATAAACAATCAGCATTTTAATGATTCCAATTATAAGCAAACAGGAACATTTAAGATTCTAAAACAACCAAATATATGAAAAGGATACTGTTCACTGACTGTTCATAATAAGGTGGGAATTAGGATTGAACAGTTTAGTGGAAGTGTGGTGACTGGAACATTGAGTTACATACCAAGACATCAAACCCACAATTCCCCAAGCAACATGACACCTTTTACTGGAAAACAACCATGTTTCAGCACTTTTTCAATATAATTCTGACTTTAAAAAAAACCATAAAGTTTTATGCTGGAATATTTTAATTCCTGTTCTTTACCCATTTCATCCAGTTTCTCCATGTCTTTGATTATCTGTTTGGGATCCTTCATCTTGAGCACAGCAGCTCGCACCATCATGCGCTGTTTCTTGTTCTGTGAGCACAAAGGTTACCCGAATCCATCAATAATTCAAATTTTCACCAAAGACAATTGCATGATTTGAAGTTGATTTAACAAAATATTTGTGGCAGCTTATCTGAAGAAACCGGACACCGCAATGATCAATTCTTCTGTGTGTTCCAACCAAAACTTATATCTAATCTGACAAGTAATCTTTCCCTCATATCCAATCTTGATATCTCCTTCTCCACTTGCAATTTTTCTGGTCTCTCCTCTCTCCATACTAGAAAGGCATTGCTCCCATGTAATACCTTCTCCAGTGTACCAACCTATTAGCTCTTCCTTCTCACTACACAATCCTGAAATCAAGGCTGACTGCAATCACTTCTCTTAGAGAGACTGGAAAGCCAGTATCTCAAGGACATTACACTCAAGTTTGATTCTGTCCTCACCCAGCAGCAATCATTGGATAACAATCAGGAATGAGAACACTGGCTAAATTTTTTTTCACTGTCCAAGTCCAGGGAGCTGGAGGACAGTTATAGGTCTTCAATTGCACGTGTTCAAATCTACTAACTCAGCATAGGTTTAAATAAATTTTGAATCTTCTTACTGCAGATGGCTCAGAGTTGTGCCAGCTAGCTCACTTACCCTCCAAACTATTAGTGGATATATCCAAAGGGAAAGGCACAGACACAAGATTAAATATAAGAGATTTAGAACAGAGGACAGGAGAAACATTTTTACACAAGCTTATTTATGGTGATGGAAAAGGAGTTAAGGGGATATGGATGTTGGGTTAGCAGGGAAAATGCTGGCATGGGTTAGTGGGCCGAATGGCCTTTTTTCTTTCATGGGATGTGGGTGTCGCTGGCAAGGTCAGGATTTATTGCCCATCCCTAATTGCCCTTCAATTCAATGGCTTGTTTAGGCCTTTTCAGAGGGCAATCAATCACATTGCTGTGGGTCTGGAGTCACATGTAGGCCAAACCTGGTAAGGACAGCAGATTTGCTTTCCTAAAGAGCATTCATGAAGATGGGTTTTTACAACAATCCACGATAGTTTCATGGTCATCATTACTCAGACTAACTCTATATTCCAGATTTTATTAATTGGATTCAAATTCCACCAGCTGCCGTGGTGGGATTTGAACCCCTGTCCCCAGAGCATAAGCCTGGGCCTCTAGATTACTAGTCCAGTGATATCTCCCCATGTGTAATGCAAACTACACCCATGTGATATACATTGATATACAGAAATACTTTTGGCACACAAACAATGTTCCCTCTAATTTTGTTTTTAGAGTGTAAAAGCAATATAACTACACAGCAGTTTAAAGAAGGCAGCTTGTACACAACCTGCTCAGGGACTTTCGAGCTGCTGTGCAGCCACACAGCTTTGAGGGAATATTACACACAAACCACCCAAAGATCTGCAAAGAAAAGGCCCAGACATATTAACCACGAAGGCAGTGATCAAAAATGAACTCAAGTTCCTCACCTTTTTCAGTTCCCGTTTCCTGGCCTCTTTACCTGGTTAATAAAAAAGTGAATCAATTAGAATTAAGAAGTAAGAAAAAGAATTTACACTTATATAAATCACCTTTCACATCCTCGGAACATTCCAAAGCTCTTTACAGCAAACAAAGTACTCTTTGAATATTGGGGGGGCCAGAGGGGAAGAGGAGGAGGGGGTGTTGGGGAGGAGTGGGGCATCGTGGATGGGGGATGGTCTGGGATCTGGTGTGGTGGTGGGGGAGAGGGGGGTCAGATGGGTGGGGGCATATCGAGATGTTGGGAGCTGGAGGGACAAACAGGGACCCAGGGGAAAGAGGAGCACAGTTGTGCCACTTATATCATGAATAGAATAAGGGGAGGATCTGAATTAAAAGCAAAATACCCAAAGATCTGCTTTGGTCTGACTGAATTTGGTATATAATAAGGCCACCTTGCAGTCTCCCATTTTGATCAGATTGGCAGCTTCTGTCCAGCAGCACCTACTGGTATCTTTATCCTCACAGAGGGATCCCTGTCACAATCTGACCAGCACATACGAATTAGGAGGGGAATAAATTATTGGGACCCTGGAGCCTGCTTCGCCATTTGATAAGATGCTGGCTGATCTGATTGTATGTGTCACACCCAGTTTTATGTGGCTGAAAGATTGCCTTTGTGAGTACCACACTCTCCCCTCTGAGTCGGAAGGTCATAGGTTCAAGTCCCACTTTAGAGACTTGAGCACAAAACCTAGGCCTGTGCAGTACTGTGGGAATGTTGTGATGTTGGAGTGCTGACTTTTGGACAAGATGTTAAACTGTGGCCTCGACTGCCCTCATATGGATGCAAAATATCCCATGGCACCATTTAAAGAGCAGACATGTGCTTGCCAATATTTATGCATTAACAAAGATCTAATCAGATTATCTGCATCTTACTGTTTGTGGGATCTTGCTGTGCAATAATAGGTCTGAAATGTAGCAGCCAAAGTGTGCTACTCCCAAAGGCATACAGGTAGTCTTTCAGCCACATAAAACTGGGTGTGAAACATACAATCAGATCAGCCAGGATCTTATCAAATGACGAAGTAGACTCCAGGGCCCCAATAATTTACTCCCCTCCTAATTCGTATGTGCTGGTCAGAGTGTGACAGGGACCCCTCTGTGAGGATAAAGATACCAGTAGGAGTTGCTGGACAGAAGCTGCCGATCTGATCAAAATGGGAGACTGCAAGGTGGCCTCATTTAATACCAAATTCAGTCAGACCAAAGCAGATCTTTGGGTATTTTGCTTCTAATTCAGATCCTCCCCCTATTCTATTCATGACATAAGCAGCACGACTGTGCTCCTCTTTCCCCTGGGTCCCTGTCTGTCCCTCCAGCTCCCAGATATGCCCCCATCCCTCTGGTCCCTTTGTCCCTCACACACCAGATCCCAGACCACACCCCATGCACGATGCCCCACTCCTCCCCAACATCCCCCCCTGCCCCGACACCCCCCATACCCTCTCCCCGGTCCTTCCCCACACCCTCCAAAGCCCCAAGACCTTCCCCTCCATGACCCCAGTCCTAGCCCCCAGATGGCCCCCCCCAACTTTCCCACCCACACCCTGATGCCCCCCGCAGCAATACTCCCAGACCCCCTCCCTTGTCCTTCCCCCCATTATGACCCCAGTCCCCCACCCTGATCCTCTCTCCCCATGATCCTGGTCCTCTCCATGATCCTCCCCCCTCTCCCCATCACCCCTGGTCCTTCCGGCCCCCCCCCACTGTCACCCCTGGTCCCCCCCACTCCCCATCACCCTTGGTCCACGCCCCCCCCCCCACCTCCCCATCACCCCTGGTGCCCGCCCCCCAACCTCCCCATCACCCCTGGTCCTCCCCCCCATCACCCCTGGTCCTCCCCCCGACCCTCCATCACTCCATCACCCCTGGTCCTCCCCCCCCCCCATCACCCCTGGTCCTCCTCCTCTCCCCCCCCCCCCCCCCATCACCCCTGGTCCTCCCCTGCCCCGGCCCCCAACCACCCCCCCCCACCATTACCCCTGGTCCTCCCCCCGCTCTCCCCATGACCCTGGTGTCCCCCCCTCTCCCCATGACCCTGGTCCTCCCCCGTCTCCCCATCACCCCTGGCCCTCCCCCCACCTTCCTCCCCATCACTCCTGGCCCTACCCCCCCCCCCCCCCCCCCCTCCTCCCCACCCCTGGCCCTCCCCACCCCCCACCTCCTCCCCACCCCTGGCCCTCCCCACCACGCCCCCTCCTCCCCACCCCTGGCCCTCCCCACCACCACCACCCCCCCCCCCCCCCCCCCCGGCCCTCCCCACCACCCCCCCCCCCCGGCCCTCCCCACCCCCCCCCCCCCTCCTCCCCACCCCTGGCCCTCCCCCCCCCCCCCCCCTCCTCCCCATCCCCCCCCCCCCCCCCTCCTCCCCATCCCCCCCCCTCCTCCCCATCACCCCCCTCCTCCCCATCACCCCTGGTCCTGCTCCCCCCCTCCCCTCCCCTCCCCTCTCCCCATGACCCTGGTCCTCCCCCATCTCCCCATCACCCCTGGTCCTGCCCCCCCTTCTCCCCATGACCCTGGTCCTCCCCCCGATACTCACGGGCCTGGTCTGTCGGGTTCATGAATTTGCCGCTCTTGGTGGAGCTGGTTGATCGCCGGCCCATCTTTGCGGAGTTTTTCTCTCTCACTCTTTCTCCGCTGAAATGAGTGAATTTAATCCGCAGCAATATCCAAACTCTCCACTCACAGCCGAGCAGCCGCCATCTTGAGCCTAGTAACGACCTTTCACCCGGCCCACTTGCGCTTCCGCTTCCGGCTCCTCAGGGTCAGGGACAATGAAACATGTCCCTGGTTAGCAACTGTTCTATATCCAATTCACCCTCAACCAGCCTGTCCTCATCAGCTGCAACATCACATAAAGATCTTAGAAATCAGGGGCGTAATCCAACCATAGTTGCATCTTGATGAAAGGCGTCAGCTTTTGATTCATTTGATGCTTTAAGGTGTATTATGAAAGGGGAATAGGAACATTAATTTAGTATGAAGGGATATCATTTCGTTTCTCGCTGAAGCTTCAGGATGTGTGACTTGCGATGCTTCACTTAGTTTTTTTAGCCACATTATAAAATCAAATCGTCAAAACATCTGATAGGAATGGGACAGGATGCAAATAAGCTGGCAGTCATTTCTTGAAGGAAATATCTACTTTCTGGGGACAGCGCCTGTCAGTCATAATGGATCAGCAATGATAGCGAGAAATGGTCTATAAAGATCCTAAGTTTTTCTTGACAAGTTGTAGGAAAGAGTCGGGTTCAAAACAGATCAACAGGTTCTTGCCAGGTCTACTTGCCCAAGAATGTCAAACGTGCGAGCTCAGGTTAGGTGTCAATTATCAAATTGTTTAATAAAAACAAAATGTTGGAAAACCTTAATGGTTGATTGATCATTTCGACTACATAACCCACCTTGTCACATTTTCTACCACCATTAATGAACCTTACCAGCGAGCCCACACTTTGCTATTCCTTCCTACATGCTCTGAACTCATTGACATTGTGATCCTACCGCCTTGGCCATCAGCCCAGTGAATATTCTAGATTCTGGTTTGCTCGCTGGGTCAATGTGGTCAAGTCAATCCTCAGTTTGAGCGCAATGATTATATTTCTGTTCTTGTCAGTAGTGATCGCTGACCATGTCCCTTTGGTGGTCCTGAATCAATTGTACCTTTGGAGCTGAAGCTCCCTTCGTTCTTCTTTGGTGTGAGTGATGCACATATAAACGGCTATTCATTACCTAATGATGTGAAGATGTCTAAATTAACTCATGTCCAAATGACACTAACCATAGACAATCCAACACTCTGAGTAACACGGTAGCATATAGTGAGCGAACTAATTATTGAGAATTAATCCTCTTATTTGACAATTGCACAGAATAAGATACAATGATGCAATAAGTAACAATTTTATTTCACACCATCCACAACAATAATAACATGACACAGTTAAGCATTGAAAATTACAGTAAGTACTTGAGCTTATATTAGTTAGTTAATTAATTAGTCAACAGTGTCACCCCTCAGGCACAAAACAGAACTCGTTAATTATAACGTCTCAGTTTTGGACAGGTTATGTTTCATAAAAATATTACAGCTGTTATTGCATTTCCAACGTTTCTCGTTATTGCCAAGCAAGCAGTTATATTCAAGTTGTTGTTGACAAGCTAGGAGAGTGGGTCTTCCTCTGATATAAACACCAAACCTTCCTTTTCATAGTTTGTCAGCCGTAGCTGGGCTCTTCGCCCTGAAGGATGGAGTGTCAACACTAACATTAGGACCCATTGGTTCTTAAGATGTCAACTTTCTTACTGTGACCAAACTTTGCAGCGAAGCAACATGTTTCCTAACAATGTTTTTATGGGTTACTTTACTTCCGCTTGATGGTAAATTATTAAATGCCAGCAATCAAGAATTGTACAAACAGATTTAATGATTTTTAAAAAATTTTTGCTACATTCGATTTCAAGGTGATTCAGTTGATTTAGTGAATTCGGTCATTGGCATGTTGCTCCTGGGAATCTTCAGGTGTTTCTTGTTGCCAGGTTTCCAGCACCACACAGAGATCACCACTAAGTGTAGGATGAAAACAAAACCCAGACGGATACCCATTGCAATCGGCCAAAACAATCCTAATATAGGAAATGAGAAAGTGATTACATTTCGGCAAAACCCTGAAAATTTTCAAGTTCATGTCCAATTGCCTTTCAAAAGTTCCCATGGAATCTACTCCCACTAAAGTGCATTTCAAATCATCATAAGTCTCTGGATTCATTTCTCTTCTTTTCCTCTTGTTCCTTTGCTGACAATTTTAAATTGATGACCTTTGGTTGGCTACCAACTTGCCAAAGGAAACACTTTCTCTCTGCGCCCCACCTCACAAATCTTGCTATGCTTTCACAGTTCTGACGATCACCCACCCCCACATACACCTCAAACCCACCGCACAGCTCCACGCCCCACTTGCACCGTTCTATGTCCCCCCGCTCACAGCTCCCCACCGCCCCCCCACCCCCCCACCCCCGGCGTGCTCTCACAGTTCAACCCCCCCCTCCAAACTCTGCGGTCACGGCAATCTTGAAGCTTCAATATGGAGTCACAGTGGGATAAATGTTTGGAAAGCACTGCTCTGTTTGCTCCTTCATTATTGTGAATACCTCAATTAAATCTCCCTTTAACCTTATCTCCAATCTCTCCAATTAACTGAACTTCCCTATCCCTGGTATCATTCCAGTGATTCTCCTCTGCACCTTCTTCAAGGATTTGACATCCTTTCTTAGTGTGGTATCCAGCATTGTACACAGTACTCCAACTGAAGCCTCACCAATGATTTAAATGTTAAGCATGACTTCCTTGGTTTTGCATTCAATGGCCCCAACTTACAAAACCAAGTCTCCCACTTTCACTTTATCAACTTGCTCTGTCACTTCAAAGACTTCTGAATATGCACTCCCAGGTCCCTCTACTCTTGCCCCTCCCCCCAACCTCCACAGAATATTATCATATACTGCCCCTCCATGTTGCTTCTGCCAGATTAATCTACATTAAACTGTGCCTTCCACCTGTCTGCCCATTTCACCATCTGTCTCAGCCCTGCCAAAGTCTGTCACTATCCTGTTTACTATTTTCTACTTTCTTAAATTTAGTGTCATCCTCAAACTATGAAATGTTATTCCTTATACCAAAGTCCAGGCTATTTATCTATAAGAAAAGTAATAACAAGGTATTTTTATAGCACATTTAACCTTATGAAACAGCCTAATGTTCTTCACAGAGGCACTGTAACACAAAAATAATCATTAAGACACATCAGGCGATATTAGGTCAGATGACCAAAAGTTTGGTCAAAGGGGTAGCTTTTATAGATTGTCTTAAAGGAGAGAGATGGGGAGAGGTTTAGCAAGGGAATTCTGGAGTTTAGGGCTCAGGCAACTGAAAGTGGTGGAGCGATTAAAATCAGGGATGAGCAAGAGGCCGGAATTAGGAAATTTAGGTATCCCAAAGGGCTGGAGGAGATTTCAGAGGTGGGAAGGGATGGAGCATGGAGAGATTTGTTAAAATGAATGAGCATTTTAAAGTCGATGTCTAACTGGGAGACAGTGGAGGTGAACCAGGAGAGGGCTGATGGGGAACGAGGAGAGGGCTGGTGGGGAACAGGGTTTGGTGCGAGTTAGGACACAGGCAGCAGGATTTTGGGTGACTTGAGGTTTATAAAACATGGGCGGGCGGTGCGTTAGAATGGTCCAATTCCGGTTTCAGCAGCGGAAGAGCTGAGGTAGAGGGGGAGGGGGAGGGTTACGGAGGTGGAAATAAGTGGTCTTAGTGACAACCTGGATATGTGGTTGAGAACTCATCTGGAGTCTTTCCCTGCAGTTTGGAAAACATCACGTCAGCGCTATTCTGTCCCTGCTATCCCTTAGCCAAATTGGCTCTTTAATATCAGGTGAGTTGTTTCCTCCGATTGGGATTCCGATTGTTTTACACCCGAGCTATCTCTAGCCTGAAGGAACGGTCATGACCTGCTCATCCGCTGGGGTTTTTGTGGTCAACCTTTAACTTCCAGTCCCACTGTGCGAGATCCTTCATCAAGTTACTGAAATGATATCGCTTCCCATTCGAAGTGACTAGCCCGCACGGAAGAACCAGAATTAGAAACACAAACAGGAACCTCACCTTTCACAGTGAGTTTCACACGATTACTGTAGGCGACCGATGCGTGCTTCTCAGTGTCGTACACACAGAAGTAAGTTCCTGCATCTGATGTCCGGGCTTTGAACTCGAAGACGCCCTGGAAATTCTTCCCCGTTACGTTAATTACTCGCCGCTCGCCTGATCTCTCTTTATACAGAAATATCGTGGCGACAGGCCCGGGCCCCATTACGCTGCATGTGAATTTCAGATTGTCTCCGCTCCACACGGAGCCTGACTGGGGGTCGACAGACAGTGTCAGGTCACCTGGAACAAACAGACTCGAGAATTAAACGTTCCCCGTTTGGATCCGTTTCTCTTGTGCTCTGCAGAACAGGTTTCAATAAATCTATTCTGAATCCCTCTTTATGCTAAAAGCAAAAAAAACTGCGGATGCTGGAAATCCCAAACAAAAACAAAAATAGCTGGAGAAACTCATCAGGTCTGACAGCATCTGCGGAGAGGAACACAGTTAACGTTTCGAGTCCGAATGACTCTTCAACAGAACTAAGGAAAAATAGAAAAGAGGTGAAATATAAGCTGGTTTAAGGGGGGTGGGACAGGTAGAGCTGGATAGAGGGTCAGTGATAGGTGGAGATAACCAAAAGATGTCATAGACAAAGGACAAAGAGGTGTTGAAGCTGGTGATATTATCTAAGGAACGTCATAATAAAGGTACAGATAGCCCTAGTGGGGCTGGGGTGGGGGAAGGGATCGAAATAGGCTAAAAGGTAGAGATAAAACAATGGCTGGAAATACGTTTAAAAATAATGGAAATAGGTGGGAAAAGAAAAATCTATAAATTAGTGGAAGAAAGGGGGTGGGGATGGAGGAGAGAGTTCATGATCTAAAATTATTGAACTTAATATTCAGTCTGGAAGGCTGTAAAGTGCCTAGTCGGAAGATGAGGTGCTTTTCCTCCAGTTTGCGTTGAGCTTCACTGGAACAATGCAGCAAGCTAAGGACAGACATGTGGGCAAGAGAGCAGGGTGGAGTGTTGAAATGGCAAGCGACAGGGAGGTCTGGGTCATTCTTGCGGACAGACCGAATGTGTTCTGCAAAGCGGTCACCCAGTCTGCGTTTGGTCTCTCCAATGTAGAGGAAACCGCATTGGGAGCAACGAATGCAGTAGACTAAATTGAGGGAAGTGTAAGTGAAATGCTGCTTCACTTGAAAGGAGTGTTTGGGCTCTTGGAGGGTGAGGAGAGAGGAAGTAAAGAGGCAGGTGTTGCACCTTCTGCGGTTGCATGGGAAGGTGCTGTGGGAGGGGGTTGAGGTGTAGGGGGTGATGGAGGAGTGGACCAGGGTCATTATGCTATCCGAGCGGACTCTGCCCCATCAGGCCCAATACCCTTCCCAGGCTCTGATGGGAATCTCGGGCATCCCCGGGTGGTGAACCCGCCGGGAGTGTGTCCTGGGACCCTGTGCGTTACCCACTCGGAGCAATCGGTTCAGAGAAATCCCTTGCAAACACTGAACTACACATCGGAGATCCGTGATGGGACACAGGGACAGGCTATTCAGCCCTTCAGACCAGCTCCTCAATTTAATTAGCTCACGGCCGAGCTGTGTCTCGACCCCATTTATCTGCCTTTTCTCCATATCCCTAATCCTTGATCCTGATCCTTGCCCAACCGAAGTGGCGCTCGCCAGGACACGATTCCTCCTAATCTATTCTGTTGCTGTCAATCTCTAAGATTTTGCACCCTGAATGTGTTCACTGCTGGGGAGATCTGCCCCATTTCTCCTTGGAATGTGAGGCGGACACCGAAATTTCTCATCCTCCGGAGGAAGTCGGATGTTGAGAAAATTCTTACTTAGATCACGAAATTCTTTTTTTTTAAAAAAAAGCAATCGACCCTCCTCAGCGCGAGCTTCTAAATTCCTTTTGAATAGTTGTTAAGTGATAATTAAGGGCATTTACCCATAATGTGAAATGTGAACAAATTCAATGAGAATCAGTGACCGGTTGCATAAACTGATGACAGGAGCCGCATTTACTGTGTGGCTTGTTCTCAAACACGTTTTACTGTAAAGGACTGTGAGACGGACGAGCGAAGGAACAAGACCCCCATATATAATGGTCATGAGTGGTACAAGAGAATGGACGAGTGAGAAAGAGTTGAGAATGAGCGCGATGGTGTATGTTGCTTCTGGGCACTGAACCAGCTGCCCAGACCTCCTGGGATCAAATCCCATCAGCACCACGAAAGGCGTCAGGTTGTGGTAAATATCCGAACACTTCATCCAAGTGCACCAAAATGTACTACCCACCGAACCTGGCGACTCCAATCGATTCTGCCCAGGACTACCAGCTGCCAACACCCCAGGAACAAATTCGCACATGTATACAAAATGTTTCACATGGTGTCTCGAGAACCATGAGGATAGAACATTCTGATAGTTTCGCTCTGTATCGATATGTCCATGTTTCCGAACGTTAGAACGTCGGGTCAGGCGTACACAGCCCGGGGCCTCCCACTGCAGCACCCGGCTTCCTACTCTAATAGGGACCCTCTCCAACAACTGCGCCCCCACCCCCCCGCCCCCCGCCGTTTCTGTCCATGATGCTTTTGACATGTCCTAATTTATAGATGTAATACAAATACAACTGTCCCTGTTTTCTCAACCGTATTGAACATGAAATAAAACGTGCGAAGGGCTCGTGTGAAACTAGACCGCGAATTGCCCGCTATAAATAAACTCAAAACAAAACAAAGAGCGGACGAAATGCTGACTGGTACTGGAAACTGGGGTTGTGAAATATCCTCAGTGACTGAAGTACTTGATGTTGGTGACTCATCCAGTCAAGTTCCCCCTTTTTTATAGTTTCGGACACGAACCTGCCATTGCGACCTTCACGGAGCCAATCACATGAGCTGTAAACAGAAAATAATACTTTCAATAATTCGAACCGAAAGGAATTAAGCCGAGAAAAAGTCAGTGTTCAGGTACATCATCAAATATTAGGCTTTGTCCATGAGGTGCGCGCAGATTAAGTTACAATGCAAAGTGCGGCATTTCTATTTGTGCCCATTTTTCACCAATAACCAGCCGTTTGTATCAGAATGAGAGTTGTTCTCACAGGAAATCCTCAACTAATTTAAGCTGCAACGTTAACTTCCCGCTTCTCTTCTACTCAGTGTGATATTATTCCGGAGGGATTTACCAATATGGCGACATTATTCCCTCACACTGAAAATCTCGATAGATTTACTGACTAAAAATCCTCCGGCCGTGACCATTAATTGGTAACTTGTTGTGAGGTGACCATTTGTCAAACATCCCTGCTTGTTTCGAGAATTAAACTACCCCACCTCCCCCCTCCCAGCAGTCCATGACAGCAAATGGTTTCCAAATAAACATTACTGCTCCATTTACTGCCAGCGAGGTACATCTATCAATCATTTCCCTGATGTCAAAAGAAGCTCATAACAGTTTCTCGGGCGGTTTCACGAGTGTTCCTCAGAACTGGGAGCGTTTCTTCTCCACGGTCTCAGCTCCTGAATGACCTTCACCAATCAGCCACGGTCCAACTGAATGGCGGGAAAGGCTCCAGGGGTCAATTGGCCTCCCCCTGCTCCTACTTCTCGAGTCCCTCTCATGTTAACACCATTGTGTCCAACAGGTCAAGGTGATGCGCCTGGTGTATGGGCGAAGAGGATGAGCACGCTTCTCGCTCTCTATCTGCTGGTTGCTTCTCATGATCTCATTATCAGACATTCCCGCTGGCTACAAGGCATGTGAAAGTGTATAACAAAAAACAAAGTAGTTCTGGTGAAGAGTCATAGGGACTCGAAACGTTAACTGTGTTTCTCTCTCCGCCGATGCTGTCAGACCTGCTGAGTTTTTTTCCAGCATTTTCTGTTTTTATTTCAGATTTCTGTCATCTGCAGTACTTTATTTTACCATAAAGTTTGCCCACTGTTGCACGCCGGAGAGGACACTCCAGTTTTGCTATACACAGAGCTAAGGTGACATAAATAATCATCTCATCTGCCAGAGAATGTGACAATATTTCAGCGAAACCTACAGATAGATACAGATGAAGATACAATACTCACCAACCACAAGAATAACGAAATACAGCATTTTTACTGGGAAATTTCTTCCATTAAGTTCCGAACTGCTTGGATTCCACAAGGATAATATCTTCAGAGAATATGGGGCTGTAATTTGGCAACAACGGAACTGAGCTCATTGGCATTGAAACTTACCACTGGCCACAGGAAGTTTTCTCAATAAGGACATTGGCTCTGACGATTTAGGAGATGGTCATTTCCCGTATACAATCTTTACTGTTAAAATGTCTTGGAGAATCAGAGCGGCTTAAATATCGAAGGGGCTCAGGCCTTCTGTCGGAATTCATTTCATCGGAGAAAAAGGGTTAGGAGTTAAAAATATAATCCAGTTTTAGTCACAATCCATCAAAAGCCTCCAGTGCACCATCCCCATTTGGCTGCAATCGAGTTCCAAGACTGCCTGTTGCTCACTTCCAGGAATGGATCCGCTTTTGTTTTCGCGAACTGACAGTTATAAATAAACTCAGAATTTGTACCTTTTTTTTGGGCCAATACTCGTTTCTATCGGGGAATACAATCCTTTAAGTTTTGGATGGTTGTTTCTTCAAAAAATCTAATTATAGCTTAGTTTTTAATTTGATTTTGTATTTCGATAAACCTGGGAAAAGTGATGCTCGAAACGCTAAACCCGAGACTGGGCTGGGGTCACAGGCAGACTCGGGTGGGGCACAAATGCTGGATTCACCGGTATCTGCGCGCAGTTTCTGAGCTTTCTAATAAGAAATAAAATCCATGAAATATATGAGTTGAACCGATCATTGTCTAAGGACTAATAGGAACTTAGCAAAAACAGAACAATGATTGCATCGAATGTAAAAAAAAACACTGGCAGATTCATGGATTCAAAACATTACCAAGACTATATGGGTTCGTGTATCTTTAGAAAATGCACCAGATGAACGTCCTTGTTTCCATTTACATGAAACCTAATCCTAACCCGACTACCCCAAACCTAACCCACATTTAAACCTACTCTTAAACTCTCCGCAAATTCAAAGGAAACCACAAACCTGTGAGGGAAAAAACGAGAAATAAGAATAGAAACACAAAGGGGGACAATTGCTTTACTGCCTGCATACACCACTCTGACTCTAATCCATACCCACTCAAACTGACCTTGATCTTCCATTATTAATATACATACCATCCTGATTTGGAAATATATCGCCGCTCCTTCACTGTCACTGGGTACAAACACAGAATAGATACATTCCAACCAGTAAGAAAAAGCCCAAGGGACTGACACACCATCCATGGTTAACTAGAAAGGTTAAAGATAGTATCAAACTTGAAGAAAAAGTATATAATTAGGCAAAGGCAGATGGAAAGCCAGAAGATTGGACAGAATATAAGGAACAGGAAAGGATGACTAAAAGACTAATAAGGAAGGAAAAATTAGAGTATGAGAGAAAGCTAACCAGAAATATAAAAACAAATAGCAAGAGTTTCTATAAATATTTAAAAAAAAGAAATGAATTTACAAAGTGAGTGTTGGTCCTATAGAAAGTGAGTTTGGAGAATTGAACAAGTATTTTGCATTAGTTTTCACTATAGAGTATACAAGTAACATCCCAGAAGTAGCTATAAATCAGGAAATGGAAGGTATGGAGGAACTCAGGAAAATTACAATCACGAGAGAAGTGGTACTGAGTAAATTGTTGGAGCTGTGGGCTGACAAGTGCCCGGATCCTGATGGACATCCTAGGGTGTTAAAAGAAGTGGCTAGTGAGATAGTTGATGCATTGGTTTTAATTTTCCAAAACTCCCCAAATTTGGGGAAGGCCCCATTAGATTGGAAGATAGAAAATATAACTCCATCATTCAAAAAGGGAGGTAGACAGAAAGCAGGAAAGTACAGGCCAGTTAGCTTAATATCTCTTAGGCAAAATGTTAGAAGCTTTTATTAAAGAAACTATAGCTGGGCACATCGATAAATTCAAGGTAATCAGGCAGAGTCAACGTGGTTTTGTGAAAAGGAAATCATATTTGACCACTTATTGGAGTTCTTTGAGGAAGTAACACATGCTGTGGATCAAGGGGAACTGGTGGATGAACTGTACTTATATTTCCAGAAGGCATTTGATAAGGTGCCACATCAAAGGTTATTGAGGAAAATAAAAGCTCATGGTGTAGGGGGTAACATATTGACATAGATAGAGATTGGCTGGCTAACAGGAAGCAGAGGGTTGGCATAAATGCATCTTTTTCAGGTTGGCAAAATGTAATGAGTGGTGTGCCACAGGCTGGGGCCTCAACTGTTTATAATTTATATAAATGACTTGGATGAAGGGGTGTATGGGATGGTTGCCAAATTTTCTGATGACACAAAGATAGGCATGAAAGTAAGTTGTGAGAGGACATAAGAAGACTACAAAAAGATATAGATAGGTAAGTGGGCAAAGATCTGGCAAATGGAGAATAATGTGGCAAAAATGTGAAATTGTCCATTTTGGCAGGAAGAATAAAGAGAAGTATATTATCTAAATGGTGAGAGATTGCAGAGCTCTGAGATGCAGAGGGATCTGGGTGTCTTAGTGCATGAATCACAAAAGGCTAGTATGCAGTTACAGCAGGTAATCAGGAAAGCTAATAGATTGTTACCATTTATTGTGAGGGGAATTGAATACAAAAGTAGGGAGGTTATGCTTCAGTTATACAGAGCACAGTGAGACCATAGCTTGAGTACTGTGTACAGTATTGGTCACCTTATTTAAGGAAGGTTGTAAATGTGTTGGAAGCAGTTCAGAGAAGGTTTATCAGGCTAATACCCGGAATGGATGGGTTTGGACAGACTAGGCTTGTATTCGTTGGAGTTTAGAAGAGTAAGAGGTGACTTGATTGAAACATATAAGATCCTGAGGGGTCTTGACAGGATGGATGTGGAGAGGATGTTTCCTCTTGTGAGAAAATCTAGAACTAGGGGTCACTGTTTAAAAATAAGGGGTCACCCATTTAAAATGGAGATGAGGTGAAATTTCTTTCTCTCAGAGGGTCATTAGCCTTTGGAACTCTCTTCCTGAAAAGGTGGTGGAAGCAGAGTCTGACTATTTTTAAGGCAGAGGTGGATAGATTCTTGGTAAGCAAGGGTTGTGATTGGTTATTGGGGGTAGGTGGGATGCAGATTTGAGGTTACTATCAGATCAGCCATGATCTTATTGAATGGTCGAGCAGGCTCAAGGGGCCAAATGGCCTACTCCTGCTCCTTGTTTGTATGTTCATATATTCATAAAATCCTGGAACTCCCAGCCTAACAGCATTGTGGGTGTACCTATGTCACATGGACTGCAGCAGTTCAAGAAAGCAACTCACCACCAGGTTCTCAAGGGCAAGGGCCTAGCCAGCAATGCCCACATCCCATGAGGGAATAAAAGAATTAAGATCATAGGATATAAAACCACTGTGTTGATACAGCTAGTAAACAATTATAAAACAGTTCTGCGCTGTAAAAAGAATTTCATGTAGAGCAGTTAAACTGCATTTAGAAACAGGAAACAGAGTAAACTAACCACTGTTACCTCTGTTGGAGATATTATTCTAAGGTGGGGGAGGGGGGTGTGTGTGCAGGGAACTATGATTTGGCAGCCTAAATTTGACAGCTAGTCTTCCTAATATTGGCCAAAAGCAAAGGTCAGGAATAGCCTACTATCAAAATTAAAGTCACACAAATGTTCAAAAGAGGAAATATAAAAACAGAATTTAAGAGCTTATATAATTACGTTGAACAGGAAGAGATTAGCAAAAGTAGCAGGACACTTGGACTGTCATAGTATGATTAGACAGAGTCAACATGGTTTGCTGAAAGGGAAATTCAGTTTTTTTTGAGGATGTAATGAGCAGGGTTAATAAGGGGCAATGAAAGGAGATCTTGAATGGATACCCTCCATCGCCTTGTGTATCACCGGGCTAAATGGGATAAATTACAAATAGTTCTAGCAACTCAACACTGGTCAACCATGAGGCACTGTGGGCCATCAGCAGCAGCAGAATTGCCCTGAACCACAATCTGTAATCTCATGACCCGGCATATCCCCCACTCTACCATTACCAACAAGCCAGGGGAGCAACCCTGGTTCAATGAAGAGTGCATGAGGGCATGCCAGGAGCAGCACCAGGCATACCAAAAATGAGGCTTCAACCTGGTGAAGCTACAACATAAGACTACTTGCATGCCAAACAGCAAAACCAGGAAGTGATAGACAGAGCTAAGCGATCCCACAAGCAATGGGTCAGATCTAGGCTCTGCAGTCCTGCCATATCCAATTGTGAATGATGGTGGACAATTAAACAACTCACTGGAGGAGGAGGCTCCACAAATATCCCCATTCTCAATGATGGGGGAGCCCAGCACATCAGTGCAAATGATAAGGCTGAAGCATTTGCTACAATCTTCAGCCAAAAGTGCTGAGTGGATGATCCATTTCAGCCTCCTCCTCCGGGGGTTTCCAGCATCACAGATGCCAGTCTTCAGCCAATTCAATTCGCTCCACGTCACATCAAGAAACAGGCTGAAGACACTGGATACTGCAAAGCCAAGGGCCCTGACAATATTCCGGCAATAATACTGAAGACTTGTGCTCCAGAACTTGCCATTCCCCTAGCCAAGCTGTTCCAGTACAGCTAAAGTATTGGCATCTACTCAGCAATGTAGAAAATTGCCCAGGTATGTCCTGTACACAAAAAGCAGGACAAATCCAACTCGGCCAATTACCCCCACCCCATCAGTCTACTCTCGATCATCAGTAAAGTAATGGAAGGGGTCATCAACAGTGCTATGAAACAGCACTTGCTTAGCAATAACCTGCTCACTGACTCCCAGTTTGGGTTCTGCCAGGGCCACTCAGCTCCTGACCTCATTACAGCCTTGATTCAAACATGGACAAAAGAGCTGAACTCCAGAGGTGAGGTCAGAGTGACTGCCCTTGACACCAAGGCAGCATTTGACTGAGTGTGGCATCAAGAAGCCCTAGCAAAACTGGAGTCAATGGGAATCAGGGGGAAAACTCTCTGCTGGTTGAATTCATACCTAGCACAAAAGAAGATGGTTGTTGGAGGCCAATCATCTCAGTTCCAAGACATATGAACACACCAACATACTCCAACTTTTAATAAGATCATGTTTGATCTGACAGTAACCTGAAATCTGCATCCCGCCTACCCATGATATCATCCCCTTGCTTACCAAGAATCTATCCACCTCTGCCTTAAAAATATTCAAAGACTCTGCTTCCCCCATCTTTTCAGGAAAAAAGTTCCAAAGAGTCACGACCCTCAGAAAAAATTTCACCTCATCTCTGTTTTAAATGGGGGCCCCTTATTTTTAAACAGTGACCTCTAGTTCTAGATATCGCTGCAGGAGTTCCTCAGGGTAGTGTCCTAAGCCCAGCCATCTTCAGCTGCTTCATCAATGACCTTCCTTCCATTATAAGGTCAGAAATGGGGATGTTCGCTGATGATTGCACAATGTTCAGCACCATTCGTGACTCCTCAGATATTGGAGCAGTCTATGTCCAAATGCAGCAAGACCCGGACAATTTCCAGGCTTGGCCAGACAAGTGGCAAGTAACATTTGTGCCAAACGAATGCCAGGCAATGCCCATCTCCAATGAGAGAGAATCCAACCACCACCCTTTAACATTCAATGGCATTACCATCACTGAATCTCTCACGATCGACATCCTGGGGGTTACCATTGACCAGGAACTGAACTGGACTAGCCATATAAATACTGTGGCTACAAGAGCAGGTCAAAGGCTAGGAATCCTGTGACAAGTAACTCACCTGCTGCCTCCCCAAAGCCTGTCCACCATCTACAAGGCACAAGTCAGGAGTGTGATGGAATACTCCCCACTTACCTTGATGAGTGCAACTCCCACAACACTCAGGAAGCTTGACAACATCCAGGACCGAGCAGCCTGCTTGATTTGCATCCCTTCCAAAAACTCCCTCCACCACTGACACACAGTAGCAGCAGTGTGGACCATTTACAAGATGCACTGCAGGAACTCACCAAGGTTCCTTTGACAGCATCTTCCAAACCTGTGGCCACTACCACCTAGAAGGACAAGGGCAGCAGACAGATGGGAACACTACCACCTGCAAGTTCCCCTCCAAGTGACTCACCATCCTGACTTGGAAATATATTACCATTCCTTCATTGTTGCTGGGCCAAAATCCAAGAATTTCCTCCCTAACATCACTGTGGGTGTACCTACACCACATGGGCTGCAGCAGTTCAAGAAGGTAGCTCATCACCACCTTCTCAAGGGCAATTAGGGATGGGCAATAAATGCTGGACCAGCCAGTGAAGCCCAGACCCTGTGAATGTGTAAAAAAGAAATGGCCACTGCTTTGTCTACATAGCCAGAGGTGGTAGCTGTCTATTGAGGTGGATGTAATAGGTGTCCAGCACTATTGGAAGAGGGTGGAGCTACTCCCACTGTCCTGACCCATCATGATGAGTTGCTAAGACACTGGAGCATGTTATCTGCAGGACTGAGCCCAACTTTTGCCACTGTCATTAGGGGAGGAAGGTAAAAAGGGATCATGTTAGGAACATAAGAACTAGGAGCTGGAGTAAGCAATTCAGTCCCTCAAGCCTGCCCCCCAATTCAATACGATCCTAGCTGATCTTATTTCGGCCTCAACTCCAATTTTCCACCCTCTCCCCATAACCTTTCAATCCATTACAAATTAAAAATCTGTCTATCTCCTCCTTAAATTTATTCAGCATCCAGCACACTGCACTCTGAGGTAGTGAGTTCCACAGATTCATGACCCTTTGAGAAAAGTAATTTCTCCTCGTCTCTGATTTAAATCTATCACCCCTTAGCCTAAAGCTATGGCCTCTCGTTCTAGAATGCCCCACAAGGGGAAACATCCGCTCCACGTCTACTTTGTCTATTCCCTTTAGCATCTTATTTACCTCAATTAGATCTCTTCTCATCCTTCTAAACTCTAGCGAGTACAGGCCTAAACTGCTCAATCTCTTCTCATAAGACAAGCTGCGCATCTCTGGAATCAATCTAGTGAACCTCCTCTGAATCGCCTCCAATGCAACTACATCCTTCCTCAAATAAGGGACCAAAACTGTGCACAGTACTCCAGGTGCGGTCTCACCAATGCCTTGTGTTGACAAGCATTGCATGTCCACATCCGCTGGGGTGTTTGTAATGCAATCCAATGCTTCCCTATGTACAACTTCTGCATTTGAATTACTTCCTCCTGATGATAGATCCTGAGACGAAATCTTTCTGTTCAATTTCTCATTATGATTCTGCAATTCCTTCTTTTGGTCGGTGAGTACTCTACCTCCTACTGTTCGGCATGGGTTCACTTACAGGGAAGCAATGATCCAAAGGTTGTGGACAGGTGTCGAGTGCTGGCTGAAAGTGGGGTTCAGCAATGTGACCAAGTGATCCAGTTCTGGCTGAAATCACGAGTCCCTGGCACTGAACACTGGAGCGTCTGCACTGACACATGGGCTGTATATAACACTGGGGAGTTAGCAACCGAAGGTCTACAGGAATGGGTCAAAAATAAACCACAAAATATATGTTTCAAATACATGGAAGGGTGTATTGCGTTCACTCCTGCGGTTGTTGACAGGAAGGAGAATGGTTCCATTTGTGTCCATTGTCAAGTATTTAGAAGTTTCCCCCAGGTTCACCGTTTACGCCGCTTTTCCTGGAATTTCCGCGGCTCTTCCGTCGAAGTTACGACCGACAAGTGGGAATTAGCACCTTAATCCAACCATATTATTCGTTATACTCGTTGTAAGAAGAGAAGCGGCGGGATTCCACCCCAATGAGATTCGGCGCAACCTCACATCATGTGAGGCGATCGGTCCCCACTGCCTCCCGGAAGAATGGTCTTGTTTGGTCACTCTGACATAACACCCGGATTACATCCGTAGTGAGTGCTTCTTCCCAGATTGGGATAGCCGCAAAGCGGAATTGAAACACAGCCTCTTCATAGTCAGAGCTCCTGAAACAGCAGAAAAGAGCAGCTGTGCTCCACTCAGCACCAGAATTTTCCAGCAAAATTCGGTTACACTGCAGAAACCCCACCTAGTCGCACAAAGTTAAAATGAGACCCCCCTGTCAAGAAGATATAATAATTCTCAAAACGTTATTGCTATTTATTATAAAATAGAGTAATAATGGGATGTGTCTATGTGTGTCTTTGAGGATTAATTGAATTAAAGGCAGATAGTCTGGGTGCTTTGACCTAAGAGAGGTTAGTTTTAAAATGTTAATTTGATGAATATGGGGACGTTTAGGAACATAGGTGCCAAGGGAACATTTTGAAATAAAGCAGACTAGATTGTTTTCAAAGGCGGGGAGGGTGGTGGTGTTGCTGGTGAAATGTGTCACCCAGTCAGGTGAAGTTTAGAAACGGTGTGCTTATTTTTCCTGAAGATTACTGGTAGAATCTAATGCTGTGAGAGCATCTCATTACCCTGACTTTGACATATCCTGGAGTTCCAGCACTGCACCTGGGTGCATCTCCTCCAGGTTGCCCCCAACACAGTAATGTGGGTCTCAGTGTACCACATGCTGCGGGTGCAGAACCCATCTCTTCACCACCCTCTCAGGGTGACCTCGGTATGGGCAATATCTGCTGGCCCACCAGCGAAGGACACAGGCCAGCAATGATTCAATGCAGTCCCTACACTCAGACTAGGTGGGGGGAGAAGCTGATTTGCTGGGTTAAGTGACCAGTGCCAACACAGTCCTCACCCTTCCTGAGCACAACAGGTTGCAGAAGAGCTTGCGACACTGGATCCAGATGCTCCGCACCACATCACGGGAGCTCACCACCCCCGCCACCTCCTCCCAGGCACATGTGGTCATGTGTTGGGGGGGGCGGCGGGCGGGCCTCCTCCTCCCATCCTGGGGAACCAGGACCTCCCACTGTGCTGCCACGTCCTCAATGAGGGCAGCAACAATCATTGGAAAACTGAGGGGGGGAGGGGCACAGTGCCCCCCTGCCCTACCCTCCTGCCTGACCTGCTCACCAGCAATGACCTGGGGAGCCCTTCCACTGGCCGGGATTCGCAGCCTTGGAAATACTGCAGGCTGTCGGGTCACCATTGGACCCGGTGGTCATTGCAGTCCTGCTGCTGCCTGCCCACTCCCGCTGTCCTCAGGAGCCGCGATTCACGTTGGGCGGTGTAAAATGGCAGCACAGACCCGATCACTGGCAGCGATCAGGTCTGCGCCCGCCCATGCCCGCTCCTGCTCCAACCCCCCACCCCCCCAGCCAGAAAATTCAACCTACAGTGAAACAGTGGGTATTTGCATTCAAAGAGAAAGATATGTATAAAGAAGAAGCAAGGGCTGTGTGTAAGGGAAAGCATTTTTAAGATCTTACAAGTATGAAAAGCCTTCAGCATCGATGCCTCAGGCTGCTGCCTTCAAAGGACTGAAGTTAAGAAAACTCACTTGAAATTCGATTTGTTCAGGGTCATGTTTCTTTGTCTGGGTCTTTTAAAATCGATGTGTCTTACTGTTGCCTTGACGAAATTGTAACTGGGAGTTACATTGATTATAGGATTTAGAAATTATCATTGTAGCAATTTGTTGATCTATGTATGTGCTTAAAGTCATTTCCTCTGTTAGTAAATGTTTACTCTAGTTTTGTAAAAACCTATAAGATTTGGTGGTCTTATACCACAAGGCACGCATCTCAAAATTTATACAAATTGCAGAACAAGTTGTGGCAGTTGTTTCTAGTTTCCCTTTGGGATTTGAACAACTCAGCATTTACCACTGGCTGTGCCATAACACCCCTGGAGATCTAAGTGTTCAGCAGGGATTGGGTTTCTAACCAGTTTAACGAACAAGCACAACTAAACTTTCCAGAGTAATCCTCGGATAAAGAGCTGATCTATTTGGTTGGATTTTTATAGCGATAATTAATTGTATTAATCATGCACTTTTTCTCTGTTACAGTTCAAGTTATTGGAAATTGGTCTCTAGCAGGTTAGTGTTATTAATCAGATTATTAATCAATCCAATTGCAAGTAGTTTGAGTATGGAAAGAGCGAAGTCCAAACTGATCAACAGGAATATTCTGTCCCCCTGGCCTCCTAGAAGGTGTAGATGTTAGTAGGAGACATTGGGAGGCCTTGTGGTGCAGAGGTAGCATCCTTACCTCTGGGTCAGAGCTCCAGGTTCAATCAGGACTTGGTAGCCAGAGAAGGCGTGCTCATAATGTGTCAAACAGGTTGAGTACCAGCCTGGGAATGCTTATCTGCACCTCAGCAGTATAAAGAAGAGAGGTTAAGTGCTTGGGCTGCAGCTATTCACAATTTATGTCAATGATTTGGATGAGGGAACCAAATATGATATTTCCAAGTTTGCCGATGACACAAAGCTTGGTGGGAATGTGAGTTGTGAGGAGGGTGTTAAGAGACTTCTGGGCAATTTAGACAGGTTGAGTGAGTGGGCAAATACATGGCAGATGCAGTATAACATGGTTAAGTGTGAAGTTATCCACTTCGGTAGGAAAAACAGAATGGCAGAGCATTATTTAAATGGTGCTAGACTGGGAAATATTGATGTACAAAGGGACCTGGGTGTCCTTGTACACCAATCACTGAAAGTAAGCATGCAGGTGCAGCAAGCAGTTAAGGACGCAAATGGTATATTGGCATTCATTGTGAGAGAACTTGAGTACAGGAGCTAGAATGTCTTACTGCAGCTGTACAGGCCCTTGGTGAGAGCACAACTGGAGTATTGTGTGCAGTTTTGGTCTCCTTATCTAAGAAAAGATATACTTGCCATAGAGGGAGTGCAGCGAAGGTTCACCAGACTGATTCCTGGGATGGCAGGATTGTTGTATGAGGAGAGATTGGGTTGGCTAGGTCTGTATTCACTGGAGTTTAGAAGAATGAGAGGAGATCTCATTGAAACAAATAAAATTCTGACAGGGATGGACAGGCTGGATGCAGGGATGATGTTTCCTCTGGCTGGGGGGGGGGCGGGGTCTAGAACAAGGGGTCACAGTCTCAGGATATGGGGTAGACCATTTAGGACTGAGGTGAGGAGAGACTTCTTCACTAAGAGGGTGATGAACCTGTGGAATTCTCTACCACAGAAGCTGTGGAGGCTAAGTCATTGAGTATATTTAAGAAGGAAATGGATAGATTTCTGGACTCTAAAGGCGACAATGGTTATGGGAAGAGAGGGGGAGTACAGCGTTGAGATAGAGGATCAGTCATGATCATATTGAATGGTGGAGTAGCTTGAAGGGCTGTATGACCTACTCCTGCTCCTATTTCCTATTTTTACATGTCCCTGCAAAGAAAAAGGGTGGTACTGCCAAATCTAGAACCTCCTGGTTATGAAGAAGAATATAGGGTAAGATAAGACAGAAAAAGAAAGCTTATGGCAGTCACAAAAAGGTTAATACCGTAGAAAGGTTAAAGAAGCATAGGGTAAAGTAAAATGGAAAATTAGGAAAGCAAAGAGAGTATATGAAAAAATATTCGCAGGTAAAATCAAAGAAAACCCAAAGATGTTTTACCAGTACATTAAGAGCAAGAGAATAACTAAGGAAAGGGTTGGGCCTCTCAGAGATGTACATGGTAAGTTGTGCAATGATGCAGAAGGTGTGGGCAGGGTTCTCAATGAATACTTTGTCTCTGTCTTCACTAAGGAGAGGGACGATGCAGTCATTCTAGTTAAAGAGTGTGAAGTTTTAGATACAATAAGCATAGTGAGAAAGGAAGTACTGGAGGGACTGCCATCCTTGAAGGTGGATAAGTCACCAGGGCCAGATGGATTGTATCCCAGGTTATTAAAGGAAGCCAGGGAGGAAATAACAAATGCTTTGAGGATCATTTTCCAATCCTCACTAGATACAGGCAAGGTACCAGGGGATTGGAAGTTAGCGAATGTTGTACCATTATTTGAAAAGGATGCGAGTGATAGGCCAGAAAATTATAAGCCGGTCAGTCTGACTTCGGTAGTGGGCAAATTATTGAAAACAATCCTGAGAGACAGGATAAACCGTCTCTTAGAAAGGCACAGATTGATCAGAGATAGTCAGCATGGTTTTGTTAGAGGAAGTTCGTATCTTACTAACATTATTGAGGAAGTAACAAGGAGGATTGATGAGGGTAATGTAGTGGATGTTGTCTACATGGATTTTAGTAAGGCTTTTGGCAAAGTCCACATGGCAGACTGGTCAGAAAAGTGAAATCCCATGGGATAGAGGGGAAGTTGGCAAGTTGCATCCAAAATTGGCTCAGTGACAGGAAACAAAGGGTAATGTTCGATGGATTTTTTGCTAAGTTTTGGGGCCCTTGCTGTTTGTTGTATATATTAATGATTTAGGCTTAAATGTAGGAGGCATGATTGGGAAATTTGCAGATGACACAAAACTTGGCCATATAGTTGATAGTGAAGAGGATGGCTGTTGCCTCCAGAATTATATCAATGGTTTGGTTGAGTGGGCATAAAAATGGTAAATGGAATTCAATCGGAGAAGTGTGAGGTAATGCATTTGGGGAGGGCAAACAAAGCAAGAGAATACTCAATAAATGGGAGCATATTGAGAGGGGCAGAGAAGTGAGAGACATTGGCGTGCATGTCCAGAGGTCCTTGAAGGTGGCAGGACAGGTGGACAAGGCGGTCAAGAAAGCATATGGAATGCTTTCCGTTATTGGACAAGGTATTGAATACAAAAGCAGGGATGTAATGTTAGAACTGTATAAAATGCTGGTTAGACCGCAGCTGGAATTTTGTGTACAGTTCTGACCACCACATTACACAATTGCTTTGGAGAGAGTGCAGAGAAGATTTACAAGAATGTTGCCAAGGTTTGAAAATTGCAGCTATGAGGAAAGATTAGGTAGGCTAGGATTCTGAGAGATGACCTAAATGAGGTGTACACGATTATGAGGGGCCTAGATAGGTTAGACAGGAAAGACCTGTTTCTCCTAGCTGAGGGGTCAATTACCATGGGGCATGGATTTAAGGTGATTGGTAGAAGGGTTAGAGGGGACATGAGAAAAACCTTTTTCACCCAGAAGGTGGTGGACATCGGAAATTCACTGCCTGAATTAGTGGCTGAGGCTGAAACACTCAACTCATTTAATAAGCATCTGATGAGGCTACGGACCAGGTGCTGGAAAGTGGGATTAGAATGAGCAGCCAGTTTATTTTTTTTCCTTTTTTTTGGCCGGTGCAGACACGATGGGCTGAATGGCCTCTTTCTGTGCCATAGCTTTTCTATGGTTCTGTGGTTCCAATATGCCTGATGACAGGTGGTAGGTGTAGGACAGCAGAAGGGAACTGCTAATCACTGGAGTATTTTGCCAGACAGAATCTTGGACCAATGGAAGTTCATGGTCGCCAAAAACCCTCTTAGGGTTTGTTACAAAGAGGAGGGAACATTGGGCTCCTCTCAATAAGGCTGAAGTTATACTGGGTTACTGCACAGAATTTACAGCACTGAATCTCCCAGCTGTGTTACTGCAGGGACAGCTGCTCCTGGAATGCAGGTATACTATGGGCTTTCACAGGCAATGAGCTCTGGGTAACACTTCTCTGTTGGCGCAAAGTGAAGTTGCTCTGTAGGGTAGATTCTCATAGGTAGAAATTTGGGCAGAATCTTCCTGGCCTCACTGAGTCGGCTTTGAAGTGGGGGCATCAGGTCAGTTCCCCTCATGAGTTGCCACCTCCAGCCAATCTTCCCAATGCAGATTTAAATGTGTAAGCGCCCAGTTTGGTAAGATTGTGGACTCTGCTGAGGTGGCTGGTAGGGGAATGGGTGGGGGAGGGTGGAGAAAAGCCTCCTATACTTCCCCCCATTCCCCACCAACCACCAGAGCCTTAGGGATCAGTGATCCAAAGCTATGGCGACAGGCCACACTATGGATCCAGCCTGCGTTTTCCCATTGATAGTGGGTGGCCAGGTAGCTGTACTTCAGTTTATTTTAAAAAGAAATGGCAAAGCCTTTGGAGGGTGCCTGATGGTGGAGTCCCCTACACGGTTTCTCTCCTACAGGGCCAGTGCCCACCTGTGCCATTGGAATCACTGTCCTGCCCAGATTTCAAGCCCTCTGATTGGCATGCAGTCCCAGAAAGCTGCCTGCCATTCTTCATTGGATGGTGCACAGGGAGACGGGCAATTAAGATCACATTGACTGGTGCAGTGACAAGTTGGGACCTGAAAATGATCCTCACCAGTGTTCGTTTTTAAAGCGAGGAAGATTCCAACCTGGTGGCTCAAAGAAATCAGTGCTAGATCTGCTGCCAGTTATACACAGATCCCACTGCCCATTATACACAGATCCACTGCCCATTATACATAGATCCACTGCCGACTATGCACAGATCCACTGCCGACTATGCACAGATCCGTTGCCTGTTATACACAGATCCACTGCCCATTATACACAGATCCACTGCTGACTATGCACAGATCCCACTGCCCATTATATACAGATCCACTGCCCATTATACACAGATCTGCTGCCCGTTATACACAGAATCACTGCCTGTTATACACAGATCCGCTGCCCGTTATACATAGATCTGCTGCCCGTTATGCACAGATTCGCTGTCTGTCATACACAGATCCGCTGCCCGTTATACACAGATCCACTGCCCATTATACAGATCCGCTGCCCGTTATAGACAGATCCTTTGCCCATAATACACAGATCCGCTGCCCGTTATACACAGATCCGCTGCCCGTTATACAGATCCACTGCCCATTATACACAGATCAGCTGCCCATTATACACAGATCCACTGCCTGTTATACACAGATCCACTGCCCGATATACACAGATCCGCTGCCCGTTATACACAGATCCACTGCCCGTTATACACAGATCCACTGCCCGTTATACACAGATCCGCTGCCCGTTATACACAGATCCACTGCCCGTTATACACAGATCCGCTGTCCGTTATACACAGATCCACTGCCCATTATACACATATCCGCTGCCCGTTATACACAGATCCACTGCCCATTATACACAGATCCACAGCTCGTTATACACAGATCCACTGCCTGTTATACACAGATCCACTGCCTGTTATACACAGATCCGCTCCCCGATATACACAAATCCGCTGCCCATTATACACAGATCCACTGCCCGTTATACACAAATCCACTGCCCATTATACACAGATAGGCTGCCCATTCTACACAGATCCACTGCCCATTATACACAGATCGGCTGCCTGTTATACACAGATCGGCTGCCTGTTATACACAGATCCACTGCCCACTATGCACAGAACCACTGCCCGTTATACACAAATCCACTGCCCATTATACACAGATCGGCTGCCCGTTATACACAGATCCACTGCCCATTATACACAGATCGGCTGCCCGTTATACACAAATCCACTGCCCATTATACACAGATCGGCTGCCCGTTATACACAAATCCACTGCCCATTATACACAGATCGGCTACCCGTTATACACAGATCTGCTGCCCGTTATACACAGATCCACTGCCCATTATACACAGATCCATTGCCCGGTATACACAGATCCACTGCCCATTATACACAGATCGGCTGCCCGTTATACACAGATCCACTGCCCACTATACACAGATCCGCTGCCCGTTATACACAGATCCACTGCCCATTATACACAGATCCATTGCCCGGTAGATCCACTGCCCATTATACACAGATCGGCTGCCTGTTATACACAGATCCACTGCCCATTATACACGGATCCATTGCCCGGTATACACAGATCCACTGCCCATTATACACAGATCGGCTGCCCGTTATACGCAGATCCACTGCCCATTATACACAGATCGGCTGCCCGTTATACACAGATCCACTGCCCATTATACACAGATCCATTGCCCGGTATACACAGATCCACTGCCTGTTATACACAGATCGGCTGCCCGTTATACACAGATCCACTGCCCATTATACACAGATCGGCTGCCCGTTATACACAGATCCACTGCCCACTATGCACAGAACCACTGCCGGTTATACACAAATCCATTGCCTATTATACACAGATCCATTGTCCATTATACACAGATCCACTGCCCATTATACACAAATCCACTGCCCATTATACACAGCGCCCAAAATTCAGTTCCATTGAAGTGAGTGGAGTTAAATGCCAGGTGCTGCCAATATCATGCACTGGAACTGCCAATATCCCCCACTTCATGCCATCCCTCGAGACCAATTTCTACCCACTTGTTTCCGATTCCATCTCCACCTGGGTAAGTGATCAGGTTGAAACTGAATGAAGTTGCCTGTTTGACCCTACATTGGGCCTTAAGCCCCAGAAAGTTTCATCAAAACCGCCTACTTCCAATCATAAAACATTGTTCATCTCCACTTAATTCGACTGTAACCCACTGCTGAAACCTTTTCCTGTACATTTGCTTTCAAACTCCATCAAATGTCAACAGTTCATCTGAAATCCACCGCCCACATTTTAACCCACTCGCTGATAACATTCTCCTCCCTGAACTGTTTTACATCCCCTGTCCTCATTAAGTTCCTTCATGTTGCTGTCAATTCAAAATCACTGCCCTCACTTACCAAAGGAAAATACCGCAGTCAATCTGAATTTTTATTTGCAAAAAACAGAAAACAGTGGAAATAATCAGCAAGTCTGGCAACATGTGTGGAGAGAGAAACAGAGTTAATGTTTCAGGTCAATGACCTTTCATTAGAACAGGAACCTTCCTCTCCCCTAACCTACCCTAACCTTATCTTCCCTTCCCTACCCTGCCCTCCCTCGCCTCACCCTCCCCCTACCTAACACTAGCCTTCCCCCAATAAGCCCCCTTATACCCTCCCCTATTGCACTCATGCCACAGTCATTCCCTGTCTGGCCCCATTCAGTGGATCAGGCTGAGTGCTTTGTGTGTCATGACAGGTTTGGTTCTGACAGACTGCAGTTATACAGCACTTTGCATGAACCAGGAGGCTCCAGAGTACCCTGACTGCCATGAACACTCTGTTATTACAGCTAAGTCAAATCTCCCAATGTCCAAAGTGTTATTTGTTATTTGTGAATGTATTATGTTTTATTTAGTCCAATGTTTAAGATTTTAATTAACCGGTTTCCTGTTCACTACAGCAAGTCCACAAAAACCTCTCATTTTCTCATCGTGTGTTAATTGCACTGAAGGAGATGACATTTTGTTCTCCTGCATTCCTCCAAAGAGAAGCAGCAACTATAGTTTTTACAAAGATGGAGATCTTCTCCAAGTCATCAAAGGAGAAGCAACATACGGGATTTTGAAGATTGGAGGAGTGACTGCATCAGATGAGGGAAAGTACAGCTGTGAAAACAAGATTAATGAGACTAATGGAATATCTGGACAGAGCAAGTCATTGGTTGTGTACGTCCAGCTGAAAGGTGAGATATTGGATGTGGAGTAGAAATCAGTGATATGACACTGACCTGCTGTCCATAAATCTCACTAACTTGCACCTAATTCTGAAGCAGTTGGTAATGATTATTTTACTATTATTACATCATTATCATTGCACTAGAGAGGGTACAGAGGAGATTTACGAGGATGTTGCGAGGATTGGAAAGCTGCAGCTATGAGGAAAGATTGGATAGGCTGGGGTTGTTTTCTTTGGAACATGGAAAGCTGAGGAGAGATTTGATTGAGGTGTACAAGGCTGTGAGGGGCCTGGACAGAGCGGATGGGAAGGACCTATCTCCCTTAGCAGACAGATCAGTGACTAGGGGGCATAGATTTAAAGTGGAAAGATTAGAGAGGAGATGAAGAAAATTATTTTTACCCAGAAGGTGGTAGGGGTCTGGACCTCAATGCCTGAAAAGGTAGTAGAAACAGAAACCCTCAACTCATATTCACCCAAAGTCCCGCAACCTTCGGGGCTATGCTTCAACTGTTGGGAAAAGGGATTAGACTAGGTGAATTGCTCTTAGAAGAGCCAGCATGGACATGATGGGCTGAATGGCCTTCTTCTGTACTATAATGATTCTATGATTCTATTCTATTCTAGTCAGGTACAAGGTCTGTTGTAAAAAAACGGAAAATGCTGGAAGCACTCAGCAAGTCTGGCAGCACTTCTGGAGAGAGAAACGGAATTAACATTTCAGATGAAATTTGGACAGTTTGTGTCAAAGGTTTAAACTCATTTCACTTAGTATAGGGATAATTTTGACAGGGTGATATCAGATCAGTTGCCTAATATACACCCCTCCTCTCCCTATTTAAACAACTCCCCTATTTATAAATCTCTCTGTATTTATACACCCCTCCCCATTTACACAGCCCCTCCATTTATACACCTTCTCCAATTTATACTCCCTCATTTATACACCAGGAGGGTGTGACCATGAGGGAAGAGGGTGTGGGGTATCCAGAAGGTAGCAATGGCACAGCCTTGGACTTTGCAATTGTCCAACAGGTTCAAGGTTCTTGCAATTTGCATGGACGAGAGCAGAGACTATAGGGAAGATGAACAAACTGATCGCAGCACCATGGTGGAGGGAGCCATTCAAACTGGGGGAATAAAAAGGAACATAGTTGTTGTCAGGGACAGCACAGTTAAGGGATAAATACTCTTCTCTGCAGCCAGTGGCTTGAATCCCAAAGCCTGTGTTGCCTGCCTGATGACAGGCTTTGGGACCCCTGCTCAGACTGGAGAGGAAGTTGGACTGGGAGGAGAAGAATCCAATTGGCATGGTCCACATGGATACCAATGACATGGGTGGGACTAAGAAAGAGATTCTGTTGAGGGAGTATGGGCAACTACGGACTAAATCAAAAAGAAGAACCACAAAGGTAATCATTTCTGGATCACTGTCTGTGTCACAAACAAATTGTCATAGGGTGAATAAAATTAAAGAGTTGAATGTGTGGCTCAAAGGTTGATGTGGGATAAATGGGTTTCATTTCATGGGGCATTGGCACCTGTACTGGGGAAAGGGGGAGCTGTACCATGGGGATGGTCTTCACCTGAACCATGCTAGGACCAGTGTCTGGGTGAATAGTATAACTAGGGCTGTAGATAGAGGATTTTAAACTAAATAGTTGGGGAAGAGAGTTCACATGAGAGGCAATGTAATAGTACAGGATAGTGATGTGGGTAATCATAACCAGAGTGTGACAGGAAGGGACATAATGTACAAACATAAGGGTGCACCAGCAAATAGGGTCAAGAGTGGGGAAAAATGGTCAAAAGACAGAATTATAGGCTCTTTATGAATACTGAACGGATACAGTAAATAGAAATAAATGAGCAAGATCATTAGATCATAGAAAATAGAAGCAAGTGTAGGCCATGCAGCCCATCAAGCCTGCTCCATCACTAGTTAAGGTCATGTCTGATCTGACTGTGCCCTTAACTCCATTTTCCTGTCTGTCCCCCACAACCTTTGACTCTCTTGTCAATCAAAAATCTGTCTAACTCAGCCTTGAATATATTCAATGACGCAGCATCCACTGCTCTTTGGGGAAGACAATTCCAAAGATTAATGACCCTCTGAGAGAAGAAATTTCCCCTTATCTCCATCTTACTGGGGTTTAGAAGACTGAGAAATGATCTTATTGAAACATACAAGATTCTGAGGGGCCTTGACAGGGTGAATGCTGGGAGGATGTTTTCCCTTATGGAGGAATCTAGAACTAGAGGGGCACAGTTTAAAAATAAGGGCTCATTCATTTAAGAAGGAGATGAGGGGGAATTTCTTCTCTCTGAGGGTTGTTAGTCTTTGGAATTCTCTTCCACAGCGAGCAGTGGAATATATTCAAGGCTGAGTTAGACAGATTTTTGATTGACAAGGGAGAGCAGGCAGGAAAGTGGAGTTAAGGCCACAACCAGATCAAACATGATCTTATTGAATAGCAGAGCAGGCTTGATGGGCTGAAAGGCATGGTCCTGCCCCTATTTCTTATGATCCCTCCTTATTTATACACCTCTCCCATATAACCCCTCACCTTATATACACCCCTGCCGATTAATACATCTTCCCATTTTTAATTCCTGGCTTCAACCATTGTTTCTCAATACTTAAATGGATAGATGTATATGACCGAGGATTTCTTTCAAAGGCCAAGGTACACTCATATTATGTCATAAATATCTATCTGAGGGGCAGTGGAGTTCCTCAGTCTCATGTTGAATCTGTTTGTTATTGCCCTTGGCCTAGATGCTCACTCCAGGTACAGCGCCCTGGTCATAATGGGGATCTGCATTGTCATCCTTTCGATTGTCTTCATTCTGGGCTTCAGTTTATACTTTCGTTTCACCAAAAAAGGTGAGTGGAAAATCCATCTGTTTGGGAGATCTAAACATTTAGAATAGGCAGTACACAGTGCCACATGGGAAATGTCCAAGCAGCTGTTCTGATTCAGATCACACTCACTCAGCATGACCTTCACAGCTCCTCACTGCATCTTTTCCCCTTTAAACTTCTCACACCTTCTGCTCCACAGACTGGCGTTTGCTGTTTCCCTGCATCAGCAAACATCAGGTGACTCAGTGGTAATACTCTTGCCGCTGAATCAGCAACTTTCTTCCAATATGTTGACATTTTCTCCTGTAAATTGTATCCCCTCTTGGACAGGGGGTAAACACCCTTCCTGTAGGTTTTTCAAATCATGTGTCCAACATGTGGCCGCCTCTTGTCTTTATTTTGGGTGATGGAATTCAGAGAAGACCAGATGTGGCTTTACTTGGATAATTTTCTCATGATAAATAACTTAGCAAGTCCCAGTGATCACTGTGTGCACTTAGACTGGGGCAGTGCCGAGTACCTGTTGGCTGCAGTGGAACCAGTCAGCGGGGTGGAAGATACAGAAAATGATCTTTAAGACAATATAAGCTCATTGGGCTGTAATCCAGGGACTGCACCTGATGCTGATTATACTCCAAATACATGAGTTAGTTGCAAAATGGTCCAACTGACTTGAATGAAAAGTAAAGGGAGGCCATGCAGAACCTGTTTGATTCATGTATGTACTGTTACACAATGCCCTCAGGTCTGATACCCTTTCCCTCTCTTTTTCTCTATTTAGCAAGAGTTATTAAAAGGCAGGGAGAAGAACGGTAAGATTGAAATCCTTCCCATTTTCCCCCTTTTGTTCCATCAGTGTGACTTTGATTTTGTCTTAAATAGAATATCCTACACAGAAAAAAGGCCAATTGACCAACTGCCCCATACTGGTGTTTGTGAGGTCCCAGGAGTACCAGACACTGGCCTCTTGTCAATTAGTGATTCTTTGCATGTGAGTTTTGACAGCTATTTGACTCACAGGGGCACCACGTCTCATCCTGACCCTGTTTTTCTCCAGCAGTCAGTCATTGCTGGATGCAGAGTGGTGATAATAGAGAGTGAGCTTTGGCTAAGGGTTCTCCTCCCTCCACCACCAGTGCTCAGGCTAGTCGTAGAATCCTGATTGTCAACCTGACTGAGACCCGGTTGGGAATTCCTGAGTCTTGACCCAGTGATAATGAAGAATGACGAGCCCAGGCCCCAGCAGCAAGAACTGAATTTTTTCCTCTTTATTCTTTCATGGGATGTGCGTGTCACTTGCAAAGTATTTGTTGCCCACCCCTAATTGCCCTTGAACTGAACATTTCAGAGGGTACTTAAGAGTCAACCACATTGCTGTGGGTCTGAAGTCACATGTAGGCCAGACCAGTTAAGGACAGCAGGTTTTCTTCCAAAACCAGATGGGTTTTTGCGACAATCGGTGAGAGATGCCATGGTCACCATGACTGAGACTAGCTTCACATTCCAGGTTCATTAATTGAATTTAAATTCCACCCATGTCCCCAGATATTAGCCTGGATCTCAGGACTACTAGTCTAGTGACACTACCACCATGCCACCGTCTCTGCCAAAATCCAGTGCCACTTTGAGGAGAGGAGTAAAAATGGGACAAAGTACAAATCATTGCTTGAGGTAGGGGGAAGTTATCAGCAATAAATGTTTGTACATCAAAGTTTCTCCTTGGTTTTCAGAGCAAATGAGAATGAAGAATGGTCCAACTCCATCACAATCTGTAAGTCTGGTATTGTAGTGTTGTGGTTCTGTTATTGGATAATAATGAGTGATGTGGGAGGCTGCCCACACTCTGGACTGCTGGAAGTCCTTTTAAAGAGGATCCCGAGGATGCCCCAAAATGGAGGTGTCCTGTGGTACCAGCAGAGAATTTAAAAATGGAGAAGAGAGGACACCCTGCACAGGATAAATTGTAGCTCAGGCTGTTGCCTTTTGATCCTTGTGGCTCCTTCACCGGGGCATTAATCGGAGGTTCTGCTGGTGCGGGGTTCAGAGGGCAGTGTGACCAATACTACAATGCCAGTGGGTTCTGAAAATTACCCCAAAGTGGGGCACTAATTGGACTAATGGGCTGCCTGCCTCTGTGGAGTGGGTTGCCGATTCCCATGGCAGTCCTGCCCTGGGAAACTCGTCCGGAGGTGGAACAACATCAGGGAGCTGTCTTGATGTGGAACCATCTGAATTCCCCTGCTCCCTGTCTCTGAGCTAGGAAAATTCCAGCCACTCACCATGAAAAACCATATGAGTGTCTTTCCAGATATTTTTACAGAGAATAAGTGTTGGCCATTTGAAAATTCACAAGTAAATCGAGCATTGATTTATTCTTCATATTCTTTATGAATAGTCCATGTCCTAAGGCTGGATTTTTTTGTTTTTCAGATGATTTACTGAGGCTTCCACACCGCATAACTCCACAAGTATGTTTTCACTCTCATTGCTCCTGAACATACAGTAACCAGTGCAGCCCTGGGCATCTCCCGTCCAATTAATCATTCACTCAGTAACTGATCATTAGGTTGTGTCTGAAGCAGTGCAGACTTTCACCCTCAGATAAGCACCCCCCCTCGCCCACTATCCCTCACTTCACGTTGCTGCTCCTAATAATATATATAAGACTAAACAGCAGAGTTTCACCTGGTCAGTTGGTTACTCTAATAAGCAGAAGGTGTTTGTGACCAATCTGGTTTGTATTTGGTAAGGACCTTACTGAGGTCTTTTTATCCAGTATCAAAAAAGATCAGCAATTTGCAAAAGGTTATGGCTGTCTCAAGACATAGAATCTAACCTGCAGTGCTTTGAAAAGTCCCAGAATGTCTGCTGCTGTAGCCAAGGTCAGGACTGTTTGTTTCTGATAAATGTCAAAGTTTTTGCATGTGAGAGAGACAGGGGAAGTGGGTGTCTGTGTGTGTGTCTGTGTATGCACCTTTTGTCTTCTCTCTCTTTAAACAGGTAGTGCAGCCAACTATAGCATATGGCATTGGTTAACTAGAGATCATTACTACTTCTTCAGTTCTTTACCCAGTGGCGGGTCTAACCCACAACCTCCACCATGGGTAGGGCAAGGAGGCAGGTCCTGAATCCAACCCGGCCAGACGGAGATTGAACCCTATGCTGCTGGCACCAATCTGATCCACACAGCCAACCGTGCCCCTCAGGAACTACTCTGCTTCCTGTCCCTTAATTAGTTTCATACCCAATAGATACTGCTGAATCCTGGGCATCGTGTTAGTGCAGCTGGGATAACAATGTTTCCTTGTTTTCAGGAAAGTGATCACCATGATGAGCAAGGCAGTTCCCCTGTTAACACATATGCCAATCTCTATGCAACAGCTTTGTACAGAGTGGAGCTGCCAGACACAAAGAAGGAAGAGGCACTTTACTCTGTGATACAGGCTTAAGTTAAGGACCTGCAAACTGGGTGCAGACAGACTTAAGGATGGTCCCACCAAAGCTCTGAACCAGCTGTCTTCCATGTGGAGCTCCAGCTCCCACTCTGTTTGTAGCTGCAGTACTCTCACCTGCTTCCTAATATTTTGCTTCAGCCTCTGATTGTAAATTTCCTAGGAATTTGTTCATTAATTCTGTGTGAGAAAGACGCTTCATGAGAGTTGCAGCATTTACCCTCTTTCTGTGGACCCATAGCGGCAAAACCCAGATCACCTGACAAATGACAACAGCAAAACTGAGAGAGACTGAGTCAATCAAAAGTACAAAAAGTTTCATTTCGTTACAGTTCATTCCATTGAAATTTGGATCTGACATGTGTTGTTTAGGAGATTTAACATACATGGAACAGGAAGAAGACATTTGAAGGACTTTGATGTTGAGCTTAGACAGTACGGAGAAGCCAGTGTGAGTTAGCGCTGGATTATGTGAACTGGCATCTGTTGAACATACGGCTAGCAAATAGGAATAACTGTATAAGAAAATAAATCCACCATATTAAACAAGGCAGTGAATGATTAATTGGTTAAATGATTGACGAAAAGAGGCTTTGGGAGGGAGAAAGGAGAAAAAGCAACTCTAAATTCTATTTTTTTTAATTTAAATTTTCATAAACAGGTCAAGATTAAAAACAAAAATTTGTTCCCTGCGTGAGTTGTGTTTGGGTCAGTGCACCCAAAGATTAAATGACAAAGATGCCTTGGAACTAAAAGCAAAGGGAGTAGTAATGATAGTTTTAAGGAAAGAAATGATTTGTCCAGAGTAGGTGTGAATAACAGAATGAAGGTCAGCTGAAAGCAAAAACATGAAGACAAGATACAGACTGACTCTAGAGGAAGATATCAAAAGAAAGGACAGTTTATGGCCTGCAGTATTTTAACTCACTGTTGAGTCCAGAAAGCAGTAAAATGACAAAACAGAAGATGCTCCCTGGACCATGTGTCTAATTGTGTGCCTAGTGTGTGCTGTATTTGCTACAGTGTGTCCAGTTTGCACTCAGTGTGTCTATCTTTGTGTCAGTGTCCAGTGTGTTGTGTTTGGGTCAGTGTGTCCAGTGTGTTGTGTTTGGGTCAGTGTGTCCCTTGTGCATTGTGTTTGGGTCAGTGTGTCCAGTGAGTGTTGTGTTTGGGTCAGTGTGTCCCTTGTGCATTGTGTTTGGGTTAGTGTGTCTAGTGTGTGTTGTGTTTGGGTCAGTGTGTCCCTTGTGCATTGTGTTTGGGTCAGTGTGTCCAGTGAGTGTTGTGTTTGGGTCAGTGTGTCCCTTGTGCATTGTGTTTGGGTCAGTGTGTCTAGTGTGTATTGTGTTGGGATAGTGTGTCCAGTGTGTGTTGTGTTTGGGTCAGTGTGTCTAATGTGTGTTGTCTTTGGGTCAGTCTGTCCCTTGTGCGTTGTGTTTGGGTCAGTGTGTCCAGTGTGTGTTGTGATTGGGTTAGTGTGTCCAGTGTGTGTTGTGTTTGGGTCAGTGTGTCTAATGTGTGTTGTCTTTGGGTCAGTCTGTCCCTTGTGCGTTGTGTTTGGGTCAGTGTGTACAGTTTGTGTTGTGTTTGGGTCAGTGTGTCTAGTGTGTGTTGTGCTTGGGTCAATGTGTCCCTTGTGCACTGTGTTTGGGTCAGTGTGTCCAGTGAGTGTTGTGTTTGGGTCAGTGTGTCCCTTGTGCATTGTGTTTGGGTCAGTGTGTCCAGTGTGTTGTGTTTGTGTCAATGCATGCTGTGTTTAGGTCAGTGTGTTCAGTGTCTGTTGTGTTTGGGTCAGTGTGTCTAGTGTGTGTTGTGTTTGGGTCAGTGTGTCCAGTGTGTGCTGTGTTTGGGTCAGTGTGTCTAGTGTGTGTTGTGTTTGGGTCAGTGTGTTCAGTGTGTGTTGTGTTGGGATAGTGTGTCCAGTGTGTGTTGTGTTTGAGTTAGTGTGTCCAGTGTGTGTTGTGTTTGGGTCAGTGTGTCTAATGTGTGTTGTCTTTGGGTCAGTCTGTCCCTTGTGCGTTGTGTTTGGGTCAGTGTGTACAGTTTGTGTTGTGTTTGGGTCAGTGTGTCTAGTGTGTGCTGTGCTTGGGTCAATGTGTCCCTTGTGCATTGTGTTTGGGTCAGTGTGTCCAGTGAGTGTTGTGTTTGGGTCAGTGTGTCCAGTGTGTTGTGTTTGGGTCAGTGTGTTCAGTGTGTGTTGTGTTTGGGTCAGTGTGTGTTGTGTTGGGATAGTGTGTCCAGTGTGTGTTGTCTCTGGGTCAGTGTCCAGTGTGTGTTGTGTTTGTGTCAGTGTGTCCAGTGTGTCCAGTGGAGTGTTGTGTTTGGGTCAGTGTGTCCAGTGTGTGTTGTGCTTGGGTCAATGTGTCCCTTGTGCATTGTGTTTGGGTCAGTGTGTCTAGCGTGTGTTGTGTTTGGGTTAGTGTGTCCAGTATGTGCTGTATTTGGATTAGTGTCCAATGTGTATTGTTTAGGTCAGTGTGTGCTGTGTTGGTGTCAGTGCGTCCAGTATATGTTGTGTTTCAGTCAGTGTTTCCATTGTGTTCTGTGTTTGGATCAATGTGCAGTGTGGTTTGATTGGGTCAGTGTGTCCAGTGTGTGTTGCATTTGGTCAGTGTCCAGTGTTTTTTGTTTGTGTCAGTGTGTCCAGTGTGTGTTGTGTTTGGGTCAGTGTGTCCAGTGTGTGTTGTGTTTGTGTCAGTGTGTCCAGTGTGTGTTGTGTTTGTGTCAGTGTGTCCAGTGTGTCCAGTGTGTGTTGTGTTTGGGTCAGTGTGTCCAGTGTGTGTTGTGTTTGTGTCAGTGTGTCCAGTGTGTGTTGTGTTTGGGTCAGTGTGTCCAGTGTGTGTTGTGTTTGGGTCAGTGTGTCCAGTGTGTGTTGTGTTTGTGTCAGTGTGTCCAGCGTGTGCTGTGTTTGTGTCAGTGTGTCCAGTGTGTGTTGTGTTTGGGTCAGTGTGTCCAGTGTGTGTTGTGTTAGTGTCAGTGTGTCCAGTGTGTGTTGTGTTTGTGTCAGTGTGTCCAGTGTGTGTTGTGTTTGGGTCAGTGTGTCCAGTGTGTGTTGTGTTTGGGTCAGTGTGTCCAGTGTGTGTTGTGTTTGTGTCAGTGTGTCAGTGTGTCCAGTGTGTGTTGTGTTTGTGTCAGTGTGTCAGTGTGTCCAGTGTGTGTTGTGTTTGTGTCAGTGTGTCCATTGTGTTCTGTGTTTGGATCAGTATGCAGTGTGGTTTGTTTGGGTTAGTGTATCCAGTGAGTGCTGTTATTGAATCAGTGTCCAGTGTGTGTTCTTTGGATTAGTGTGTTATGTCTGATGCAATTGGTAAAGCTGAGTTATTTAAAAATCCAAGAGGGAAAGTTTAAACAAATGCCATAACCTATAATTTTAAGTGTTATGTTTGTGACTCTAAATTCAGGAAACAGACCACCAGTTCTTGAGGCTTTAAAGTAAACGATACATTTTATTAATTTTGCGCAGGTTAAAATATATATATATATATATAGACATGGCTTCAAATTACTATCATAACTTTTAACAAGTTCACAAACTAATCTCCATTAAGGCAACAGCAACCCATAGACTTAACCAAACACCAGGCAAAGCATTTTCACCTCACAAATTCAAAATGAGGTTCTTTTCACTTTGGTTCCTGTGGAGCCAGTTGGAGGCTTACAGCTGCCTTTTGATCTCACATTGCCTCTGTCCTGCACACCGAAAAACTACTGAAGTTATACCTAGCCCAGCCCATTGAATGTTAATTCTCATTGTAATAACAACCTCTGAACTAAACCTCTCTAACAATAAAACCCCTTTTATAGTACCAACTTTATTAGTAATATAAACATATTGCTTGGTAGCTGCTAGAAAGGCATCAGTTTTCACCCCACTTCTTGAATGCTCTATCCAAAAAATGCAAATGAATGCTATCTCGCTTACATATTAAAACTACTACACATCAGAGCACCCAGACTAGCTGGCTTTAATCCAATTAAGACACACCCACAGACTAAACCTCTATTTTAAAAGAAAAATGTTTTCCAAAATATTATCTACATCAATAGCTTCATGATATCCCTGCCTTGGCAGAAAATGAACCATCATAATTGTAAAAGATAGCTTCATTTTAATAACCCATCTCACACTATCTCTTATACTTATTACACTATTACATTACCAGATGCAAGCATTAACAAAACTATATATATAAACAAGTCCTTGGTATCAACAGAAATCTCTCCAGTTCAGTGTCCAGGTTTTTTTTTAAAAGTACCTATTTCCTTTAAGCTTCAAACTCTTGACAATGCATCTCTCTCTTCCAGCAATATGTATAATACGTAGATTAAATGGTTGTAATATCAGACTCCATCTGAAAAGCCTTGCACTTTTGTCTCGAAACTTGTCCAGAAACTTCAAAGAATTATATAAACGATTGTTTCTGATGAATTGTTTGTAAACATAAATTTCAAAATGCTGCAATTCTAACACCAAACGCAGTCTCTTTTTTGATCGTTGAATATCTTCTCTGTTCTACATTGAGCTTCCATGAAAAATACGCTATTGGTTTTTCAATTCCAGTGTCATCTTCTTGTAACAATATAGCCTCAATGCCTATATCACTTCCATCAGTGGACAACTTGAATTGCTTGGCATAATTGGGTACTGCCAAAACTGGTGTTGTAGTTAATACAGTTTTTAAACTATCGAATGAGTTCTGACACTCCAGTGTCCATTGAAACTTCTTGATTTTTAATAGTTGAGTCAGTGGAGCAACCACTTGGCTAAAATTTGGTACAAATTTCCATTAAAACCCACTCATGCCCAGAAATCTCAAAACTTCTCATTTTGTTGTAGGCGCTGGGAAATTCACGATAGCCTTGACTTTCGCATCTCTCAGAGCCATCTTACCTTGTCCATGGTATGGGCTAGATATGTAACTTGCGCTTTTGCAAATTCACTTTTAACCAAGTTCATCACCAAATTAGCTTCTTGTAGTCGACTAAATAATTCTTCCAGATGCTGTAAATGCTCCTCCCATGTCTGACTGAGAACATTTAGATCATCAACATAAACAGCACAATTGCTTAGACCGGCATTAATTTGTTTGTCGGTCCTTGAAATGTTGCAGGTGCATTCTTCATACCTAATGGTATGACTTTAAACTGATATAATCCATTTGGCATTACGAAAGCTGATATCTGCTTTGCCCTCTCTGACAATGGTACCTGTCAATATCCTTTTAGCAGGTCAATCTTTGTGATAACTTTTGATTGTCCCACTTTCTCAATCCAATCCTCCAACTGTAGTATGGGATATGAATCCACTTTTGTCACTGCATCCACCTTTCGATAGTCCACACACAGTGGGCGAAATTTTACGGCAGTGGGATTTTATGTTCTCGCCAAAGCCAATGCAGTTTAGAATGTCTCGCCACACTTTACAGCCTCGTCCCCACCGAAATACGGCCGTAAAATGCTGCCCAGTCTGTGTGTTCCATCCGGTTTTGGCACCAGTACAACAGGCAAACTCCAGTTACTGCAACTGGATTCAATTATATCATTTTGAAGCATGAAATCAATTTCTTTTTGTACTTGTGATAACTTTGCCGGATTTAATCTATAAGGTTGTTGCCTTATCGAAGATGATATTTTTATACCTACATCATGTAAAGCTAAATGTGTCTTTCCCAACTTATTTCCTCAAATAGGTTTGTGTGACTACAATAGCTTTTCCAAATCATTTTGACACTTGCTTGGAAGATAACTCAATATTTCATTTAAATTTTCAAGCACCCCCTCATTATCCAATTTGATTAGAGGAAAATCAATTTCAGAGTCCTGCACGTCTACCTCTTTCTCATTAGCCATTATCATTAACACCTCTTTTTGTTCCTCTCCCTGTCAAAGTACTTTTTAAACATCCTTACATGACACACCCTCTGCTTTTTTCTTTTAACCAGAGTATTTATTAAATAATTTTCACTCAATTTCATTTCAACCTTGTAAGGCCCACTAAATCTTGCATTTAATGAATCCCATAGTACTGGTAACAAAACTGGTACTTTCTCTCCAGAAACAAAACTGCAAATTTTAGCCTTCTTATCTGCTTTCATTTTCATCACTTGCTGTGATATCTTAAAATGTTCCCTAGCCAACTCACGTGCTCTGTTCAATCTTTCCCTGATGTTTGATACGTAATCCAGGAGAATAGTTTCTGAATTTTGACCCACCAATTTGTCATGAATCAATTTCAGTGGTCCCCTTACCTCATGACCATAAACTAGTTCAAAAGGGCTAAAACCTGTAGATGCATTAGGAGTGTCTCTAATAACAAATAACAGGAATGGAATTCCTGTATCCCAGTCCTGTGCATAATCATGTGACTCCAGATGATAAGCTATTGACTTAATCTGTTTTATCCCCAAACTATTCATTACTTCATTAAACAGCTGTGACATGAAATTTGACCCCTGATCTGATTATATTTCCTTAGGTAAACCATATCTTGTAAAAACTTTAATTAACTCCTCCACAATCTTCTTCGTTGTAATATTTCTTAATGCATCGCTTCAGGAAACCTGGTAGACACCTCCATTATTGTCAATAAGTATTGATTTCGTCTGAGGGAGGGGTCATACACGATCAATCATGACCCTGGTAAAAGGTTCTTCAAATGCTGTTTTTGAGATCAAAGGCACTGGCTTAATCACTGCTTGTGGCTTTCCTGTTATTTGACATATATGACAAGTTCTACAGAATTTGACTACATCCTTACGCAGTCCTGGCCAAACAAAAACCTCTGTATCTTTTCCTGTGTTTTCCTAATTCCTAAATGTCCCTCCATTGGAATTTCATGAGTAATCCTCAGAATCTCATTCGAGATTCCTACCTCTAATAGGATAACAAACTGATACACCTCTCTCCAGCTTTCATTTGCTGAGACGTAAACCAATTTCCACTGTCTCATTAAAATACCTTGCCGAAGATAACAGCATACTGGAATACATTTTGCTTCGGTTTCAGAATAAGCTTTCTGATATAACTGTTTTTATTGCAAATCATTTTTCTGTAACTCCACTAACCTCTTTGAACACTTCAATTGAACTGTCCTGCATTCCTTCCTCCTGAACAATGTTATCGAACACAGTGCCAGCTAATTGGATTTCGACACTTCTTCTTGCCTTTGAACTGCCTGCTTATCTTGTTTATTCTGTTCTTCCCTATGGGCCTTTGATCTCATTATAAAACAATCAGGAAGCAATCCAGGATGTTCCGTCTGTAGCACTTCTGTTGAAAACACTTCTACAGGCTATTCAACTACCACAGACATCACCCATATTTGCGATCCAGCTATATCGTTACCCGGAATAAACTGAACCTATGCAATGGGCAATTTTTCCACCATTCCAATTATAACTTCACTTGGCTTCCATCTGCTCTTTAAATTTACCTTCCTCAATGGAATACATTTAGCATCTCCATGAATCCCAATTATTATTACCTTCTCCTGCAACACTCCCTCTGAACAACAAATATTACTGTCCCACAACATTAAGGATTGACTAGCCCCTGTGTCTCTTAAAATTTTAACAATTTTACCCACTCCACCCTGTACACATGGAAAGACTTTCCCTTCACATACAAAGTCATTAAACATTTCTGTGACCTGCTCCTCAGAATTGTCTTGAGTAAACTGTGAACACCATCCCACTTCTTTACCTTTCACTGATTCTCCCTGTTTCCCCTGTACACAAACCATCGGTTTCTCCTGTGCCCAAACCTCAGAACCCACAGTACTTTTACTTCCAGAGCTTTTTTGTACCCCTACAATTCCCACATGTTTTTCCTGCAGTCTCCCAATGCACTGACTTTGTGTGCCCCACTTTATTACAATGAAAACACCTCAATTTTCGAATGTCACTTCTACCTTCAGCACCTTCATTTTAATTCCGAGAAAAAACTTCCTGGGAACTTCCAGCTACTCTTTCTCTTCCTTAACTACCCACCTTCATTTCAATTTCCCACTTTTTACCCTTTTCCAGTTTAAAAGGATGACAGAAAAAAGGTTTAGCTCTATGAACTAACTCATAATCATCAGCTATCTCTGCTGCTTGTCTTACAGAATCAACCCTCTGTACCTCCACATGGGTTCTCACTACTGAAGGGATTGAATCTTTGAATTCTTCCAAAAAAATCCCTAAGAGCTGCATAGGTTGTCTCTATTTTTATCCACCAGCCAAAATTACTTTGTTTTACTCTTTCAAACTCAGTACAAGTTTGCCCAGACTGTTTTCTTATATTGCTATATTTCTGCCTGTATGCTTCAGGAATCAACCCATATGCACTCAAAATAACTTTTCTCACCACATCATAATTCACCGACATTTCTTCTGAAAGTGAAGCATATACCTCAATTGCCTTACCTAACAACTTAGACTGTAATAATAATGACCAGTTTTCCTGTAGCCAGTTCATCTGTTTAGCTAGCTTCTCAAATGAAATAAGGAATGCTTCAGTATCTGTTTCCTCAAACTCTGGAAGAGCTTGTACAAATTTAAACATATCCCCACTGGGTTCTACTCTAGAGATAAATCCTTCCTCACCTACTGACATCTTTTTCTAACTTCCAACATTTTCAGTTGAAATTCTCTTTCTCTTTCCTCCTTCTTCACCTTCACAATTTATAATTTCCTTGCTTGTTCAAATTCAAGCTTCTTCATTTGCAACTGAAGTCTTGCAACCTCTAGCTGTGACTCACTAGTGTCAGGTTCCACTTGCAACTGTAGATGCTGTGCTATATGTTTAACTATATCTGATTTCCTAGCCCCTTCAGGTAACCCCAATTTTAACTTATCTTCCAACTTTTTAAAGTTCTTATGGTTATTCTCTCCAACCCAACCTGAGTTATCTCTTCTATTCCCAGACAAGTCTTAGCAATTGCCAAAGCCATCTTGCAGTCTCACCTCTTCTAAAGTACCTCACCAACTCCTGAATTTAAAGTGCCTCTCATACTCGTTACCTTAAGTTTCACCAATCCCTAACCAATCGAGGAATTAAAAATACAGTTTATCCCAGCACAGCCCCCAAGTGTTATGACCAATGCAATTGGTAAAGCAGAGTTATTTAAAAATCCCAGAGGGAAAATTTAAACAACTGTCATAACCTATAATTTTAAGTGTTATGTTTGTGACTCTAAATTCAGGAATCAGACCACCAGTTCGCGAAGCTTTACATTAAACTAAATGAAACATTTTATTAATTTTACACAGCTTAAAATATATATATATATATATATATATATAGACATGGCTTCAAATTACTACTAACATAACTTTTAACAAATTCACAAACTAATTTCCATTAAGGCAACAGCAACCCATAGATTTAATCAGACACCAGGCAAAGGATTTTCACCTTACAAATTCAAAATGAGGTTCTTTTCACTTTGGTTCCTGTGGAGCCAGTTGGAGGCTTACAGCTGCCTTTTGATCTTATATTGCTTCTGCCCTGCACACCCAAAAACTACTGAAGTTATACCTACTGGCCCCATTGAATGTTAATTCTCATTGTATCAACAACCTCTGAACTAAACCTCTCTAACAATAAAACCCCTTTCATAGTACCAAACTTATTAGTAATATAAACACATTGGGATAAATTATATTTCTAATTCCTTGATTGGTTAGGAATTGGTGAATCTTAAGCTTACAAGGACGAGAGGCACTTTGAATTCAGAAGTTGGTGAGGTATTTTAGAAGTGGTGAGACTGCAAGATGGCTTTGGCAATTGCTAAGACTTGGTGCTAGAGAGGCATCAGTTTTCTCTCCACTTCTTGAATGCTCTACTCAAAAAATGCAAATAGAAACATAGAAACTAGGAGCAGGTGTAGGCCATTCGGCCCTTTGAGCCTGTTCCGCCAATCATCATGATCATGGTTGATCATCCAACTCAATAGCCTGCTCCCGCTTTCTCCCTTTATCCTTTGATCTCTTTCATCTCAAAAGCTATGTCTAACTCCGTGAAAACATACAATGTTTTGGCCTCAACTACTTACTGTGGTGGTGAATTCCACAGGTTCACCACTCTCTGGGTGAAGAAATTTCTCCTCATCTCAGTCCTAAATGGTCTACCCCATATCCTCAGACACTATCTCTTTTATATATCAAAACTAGTACACGTCAAAGCACCCAGACTATCTGACTTTAATCCACTTAAGACACACCAACTGACTAAACCTCTATTTTGAAAGAAAAATATTTTCCAAAATATTATCTACATTAATAGCTTCATGATAAGTGTGTGCTGTGTTTGGATCAGTGTCCAGCGTGTGTTGTGTTTGGGTTAGTGTGTCCAGTGTGTGTTGTGTTTGGGTCAGTGTGTCCAGTGTGTGTTGTGTTTGGGTTAGTGTGTCCAGTGTGTGTTGTGTTTGGATCAGTGTCCAGTGTGTGTTGTGTTTGGGTCAGTGTCCAGTGTGTGTTGTGTTGGGTCAGTGTGTCTGGTGTGTATTGTGTTTGGATCAGTGTCCGGTGTGTGTTGTGTTTGGGTCAGTGTGTCCAGTGTGTGTTGTGTTTGGGTCAGTGTGTCCGGTGTGTGTTGTGTTTGGATCAGTGTCCAGTGTGTGTTGTGTTTGGGTCAGTGTCCAGGGTGTAATAAAAACAGAAAGGTCCAGGGAACATCTTCCGATTAGGCTCGCTGGTTAGCTGCTCTAAGGACCTGTCCCAAAAGCACCCTAGGAACTCATCATCCAGGCTACCTTTGCCAATCTGATTTGTCCAATCTATATGTAGATTAAAATCACCCCTGATCATCACCGTACTTTTCGCACAAGCCCCCATTACATCTCCCTCTATACCCCATCCTAAAATGTAGTTACTGTTAGGGGGCCTATAAACCAATCCTACAAGTGACTTCTTACCTTTACTATCTCTCATCACTACCCAAACTTATTCCACATCTTGATGTCCATAACTAAGGTCATCTCTCTCTATTATACAAATGTCATCATTAATTAATAGACCTACCCCTCCACCTTTTCCTAGCTTCCTGTCCTTCTGAAATATTACGTACCCTTGAATATTCAGGTCCCAGGCTTTGTCATCCCACAGCCAAGTCTCTGTAATAGCTATCAGATCATATATGCTTGCTTCTATTTATATTGTCAATCCATCTGTTTTGTTATGAATGTTACGTGCATTCAGATACAGAGCCTTTAGTTCTGTCTTTTTGTAACCTCTTAGCCCAGGCTTGTGCAACCTTTTTGTTTGAAGGTTCACATTTGCATATTTTCTCACTCGGGGCTGGTGAGCAGATTTCCAAAAGATAAGGTTTGGCACAATAAAAAAGTGGATTTCAAAAAAAATTGTTGAGGTTTTAAGGAAAGAAACAATTGCTGAGCAAAAATAAAGCAATGTCATAGCAATAAATTGTTAAGTTGAAAAAGAGTAATAAAAATGACCAGAGCGCGAGGGTCAGTGTGTGTGCGTGTGTGTGTGTCTCTGGCTCATTCCCAGTCTCATGGTGCTCACTCACTCACCCTCACCCACTGTGAGTGCCTGTGTGTGTATGTGTTGGTGTGTGGTGGTGAGAATGAGTGAGAAACCTGAGACAGGGAGTAAGGCAGAGTCACACTCACCACGACACACTGCTCAGTCTCTGGCATTCACTGTCAGTCTCTCACACTCACCCTCACTCACTCACTCCCCCCACACACTTAGTCATTCACTCTCACTCCACCCCCACACACGCCCAGTCACTCACTCTCACTCCCACACACAGACACACTCTCTCACTCCCACACACGGACACACTCTCTCACTCCCACACACGGACACACTCTCTCACTCCCACACACGGACACACTCTCTCACTCCCACACACGGATACACTCTCTCATCCCACACACGGACACACTCTCTCACTCCCACACAGACACACTCTCTCATCCCACACACGGACACACTCTCTCTCTCCCACACACGGACACACTCTCTCTCATCCCACACATGGACACACTCTCTCTCATCCCACACACGGACACACTCTCTCTCTCCCACACACGGACACACTCTCTCTCTCCCACACACGGACACACTCTCTCTCATCCCACACACGGACACACTCTCTCTCTCCCACACAGACACACTCTCTCATCCCACACATGGACACACTCTCTCATCCCACACACGGACACACTCTCTCACTCCCACACAGACACACTCTCTCATCCCACACACGGACACACTCTCTCTCTCCCACACACGGGCACACTCTCTCTCATCCCACACACGGACACACTCTCTCTCTCCCACACACGGACACACTCTCTCATCCCACTTGCTCACCACAGCACCGTCTCTTCCCCAGGCCTGCTGAAACTTCGCCCTCCCCAGGCTCGCCGTTCTTTGTCTCCGTGGGCTCCAGTCCTACCTTTTCTTCCCTTGACCCAGCAGCCCTCAGCACCCTCACCAATGCCGATGTTCACTGCTCCTCCAATTACAGGCCATTTCTCTCCCACATTTGCTGCTGACTAATGAGCCAATCAGCAGCAAATGCGGGAGAGAAGCAGCCTGTGATTGGAGGACCAGCTCCATGCAGAATCTTCCACTGAAATTCACCTGTTTGACTGGAATTTTGAAAACCAGCTCTGGGGGCTGCACACAGGGACTTCACAGGCCACATCCAGCCCATGGGCCATATGTAGAACAAGCCTTATCTGCTGGTGCACTCTTAGGCTTGCACACTCTATACCTTCCTGCTGTGCTCCGTTCATCATTTCCCTTATTCCTATCTTGCTATTTTGCCTTATCTTCTCTTTTTAATTTATTACATTTGCGCAAACTTGATCCATTGTCCCCACTATTTAGTTTAAAGCCCTCTCTACCACCCTGGCCAGATGACTTGTCAGGACATTCATCCCAGCATGGTTCAGGTACAGACCACCCCAACGGTACAGCTCCCACTTTCCCCAATATTGGTGCCAGTGTCCCATGAATTGAAACCCAATTCTCCCACACCAATCTTTGAACCACGCAGTTAACTCTCTAATCTGATTTGCCCTAAGCCAACTTGATTGTGGCTCAAGTAGTAATCCAGAGATTAATACCTTTGAGGTTCTGCTTTTTAATTTACCCCCTAGCTATTCATTCTCCCTCAGCAGAATCTCTTTCATAATTCTGCCTATAACGTTGGTACCTTCGTGGACCATGACCCCACTGGATCATCCCCCTCCCAATGCAAATTCTTCTCCATCCTAGAGCAGATGTCCTGAACCCTGGCATTGGGCAGATGACATAACCGTCTGGACTCTCACCCTCTGCTGCAGAGAGCTGTATCTAACCACACACCCCCACCCCCGACCATACTGTAGCCAACTACCATTACATTCCAATTAACTCATCCCTATTGAATGGCTTCCTGTACCATGGTGCCATGGTCAGTTTGTTCATCCACCCTGCAGCCCCCACTCTCATCCATACAGGCTGCCAGAAGCTCAAACCTGTTAGACAATTGCAAAGGCTGAGGCTCCTCCACTTCTACCTTCTGGGCCCCCATGCATGCATTGCTCGCAGTCACTCTGGTGGCCAGGAATCCCAATATTCTGCAGTTCAACATGACACATCATTTCCCCTGCCATCTTTGTTAGGTGACCAAGTCAGAAAACCCTATCCTAAGGGGTGTGGCTGCCTCCTGGTACAAAGTGTCCAAGTAACTTTTGCCTCCTGATGCTTTGCAGTGTCTGCAGCTTGGCCTCCAGCTCAAAGACTCTGAACCAAAGCTCCTCAAGCCGCAGACACTTGCTGCAGATGTGTTTGCCCTGGATCAGCCCGGTGTCCAGGAAAACCCACATTCTGCAGTCGCAAAACATCACCTGCTCTGCCATCTTTATAATGTGTTAATTCACTTATGCTTAATTAATTTATAATTAATGAACACTGCTATGCCTTATAACCTTTATAGTTGCTACTAAACTTTTGAAGATTGGATTGGATTAGTCTGGACTAGATTGGATTGGCTGGACTGGATTGGACTGGATTGGACTGGACTGGACTGGACTGGATTGGACTGCTCTTCAAGATGCTCTTTGACCAGGAGGCAGTCAGCACTGTTCCTGGAACAGCTGTAAACACATCCTTGTTGATAACAAGTGTAACCTCCTGTCCGCTCACGAGGAGCGTGAGGGAGGCAATTTAACTTTGTGAACAGATAGAAAAATGAAGTCAGTGGGTCAGGGAGTCAGTAAGATTCTACCTGCCGGTAAGACCCTCTCTCTGTTGAGACCCTCTTCAAGTTGAGGGGTCTGGATGTTATGTTGGTGTGTAAAACAAAGTTGCCATTCACAAAATCCTACAGAGCAAGAAGACAGTAATTGGCCGACCGTTGACCTGAATGATCCACCACCTGTGCAACACATGTTCAAATGTTTCTCATCTAAAGGTATATATATATCACATGGAGCCTGTAAAGAGAAGACTATATAATTCATCTACAAATTCACTCAATAAAGCCAGGAATTTGGACCTAATCAATACCATCTGTTCTCAACAACATCTGGGAACATTTTCCATCCTCTGCTGCAATATTTCAGTCTTCAGTAGAACTTACCGTGCCCAGTTCAACAGTTGTCCATAGTGTGAAATGGGCAGTATCAATTTGGATATGAAATCAATGAAGAAGTTAATAATGGGTGGGTGTGTAAATGGGTGGGGAAGAACTCCCCATGTTACTGAGAATCAATAACCACCTCCCCACCCACAATGCCCAACTTGTACGATGCTGAGGGAGTGCTGTATTGTTGGGTGGTCAGTACTAAGGGAGTGCTGCACTATCGGGGGGTCAGTACTGAGGGAGTGCTGCACTGCCTGAGGGTCGGTACTGAGGGAGTGCTGCACTGTTGAAGGGGCAGTACTGAGGGAGTGCTGCACTGTTGGTCAGTACTGAGGGAGTGCTGCACTGTTGAAGGTGCCATCTTTTGAATGAGCTATTACACCGAGGCCCCATCTGCCCTCTCATCTGGATGTAAAAATCCCCATGGCATTCTTGGATAAAGAGAAAGAGACTCTTCCCCTGTGTCCTGGGGCTAATATTTATCCCTCAATCAACATCACCAACAAAAAAGGACAAATTGTCAAAATGGTCATTATTATATGTGGGAACTTGCTGTGTGCAACTTGACTTCCACACTTCCTACATTACAACAGTAACCACATTTCAAAAGTACATCATTGGCTGTATAGTGTCTTGGGACAGCCTGAGATAGTGAAACACGTGTCGGAAATGTGTTTTGTTTTTTGCAAATAGGGCTCTGAAATAGAAAGGAAGTTGTCCCAATTCTCCTCACTGTGTGTAAACAACATCTGTCCTGTTTACTTAGCGCACTGATGTTTCTTGATCCTGTTCTTCGCAAACTGCCTGTTTGCAATTTGTAATAACGTATCCAAAATATAAAAATAACACAATTCCATCCAAACTGGCCAAAATGACTCTGTGATGAGGCAACCTCCTGGCATCTCTTCACTTGTTTGTTAATCTGAACATTTATTGCTGGACACAAGGCTCATGCTGCAAAAAGGGCCGGATGAGTAAACTGCACTGTCCAGGGTGGTGCTGAGCACCATAAAAACCTCCAGCTTTGACTCCTGGGCAGTTCTGGCACCCAGCCAAGCTCACAATCGCTCCCCCGGACCCCTGGGTTAAGAAGATAATCAAGCAATCATTCCTTCTGAACACTTACTGTACAGAAATGTCAGCTTGAGTAGACACCAGGTGAGAATAGAATCAGCTGGTGATCTGTCCATTGTGCCCTTGTTTGCTGACATTTGCAGCTCAGCCCTGTGCAGACCCTTTAGAAAGTTAGCTGAGGAGGGCCAACGTCTGTGGAGTTGTGCTCCAACATTCAGCACCTTTACTGGCTGGGGGGCTGGGGGGGCTGGTGGGGAACGTTGAGACAGAAAGAATGAACAGAAAGGGGGAGACAAGGTGCACAGAGACCTTGCAGCCGTAGTGTTCAGTCCCACTCCGCCCCAGTATTCTTATCCTTGCCGATGCTCTCTGAATCACTTTAGGCTCTCAATATTTTTTTTTTTAAAAAAGCTTCCAATTAATGGACGTTTGTATAACAGGACTCGAAACGTTAACTCTGTTTCTCTCTCCACCGATGCTGTCAGACCCGCTGAGTTTTTCCGGCATTTTCTGTTCTTATTTCAGACTTCCAGCATCCGCAGTATTTTGTTTTTAATCTACAGCTTTAAAGCAATTGGCAAAACAAGAAAAAGCAACAGGAGAAAAAGGTTTTTCACACAACGATTGGTTAGGGTCTGGAATGCTCTGCCTGAGAGTGTGGTGGAGACAGCTTCCATTAAGGCGTTAGAAAGAGGGAGTTAGACTGTTATCTGAAAAGGAAGAATGTGCTGGGTTAGGGAGGGGGTGGAAGGGGAGAATGGCACTGAGTGAATTGCTCATCCGGAGAGCCGGTGCAGAACACGACGGGCTGAATGGCTTCCTTCTGCACCGTAACAACTCTGTGAACCTTTAACAGTTTAGCAGGGGCCAGTGGGAGTTGGGTTTGGGGGCGATGGGATCTGTGAGGCTCTGTGAGGGGGGCAGACATGGGAATGTGGTTGGGAGATAGTGTTTGCGAAAAGTGCCACTCAGTGCGAGGCTCTAGTTGTAAATTCAGATTATTTAGCTCCCGGTGATAGATTAGTCTCTAAATTATTGATGGCATAATTCCTACAGAATGTCACATAACTGAAAGGCAGGGCTAATCGATGGCTCTGCGCCTAAAAGGTACCCCCTGCTGTCGCCCCGTGTGGATACAGTGGGAAAGGTACAGACTCAATTAATGACCTCACAACATTAAGTGAGAATATATACCCTTGAAAATGTTAAAATAAAACACTCTACTCTTAAGATAATGCTCGGATCTAAACACCTGCTCGAATCTGTTTGTTTGAAATTCATTTCAATGTTCAGCTGCCTTTAACACTCACTTTTACCATCTGGAGTTTAAAGACTGCTTCGCACGTCACTCAGTTAAAAAAAAAGTGGAAGAACTTTGATCAACCTGGCAGCAAAAATTCTAGCGATGAGAAAGCGGAGAGGGAACGAGAAATAGAACTAGGAAAAGAGACACGTCCGTCTGGGGACAACTGGAATCGAATTTTCATTTCAGAAGTAAACAGATCAAAAAGCAAAGAATTAAAAGGTAAAATATTCGAATAGATCAAACTGGAAAAATAATAACTGAACAACGTCATATCAATTTTTTTACTCTAGATAAACTTTGAAAAGGAATTTTTTGATAAAATGATTGCCGACATTGCGGGTCTCTGGTGGAGTTTTTAAGAGGTGATTGTGTAGATTGGTTACTGAGAGGCTGTGAGGGGAATGTGGGTCTGTGAGTGTGTGTGAGGGTGTGTAACTGAGTGACGGTGTGAGAGTGAGTGAGTGAGGATGTGTGAGAGTGAGTGACTGTGAGCGAGTGAGGATGTGTGAGAGTGAGTGAGTGAGGTGAGAGTGTGTGGGTCTGTGAGTGAGTGAGGGTGTGTGAGGGTGGGCGAGTGAAGTTGTGAGGGTGTGTGGATCTGTGAGTGAGTTAGGGTGTGTGGGTCTGTGAGTGAGTGAGGGTGGAGAGTGAAGTTGTGAGGGTGTGTGGGTCTGTGAGTGAGTGAGGGTGTGTGAGGGTGTGTGGGTCTGTGAGTGAGTGAGGGTGTGTGAGGGTGTGTGGGTCTGTGAGTGAGTGAGGGAGTGTGAGGGTGTGTGGGTCTGTGAGTGGGTGAGGGTGTGTGAGGGTGGGTGATTGTGTGTGGGTCTGTGAGTGAGTGAGGGTGAGTGAGGATGAGTGAGGGTGTGTGAGGGTGTGTGAGGGTAGGTGAGGGTGTGTGGGTCTGTGAGTGAGTGAGGGAGTGTGAGGGTGTGTGGGTCTGTGAGTGGGTGAGGGTGTGTGAGGGTGGGTGATTGTGTGTGGGTCTGTGAGTGAGTGAGGGTGAGTGAGGATGAGTGAGGGTGTGTGAGGGTGTGTGAGGGTGTGTATGGGTCTGTGAGTGAGTGAGGGTGTGTGAGGGTGTGTGGGTCTGTGAGTGAGTGAGGTTGTGTGGGTCTGTGAGTGTGTGAGGGTGTGTGAGGGTGTATGGGTCTGTGAGAGAGTGAGGGTGTGTGATGTTCTGTGAGTGAGTGAGGGTGTGTGAGGGTGGGTGAAGGTGTGTGGGTGAGTGAGGGTGTGTGAGGGTGGGTGAAGGTGTGTGGGTGAGTGAGGGTGTGTGAGGGTGGGTGAGGGTAGGTGAGGGTGAGTGAGGGTGAGTGAGCATTTGTGTGGGTGGGTGAGGGTGAGTGAGGGTGTGTGAGGGTGGGTGAGGGTCTGTGAGTGAGTGAGGGTGTATGCGGGTGAGTGAGGGTGGATGAGGGTGAGTGAGGGTGAGTGAGGGTGTGTGAGGGTGAGTGAGGGTGAGTGAGGGTGTGTGAGGATGTGTGAGGGTGGGTGAGGGTGCATGGGTCTGTGAGTGAGTGAGGGTGTGTGGATCTGAGTGAGTGAGGGTGTGTGAGGGCGTGTGGATATGTGAGTGTGAGGGTGTGTGTGTCTGTGAGTGAGTGAGGGTGTATGTGGGTGTGTGAAGGCCTGTGAGGGTGAGTGTGGATGTGTGAGCGTATGTGAGCATGTGTGAGGGTGAGTGAGGGTGTGTGAGGATGTGTGAGGGTGTGTGAGGGTGAGTGAGAGTGAGTAAGGGCGTGTGAGGGTGTGTATGGGTCTGTGAGTGAGTGAGGGTGTGTGAGGGTGTGTGGGTCTGTGAGTGAGTGAGGGTGTGTGAGGGTGGATGAGGGTGTATGGGTGTGTGAGGGTGTGAGGGTGAGTGAGGGTAGGGGAGGGTGGGTGAGGCTGTGTGGGTCTGTGAGTGAGTGAGGGTGTGTGGGTCTGTGAGTGTGAGGGTGTGTGTGGGTCTGATAGTGAGTGAGGATGTGTTTGCATGTGTGAGGGAGTGTGAGGGAGAGTGAGGGTGTGTGAGGGTGTGTGTGGGTCTGTCAGTGAGTGAGGGTGAGTGAGGGTTGTGTGGGTCTGTGAGTGTGTGAGGGTGTGTGAGGGTGTGTGGGTCTGTGAGTGAGTGAGGGTGTGTGAGGATCTGTGAGTGAGTGAGGGTGTGTGAGGGTGGGTGAAGGTGTGTGGGTGAGTGAAGGTGTGTGAGGGTGGGTGAGGGTAGGTGAGGGTGAGTGAGGGTGAGTGAGGGTGGTTGAGGGTCTGTGAGTGAGTGAGGGTGTGTGAGGGTGTGTGGATCTGAGTGAGTGAGGGTGTGTGAGGGCGTGTGGATCTGAGTGAGTGAGGGTGTGTGAGGGTGTGTGGATATGTGTGTGAGGGTGTGTGGGTCTGTGAGTGAGTGAGGGTGTATGTGGGTGTGTGAAGGTGTGTGAGGGTGAGTGTGGATGTGTGAGCGTGTGTGAGCATGTGTGAGAGTGTGTGAGGGTGAGTGAGGGTGAGTGAGGGTGTGTGAGGGTGAGTGAGAGTGAGTAAGGGCGTGTGAGGGTGTGTATGGGTCTGTGAGTGAGTGAGGGTGTGTGAGGGTGTGTGGGTCTGTGAGTGAGTGAGGGTGTGTGAGGGTGGATGAGGGTGTATGGGTGTGTGAGGGTGTGAGGGTGAGTGAGGGTAGGGGAGGGTGGGTGAGGCTGTGTGGGTCTGTGAGTGAGTGAGGGTGTGTGGGTCTGTGAGTGTGAGGGTGTGTGTGGGTCTGATAGTGAGTGAGGATGTGTTTGCATGTGTGAGGGAGTGTGAGGGAGAGTGAGGGTGTGTGAGGGTGTGTGTGGGTCTGTCAGTGAGTGAGGGTGAGTGAGGGTTGTGTGGGTCTGTGAGTGTGTGAGGGTGTGTGGGTCTGTGAGTGAGTGAGGGTGTGTGAGGATCTGTGAGTGAGTGAGGGTGTGTGAGGGTGGGTGAAGGTGTGTGGGTGAGTGAAGGTGTGTGAGGGTGGGTGAGGGTAGGTGAGGGTGAGTGAGGGTGAGTGAGCGTTTGTGTGGGTGGGTGAGGGTGAGTGAGGGTGAGTGAGGGTGGTTGAGGGTCTGTGAGTGAGTGAGGGTGTGTGAGGGTGTGTGGATCTGAGTGAGTGAGGGTGTGTGAGGGCGTGTGGATCTGAGTGAGTGAGGGTGTGTGGATATGTGAGTGTGAGGGTGTGTGGGTCTGTGAGTGAGTGAGGGTGTATGTGGGTGTGTGAAGGTGTGTGAGGGTGAGTGTGGATGTGTGAGCGTGTGTGAGCATGTGTGAGGGTGTGTGAGGGTGAGTGAGGGTGAGTGAGGGTGTGTGAGGGTGAGTGAGAGTGAGTAAGGGCGTGTGAGGGTGTGTATGGGTCTGTGAGTGAGTGAGGGTGTGTGAGGGTGTGTGGGTCTGTGAGTGAGTGAGGGTGTGTGAGGGTGGATGAGGGTGTATGGGTGTGTGAGGGTGTGAGGGTGAGTGAGGGTAGGGGAGGGTGGGTGAGGCTGTGTGGGTCTGTGAGTGAGTGAGGGTGTGTGGGTCTGTGAGTGTGAGGGTGTGTGTGGGTCTGATAGTGAGTGAGGATGTGTTTGCATGTGTGAGGGAGTGTGAGGGAGAGTGAGGGTGTGTGAGGGTGTGTGTGGGTCTGTCAGTGAGTGAGGGTGAGTGAGGGTTGTGTGGGTCTGTGAGTGTGTGAGGGTGTGTGAGGGTGTGTGGGTCTGTGAGTGAGTGAGGGTGTGTGAGGATCTGTGAGTGAGTGAGGGTGTGTGAGGGTGGGTGAAGGTGTGTGGGTGAGTGAAGGTGTGTGAGGGTGGGTGAGGGTAGGTGAGGGTGAGTGAGGGTGAGTGAGCGTTTGTGTGGGTGGGTGAGGGTGAGTGAGGGTGAGTGAGGGTGGTTGAGGGTCTGTGAGTGAGTGAGGGTGTGTGAGGGTGAGTGAGGGTGGGTGAGGGTCTGTGAGTGAGTGAGGGTGTGTGAGAGTGAGTGAGGGTGAGTGAGGGTGGGTGAAGGTGAGCGAGGGTGAGTGAGCCTTTGTGTGGGTGGGTGAGGGTGAGTGAGGGTGTGTGAGGGTGGGTGAGGGTCTGTGAGTGAGTGAGGGTGTGTGAGGGTGAGTGAGGGTGGGTGAGGGTCTGTGAGTGAGCGAGGGTGGGTGAGGGTCTCTGAGTGAGTGAGGGTGGGTGAGGGTGAGTGAGGGTGTGTGAGGGTGAGTGAGGGTGTGTGAGGATGGGTGAGGGTGAGTGAGGGTGAGTGAGGGTGTGTGAGGGTGTGTGAGGGTGTGTGAGGGTGGGTGAGGGTGTGTGGGTCTGTGAGTGAGTGAGGGTGTGTGAGGGTGTGTGGATCTGAGTGAGTGAGGGTGTGTGAGGGTGTGTGGATATGTGAGTGTGAGGGTGTGTGGGTCTGTGAGTGAGTGAGGGTGTACGTGGGTGTGTGAAGGTGTGTGAGGGTGAGTGTGGATGTGTGAGTGAGGGTGGGTGAGCATGTGTGAGGGTGTGTGAGGGTGTGTGAAGGTGTGAGGATGTCTGAGGGTGTGTGAGGGTGAGTGAGTGTGTGTGAGGATGTGTGAGGGTGTGTGAGGGTGAGTGAAGGTGAGTGAGGGTGTGTGAGGGTGAGTGAGGGTGAGTGAGAGTGAGTGAGGGCGTGTGAGTGTGTGTATGGGTCTGTGAGTGAGGGTGTGTGAGGGTGTGTGGGTCTGTGAGTGAGTGAGGGTGTGTGAGGGTGTGTGAGGATCTGTGAGTGAGTGAGGGTATGTGAGGGTGGATGAGGATGTATGGGTGGGTGAGGGTGTGTGAGGGTGAGTGAGGGTGAGTGAAGGTGTGTGAGGATGAGTGAGGGTGTGTGGGTCCATGAGTGAGTGAGGGAGTGTGAGGGTGTGTGGGTCTGTGAGTGAGTGAGGGAGTGTGAGGTTGTGTGGATCTGTGAGTGAGTGAGGGTGTGTGAGGGTGTGTGAGGGTGGGTGAGGGTGGGTGATTGTGTGTGGGTCTGTGAGTGAGTGAGGGTGAGTGAGGATGAGTGAGGGTGTGTGAGGGTGTGTGTATGTCTGTGAGTGAGTGAGGGTGTGTGAGGGTGTATGGGTCTGTGAGTGAGTGAGGGTGTGTGGGTCTGTGAGTGTGTGAGGGAGTGTGAGGGTGTGTGGGTCTGTGAGTGAGTGAGGGTGTATGAGGGTGTGTGGATCTGAGTGAGTGAGGGTGTGTGAGGGTGTGTGGATATGTGAGTGTGAGGGTGTGTGGATATTGAGTGAGTGAGGGTGTATGTGGGTGTGTGAAGGTGTGTGAGGGTGAGTGTGGATGTGTGAGCGTGTGTGAGCATGTGTGAGGGTGTGTGAGGGTGAGTGAGGGTGTGTGAGGATGTGTGAGGGTGTGTGAGGGTGAGTGAGGGTGAGTGAGGGTGTGTGAGGGTGAGTGAGGGTGAGTGAGAGTGAGTGAGGTCATGTGAGGTCATGTATGGGTCTGTGAGTGAGTGAGGGTGTGTGAGGGTGTATGGGTCTGTGAGTGAGTGAGGGTGTGTGAGGGTGTGTGAGGGTGTGTGGGTCTGTGTGCGAGTGAGGGTGTGTGACGTTGTGTGAGTGAGTGAGTGAGGGTGTGTGTAGGTCTGTGAGTGAGTGAAGGTGAGTGAGGTTTGTGTGGGTCTGTGAGTGTGTGAGGGTGTGTGAGGATGTGTGGGTCTGTGTGCGAGTGAGGGTGTGTGAGGTTGTGTGAGTGAGTGAGTGAGGGTGTGTGTAGGTCTGTGAGTGAGTGAAGGTGAGTGAGGTTTGTGTGGGTCTGTGAGTGTGTGAGGGTGTGTGAGGGTGGGTGAGGGTAGGTGAGGGTGAGTGAGGGTGAGTGAGCGTTTGTGTGGGTGGGTGAGGGTGAGTGAGGGTGTGTGAGGGTGGGTGAGGGTCTGTGAGTGAGTGAGGGTGTGTGTGGGTGAGTGAGGGTGGGTGAGGGTCTGTGAGTGAGCGAGGGTGTGTGAGGTTCTCTGAGTGAGTGAGGGTGGGTGAGGGTGGGTGAGGGTGAGTGAGGGTGGGTGAGGGTGTGTGAGGGTGAGTGTGCATTTGTGTAGGTGGGTGAGGGTGAGTGAGGGTGTCTGAGGGTGGGTGAGGGTCTGTGAGTGAGTGAGGGTGTGAGAGTGAGTGAGTGTGGGTGAGGGTGAGTGAGGGTGAGTGAGGTTGTGTGAGGGTGAGTGAGGGTGTGTGAGGGTTTGTGAGGGTGGGTGAGGGTGTGTGAGGATGGGTGAGGGTGAGTGAGGGTGAGTGAGGGTGTGTGAGGGTGTGTGAGGGTAGGTGAGGGTGTGTGGGTCTGTGAGTGAGTGAGGGTGTGTGAGGGTGTGTGGATCTGAGTGAGTGAGGGTGTGTGAGGGCGTGTGGATATGTGAGTGTGAGGGTGTGTGGGTCTGTGAGTGAGTGAGGGTGTATGTGGGTGTGTGAAGGTGTGTGAGGGTGAGTGTGGATGTGTGAGCGTGTGTGAGCATGTGTGAGTGTGTGTGAGGGTGTGTGAAGGTGAGTGAGGATGTCTGAGGGTGTGTGAGGGTGAGTGAGCATGTGTGAGGATGTGTGAGGGTATGTGAGGGTGAGTGAGGGTGAGTGAGGGTGTGTGAGGGTGAGTGAGGGTGAGTGAGAGTGAGTGAGGGCATGTGAGGGTGTGTATGGGTCTGTGAGTGAGTGAGGGTGTGTGAGGGTGTGTGGGACTGTGAGTGAGTGAGGGCGTGTGATGTTCTGTGAGTGAGTGAGGGTGTGTGAGTGTGGGTGAAGGTGTGTGGGTGAGTGAGGGTGTGTGTGGGTGAGTGACTGTGTGTGAGGGTGGGTGAGGGTAGGTGAGGGTGCGTGAGCGTGAGTGAGTGTTTGTGTGGGTGGGTGAGGGTGAGTGAGGGTGTGTGAGGGTGGGTGAGGGTCTGTGAGTGAGTGAGGGTGCGTGAGGGTTGTGTGGGTCTGTGAGTGTGTGAGGGTGTGTGAGGGTGTGTGGGTCTGTGAGTGTGTGAGGGTGTGTGAGGGAGTGTGGGTCTGTGAGTGAGTGAGGGTGTGTGAGGTTCCGTGAGTGAGTGAGGGTGTGTGAGGGTGGGTGAAGGTGTGTGGGTGAGTGAGGGTGTGTGAGGGTGGGTGAGGGTAGGTGAGGGTGAGTGAGGGTGAGTGAGCGTTTGTGTGGGTGGGTGAGGGGGAGTGAGGGTGTGTGAGGGTGGGTGAGGGTCTGTGAGTGAGTGAGGGTGTGTACGGTTGAGTGAGGGTGGGTGAGGGTCTGTGATTGAGCGAGGGTGGGTGAGGGACTGTGAGTGAGTGAGGTTGGGTGAGGGTGAGTGAGGGTGGGTGCGGGTGAGTGAGGGTGAGTGAGCATTTGTGTGGGTGTGTGAGGGTGAGTGAGGGTGGGTGAGGGTCTGTGAGTGAGCGAGGGTGGGTGAGGGTCTCTGAGTGAGTGAGGGTGGGTGAGGGTGAGTGAGGGTGTGTGAGGGTGAGTGAGGGTGTGTGAGGGTGTGTGAGGGTGGGTGAGGGTGTGTGAGGATGGGTGAGGGTGAGTGAGGGTGAGTGAGGTTGAGTGAGGGTGTGTGAGGGTGAGTGAGGGTGTGTGAGGGTGAGTGAGGCTGTGTGAGGTTGTGTGAAGGTGTGTGAGGGTGGGTGAGGGTGTGTGGGTCTGTGAGTGAGTGAGGGTGTGTGAGGGTGTGTGGATCTGAGTGAGTGAGGGTGTGTGAGGGCGTGTGGATATGTGAGTGTGAGGGTGTGTGGGTCTGTGAGTGAGTGAGGGTGTATGTGGGTGTGTGAAGGTGTGTGAGGGTGAGTGTGGATGTGTGAGCGTGTGTGAGCATGTGTGAGTGTGTGTGAGGGGGTGTGGATATGTGAGTGTGAGGGTGTGTGGGTCTGTGAGTGAGTGAGGGTGTATGTGGGTGTTTGAAGGTGTGTGAGGGTGAGTGTGGATGTGTGAGCGTGTGTGAGCATGTGTGAGGGTGTGTGAGGGTGTGTGAAGGTGAGTGAGGATGTCTGAGGGTGTGTGAGGGTGAGTGAGTGTGTGTGAGGATGTGTGAGGGTTTGAAGGGTGAGTGAGGGTGAATGAGGGTGTTTGAGGGTGAGTGAGGGTGAGTGAGAGTGAGTGAGGGCGTGTGAGGGTGTGTATGGGTCTGTGAGTGAGTGAGGGTGTGTGAGGGTGTGTGGGTCTGTGAGTGAGTGAGGGTGTGTGAGGGTGTGTGGGTCTGTGAGTGAGTGAGGGTGTGTGAGGGTGGATGAGGGTGTATGGGTGGGTGAGGGTGTGTGAGGGTGAGTGAAGGTGTGTGAGGATGAGTGAGGGTGTGTGAGGGTGTGAGGGTGAGTGAGGGTGTGTGGGTCTGTGAGTGAGTGAGGGTGTGTGGGTCTGTGAGTGTGAGGGTGTGTGTGGGTCTGTGAGTGAGTGAGGATGTGTTTGCATGTGTGAGGGAGTGTGAGGGTGAGCGAGGGTGTGTGAGGGTTTGTGTGGGTCTGTGAGTGAGTGAGAGTGAGTGAGGGTGTGTGGGTCTGTGAGTGAGTGAGGGTTTGTGAGGGTGTGTGAGGGTTTGTGAGTGAGGGTGTGTGAGGGTGGGTGAGGGTGAGTGAGGGTGGGTGAGGGTGCATGAGGGTGCATGAGGGTGGTTGAGGGTGGGTGAGGGTGGATGAGGGTGGGTGAGGGTGGGTGAGGGTGAGTGAGGGTGTTTGAGGGTGGGTGAAGGTGAGTGAGGGTAGGTGAGCGTTGGTCAGGGTGTGTGGGTCTGTGAGTGAGTGAAGGTATGTGAGGGTGTGGGGGTTGTGAGTGTGAGGGAATGTGAGGGTTTGGGGGTCTGTGAGTGAGTGAGGATGTGTGAGGGTGAGTGAGGGTGTATGAGGGTGGGTGAGGGTGTGTGAGGGTATATGAGGGTGTATGAGGGTGTGTGAAGGTGTGTGAGGGTGTATGAGGGTGGGTGAGGGTGGGTGAGGGAGTGTGAGGGTGTGTGAGGGTGGGTGAGGGTGGGTGAGGGTGAGTGATGGTGTGTGAGGATGAGTGAGGGTGGGTGAGGGTGAGTGAGTGTGAGTGATGGTGTGTGAGGGTGAGTGAGGGTGGGTGAGGGTGAGTGAGGGTTTGTGAGGGTGAGTGAGGGTGTGTGAGGGTGGGTGAGGGTGGGTGAGGGTGGTTGAGGGTGGGTGAGGGTTTTTGAGGTTGGGTGAATGAGTGAGGGTAGGTGAGGGTTGGTGAGGGTGTGCGGGTCTGTGAGTGAGTGAGGGTGGTGAGGGTGTGTGGGTCTGTGAATGTGAGGTTATGTGAGGGTGTGTGGGTCTGTGAGTGAGTGAGGATGTGTGTGGGTGTTTGAGGGTGTGTGAGAGTGAGTGAGGATGTGTGTGGGTGTGTGAGGGTGAGTGAGGGTGAGTGAAGGTGGGTGAGGGTGGGTGAGGGTGAGTGAGGGTGAGTGAGGGTGTGTGAAGGTCTGTGAGTGAATGAGGGTGTGTGAGGGTGTGTGTGGGTCTGTGGGTGAGGGTGTGTGAGGGTGCGTCAGGGTGAATGAGGGTGCGTGAGGGTGGGTGAGGGTGAGTGAGGGTGGGTGAGGGTGAGTGAGGGTGAGTGAGGGTGGGTGAGGGTCTGTGAGTGAGTCAGGGTGTGTGAGGGTGTGTGAGGGTGGGTGAGGGTCTGTGAGTGAGTGAGGGTGAGTGAGGATGGGTGAGGATGGGTGAGGATGGGTGAGTGAGGGTGAGTGAGGGTGCGTGTGGCTGTGAGGGTGAGTGAGGGTAGGTGAGGGTGGGTGAGGGTGTGTGGGTCTGTGAGTGGGTGAGTGAGGGTGTGTGGGTCTGAGTGAGTGAGGGTGTGTGGGTCTGTGAGTGTGAGGGTGTGTGGGTCTGTGAGTGAGTGAGGGTGTGGGGTCTGAGTGAGTGAGGATGTGTGTGGGTGTCTGAGGGTGTGTGAGGGTGAGTGAGGATGTCTGAGGGTGAATGAGGGTGTGTGAGGGTGAGTGAGGGTGTGTGAGGGTGAGTGAGGGTGAGTGAGGGTGTGTGTGGGTCTGTGAGTGAGTGAGGGTGTGTGAGGGTGTGTGGGTGGGTGTGGTTGTGTAAGGGTGGGTGATGGTCTGTGAGTGAGTGAGGGTGGGTGAGGGTGAGTGAGGGTATGTGTGGGTCTGTGAGTGAGTTAGGGTGTGTGAGGGTGAGTGAGGGTGGGTGAGGGTGAGTGAGGGTATGTGTGGGTCTGTGAGTGAGTTAGGGTGTGTGAGGGTGTGTGAGGGTGGGTGAGGGTGAGTGAGGGTATGTGTGGGTCTGTGAGTGAGTTAGGGTGTGTGAGGGTGAGTGAGGGTGAGTGAGGGTATGTGTGAGTCTGAGTGAGTCAGGGTGAGTGAGGGTGTGTGAGGGTGAGTCAGGGTGAGTGAGGGTGGGTGAGGGTGGGTGAGGGTCTGTGAGTGAGTGAGGGTGTATGAGGGTGAGTGAGGGTGTGTGAGGGTGGGTGAATTTTCACTTAAATTCACTTCTTTAAATTGTTGTTTGTCACCAGGCAAAATGTTATTTGAAATCCGGAAAGCAAGTTGCTCTGGTTAGTCATCAGGGACCTGGCCGCCTGGTTAATTCCATTCACTGAATTACAGAGCCTCTCATGTTCACACACACACACCCTCACTCATTCATTCAATCACACATCACACACACCCTCACTCACTCACTCACATCACACACACCCTCTCTCACTCACTCACATCACACACACCCTCACTCACTCACTCATTCACTCACACATCACACACACCCTCACTCACACACACATCACACACACCCTCACACACACACATCACACACACCCTCACTCACACATCACACACGCCCTCACTCACTCACTCACATCACACACACCCTCACTCACACACACATCACACACACCCTCACTCACACATCACACACGCCCTCACTCACTCACTCACATCACACACACCCTCACTCACTCATTCACTCACACATCACACACACCCTCACTCACTCACACACATCACACACACCCTCAGTCACTCACTCACATCTCACACACACTCACTCACTCACACATCACACACACCCTCACTCACTCATTCACTCACACATCACACACACCCTCACTCACTCATTCACTCACACATCACACACACCCTCACTCATTCACTCACTCACACACATCACACACACCCTCACTCACTCACACATCACACACACCCTCACTCACTCACTCACATCTCACACAACCTCACTCACTCACACATCACACACAGCCTCACTCACTCACTCACATCACACACACCCTCTCTCACTCACTCACATCACACACACCCTCACTCACTCATTCACTCACACATCACACACACCCTCACTCACTCACTCACATCACACACACACTCACTCACTCACACATCACACACACCCTCACTCACTCATTCACTCACACATCACACACACCCTCACTCACTCATTCACTCACACATCACACACACCCTCACTCATTCACTCACTCACACACATCACACACACCCTCACTCACTCACACATCACACACACCCTCACTCACTCACTCACATCTCTCACAACCTCACTCACTCACTCACTCACACATCACACACACCCTCACTCACTCACTCACACACATCCTCACTCATTCACTCACACATCACACACAGCCTCACTCACTCATCACACACACACTCACTCACTCACACATCACACACACCCTCACTCACTCACTCACACATCACACACACCCTCACTCACTCACACATCACACACACCCTCACTCACTCACTCACACATCACACACACCCTCACTCACTCACTCACACACACATCACACACACCCTCACTCACTCACTCACACACACATCACACACACCCTCACTCACTCACTCAAACATCACACGCACCCTCACTCACTCTCTCACTCACACATCACACACATCCTCACTCACTCACACATTCACTCACACATCATACACACCCACACTCACTCATTCATTCACACATCACACACACCCTCATTCACTCACTCACACCTCACACATACTCTCACTCACTCATTCACTCACACATCACACAGACCCTCACTCACTCATTCACTCATACATCACACACACCCTCACTCACACACATCACATACACCCTCACACACACATCACATACACCCTCACTCACTCACACATCACACACAACCTCACTCACTCACTCACACATCACACACCCTCACTCACTCATCACACACACCCTCACTCACTCATTCACTCATACATCACACACACCCTCACACACACATCACATACACCCTCACACACACATCACATACACCCTCACTCACTCACACATCACACACAACCTCACTCACTCACTCACACATCACACACCCTCACTCACTCATCACACACACCCTCACTCACTCATCACACACACCCTCACTCACTCACTCACCCTCACTCACTCATTCACTCACACATCACACACAACCTCACTCACTCACTCACTCACACATCACACACACCCTCACTCACTGATTCACTCACACATCACACACACCCTCACAAACTCATTCACTCACACATCACACATACCCTCACTCACTCACTCAAACATCACACACACCCTCACTCACTCATTCACTCACACATCACACACACCCTCACTCACTCATTCACTCACACATCACACACACCCTCACTCACTTATTCACTCACACATCACACACACCCTCATTCATTCACTCAGACATCACCCACACCCTCACTCACTCATTCACTCACGCATCACACACACCCTCACTCACTCACACAGACCTACATACCCTCACACACCTTCACAACCTCGCCCACTCACCCTCACATACCCACGCATCCTCACTCACACCCTCACACACCCTCGCTCACTCACAATCACAGAGTTACATACCCTCACCATCACACACTCTCACATACCCTCACTCATTCACTCACTGACCCTCACACCTTCTCACCCACCCTCACTCTCACTCTCACCCACTCTCACTCATTCAGTCGCACACCCACACACCTTCACAACCACCCTCACTCACTCTCACCCACCCTCACTCTCACCCGCCCTTACTCAGCCTCACTCTCATCTGCCCCCACTCTCACTCTCACCCAGCCTCCCTCGCTCTCACCCAACCTCCCTCACTCCCACCCTCCTCTAATTCTTCCTGTTAACAATTTTACTGAAAAATTAGGCAAAAAATGGATCAAAACTAGCTCCCAAACTTAAAAATGTGGCAAGTTTAAAACACAATTTTCTCCAGTGCGTGCTGTTTCAAGCATATAAAACTGTCATCTCATTCAACTACACTGACGCCATAAATCACACATTCTTGCGTTAGAAGGATTTATGCAATTTCTGTGATAACTGCTTAGTGTTCTCTGGCTTGAAATGGCATGAGGTTTAAAACATTACAGAGCAGCCACATTACACAATGGGTGAACTCATCATTGGCAGTCTAACCTCAAATTCAATTCCTGATCTTTTGGCTGTAACTTTCTGTTGTACAATAAATTCAACATTGAACATGGTTTAGCATACAGAACACAGCCATCTGCATAGGTTCAAATGGATTCCACAAAAATGGAAGAATGGCAATGGTCCACCTTCTTTCGTTTCATCTTTCTGATCTTGGTTTTCCAGCTCCAATTCAGTTCCTAGATTCAATTCAGGAATCTCATCTTCATTCTCTATGCAGTGTCCCAGGGTTCTGCTTCATCTACCAACCCCCCCACACCTCCCCAACCTCCCTCACTCACACCCTCCCTCACTCAGCCTCAATCACCCACCCTCTCACTTACCCTCACTCTCACTCTCACCCACCCTCACTCTCACCCACCCTCACTCTCACCGACCCTCACTCTCACTCTCACCCACCTTCACCCTCACTCTCACTCACCCTCAGACCCTCATTCACTCACTTTCACACATCTTCACACATTCATTCACACCCCTTCACTCCCTCGCACCCCTTCACTCTCCCTCACAACCCCTAATTCACTCACTCTCACACACCCTCATTCACTCTCACACACTCCCATTCACTCTCACACACCCTCATTCACCCTCTCCCTCACAACCTCACTCACTTTCACACACCCTCACTAATCACTCACTCACACAACCTCACTCATTTACTCACTCTCACACGCCCTCACTAACTCACTCTCACACACTCTCACTCATTCAGATACACCCTCACTCACTCACACACACCCTCATTCACTCTCACACACCCTCACTCATTCACTCACTCTCACACACCCTCACTCATTCACTCGCTCTCACACACCCTCACTCACTCTCACACACCTTCATTCACTTACTCTCACATTCATTCTCACACCCCCTCACTCATTCACTCACTCTCACCACCACTCCCTCACCCTCAACCCTCACTCATTCACTCACTCTCACCACCACTCCCTCACCCTCAATCATTCACTCACTCACACACCCTCACTCATTCACTCACTCTCACACACCCTCACTCATTCATTCACTCTCACACACCCTCACTTATTCACTCACTCTCACACACCCTCACTCATTCACTCTCACACACCCTCACTCATTCACTCTCACACCCTCACTCATTCACACACACCCTCACTCACACACTCTCACATACCGGCACTCATTCACTCGCTCTCACACACCCTCACTCACTCTCACACACCCCCACTCACTCACACACATTCATTCTCACACCCTCTCACTCATTTACTCACTCTTACATCCCCTCACTCATTCACTCACTCTTACACCCTCTCACTCACCCTCACACCCCCTCACTCACCCTCACTCACCCTCACTCATTCACTCATTCACTCACTGTTACACACCCTCATTCATTTACTCACTCTCTCACAGCCCCTCACTCACTCTCTCACACCCCCTCACTCACTCTCACACCCCCTCACTTACTGTCATACCCCCTCACTCTCTTACTCACTGTCACACCCCCTCACTCTTTTACTTATTCTCATACTTCCTCACCCACTCACTAACCCACACACTCTCACTCACTCACCCTCACACACACTCACTCACTCTCACATGCCCTCACTCACTCTCACACACCCTCACTCACTCACTCTCACAACCCTCACTCATTCACTCACTCTCACACCCCCTCACCCATTCACTCACTCTCACACCCCTTCGCTCACTCTCATACCCCCTCACTCACTTACTCACTCACTCACTCTCACACCCCCTCACTCTTTTACTTATTCTCACACATCCTCACCCACTCACTCACCCTCACACACCCTCACATGCCCTCACTCACTCTCACACAGCCTCACTCACTCACTCTCACACACCCTCACCCATTCACTCACTCTCACATACCGTCACTCATTCACTCACTCTTACACCCTCTCACTCATCTCACACCCCCTCACTCACCCTCACTCATTCGCTCAATCTCACACACCCTTGCTCATTAACTAACTCTCTCACACCCCCTCACTCACTCTGTCACACCCCCTCACTCACTCTGTCACGCCCCCTCACTCTCTTACTCATTCTCACACCCCCTCACTCATTTACTTATCCTCACACACCCTCACTCACTCACCCACACACAGACTCACTCACTCTCACACACCCTCACTCACTCACTCGCACACACCCTCACTCACTCACTCTCACACACCCTCACTCATTCATTCACTCTCACACCCCCTCACTCATTTACTTATTCTCACACACCTTCACCCACTCATTCACCCTCACACACCCTCACTCACCCTCACTCACCCTCACACACACTCACTCACTCACCCTCACACACACTCACTCACTCTCACACGCCCTCACTCATTCACACACCCTCACTCATTCACTCATTCTCACACATTCACTCACTCATTCATTCATTCTTATACACCCTCACACACTCACCCTCACTCACTCACTCTCACACACCCTCCATCACCGTCACTCATTTACTCACTCACACGCCCTCACTCATTCACTCACTCACACACACCCTCCATCACCGTCAATCATTCACTCACTCACACTCCCTCACTCATTCACTCACTCACACACACCCTCACTCACTCACTCTCACACGCCCTCACTCACTGTCACACACACTCACTCATTCACTCATTTTCACAAATTCACTCACTCATTCACTCATTCTTACACACCCTCACTCACTCACCCTCACTCACTCACTCTCACATACCCTCATTCATTCACTCACTCTCACACACCCTCCATCACCATCACTCATTCACTCACTCACACTCCCTCACTCATTCACTCACTCACACACACCCTCACTCACTCACTCTCACACACACTCACTCACTCCCACACACCCTCATTCATTTACTCACTCTCACACACCCTTACTCACTCACACACGCCCTCACTCACTCACTCTCACACACACTCACTCATTCACTCTCACACACACTCACTCATTCACTCTCATACACACTCACTCATTCACTCTCACACACCTTCATGCATTCACTCACTTTCACACACCCTCATTCATTCACTCACTCTCACACACCCTCACTCACTCAATGTTACACCTCCTCACTCATCCACTCACTCTTACACCCCCTCACTCATTCACTCACTCCTATACCCCCTCACTCATTCACTTGCTCTCACAGCCCTCATTCACCCTCGCATCCCCTCACACCCTCACTCACCCTCACTCATTCAATCATTCACACACTCTCACACCCCCTCACTCTCTCACTCACTCTCACACCCCCTCCCTTATTCACTTATTCTCACACACTCTCACTCACTCACCCTCACACACCCTCACTCACTAATCCTCACACACACTCACTCACTCACCCTCACACACCCTCACTCACTCACCCTCACACACCCTCACTCACTCACCCTCACACTCCCTCACTCACTCACTCTCACACCCCCTCACTCATTCACTCACTCTCACACCCCCTCACTCATTCACTCACTCTTACACCCCCTCACTCATTCACTCACTCTCACACCCCCTTACTCATTCACTCACTCTCAAAATCCATCACTCATTCATTCACTCTCAAAATCCCTCACTCATTCACTCACTCTCACACCCACTCACTCATTCACTCACTCTCACACCCCCTTACTCATTCATTCACTCTCAAAATCCCTCACTCATTCATTCACTCTCAAAATCCCTCACTCATTCACTCACTCTCACACCCCCTTACTCATTCACTCACTCTCAAAATCCCTCAATCATTCATTCACTCTCACAACCCCTCACTCATTCACTCACTCTCACATACCCTCACTCACTCGTCCTCACTCACTCTTACACACCCTCACTCACCCACACCTTCACTCTCACCATCACCCACCTGCATCTTCACCCAGGAACTCTCACACACTCGACTTCACTCACTCTCATACATCCTCACACTCAGAGTCACCCACATGGTCTCAAACTTACACACTTACCCTCACTCATAGAATAGTAGAATGAATGAAAGGTTACAGCACAGAAGGCGGTCATTCAGCCCATCATGTCTGTGCTGGCCCTTTGAAGGAGCAATTCACTGAGTCCCTCTCTGCTGTCTTTTTCTGTAGTGCTGCTAATTTTTATTTTTCAGATAAACAATATAACTCCCTCTTGGATGCCTCAACTGACCCTACCTGCACCACACGGACTGTGCATCCCAAATCCTAACCACTCGCTGCGTGAAAATGTTTCTCTTCATGTTCCCATTGCTTCTTCTGTCAATTACCTTAAGTCTGCGCCCTCTGGTTCTCAATCTTTCCACCAATGGGAACAATTTCTCCCTATCTGCTCTAGCCAGACCTCTCATGATTTTGAACGCCTCTGTCAAATCTCCTCTCAACCTTCTCTTCATCAAGAAAAACAGTCCCAACTTCTCCAATCTTCCCACATAACTGAAGTTTCTCAACCCTAGAAATATTCTTGTGAACCTTTTCTGCACTCTCTCTCTCTCTAATGCCTTCACATCCTTCCTAAAGTGTGTGCCCAGAACTGGGCACAGTACTCCAGTTGAGGCTGAATCAGTGTTTTATAAAGGTTTAACACAACCTCCTTGCTTTTGAGCCCTATTGATAAAGCTCAGCTTGCTGTCTGCTTTATTAACCACTCTCTCAACCTGTCCTGCCATATTGAAGATTCCTGCTCATACAGACCCAAGTCCCTGCTGCCTGGACGTGAAGGGGCCCCCAGTGGAGGGACCTCTACGAGAGACTCCTCTATTTACCATTGACGATTTGGCGCTGAGGGTGTTGCATGCTATAGTCCCGTGTAACAGGTGATGAAGATGGCTCACAGACTCCCATGCCACCCATCTATTCTGCAGCCTTGAGGAGCCCGTGTTCCAGGTGTACGTAGATTGTGTGAGGGCACAGCCTGTTTTTTGGTTTTTTAAAGGGGCTGCTCGTCAAATTTTGGTTGCACTACTGCCCCACGCTCCTGATCTTTGCGTAAGCCTGCTCTGGGCCTGGCCAAAGTGGCCATTAATGGGTCCAGGCAGCAGGCGGTGGAGGGGGTCATTCAGCTTGACTGTCTGACCCTCTAACGCAGCCATGTTCACAGCCAAGTGACCCTGGAGAGGGAGCACGCAGTGTCCACTGGTACACTCGAGGTCATCCATGACCAGTGAGCCCGCAGGGACTGGATGCATTATCAGACCCGGGAACCCTATCTTAATTTAATTTGGTAAGTTCCCTTTGAAAGTCTTGGGTTTTGTTGCAGTGCTCCTTTAAGGGGCTTTCGATTAGTTAAATAGTTTCTTTGTATATGAGTTTATTTAATTAGTTCATTGTTTTAAAACAAGCATATAAATTGGGGATAAGTACCTGGCTAGTTCAGTTGGTCAAGCCTAAGAGCCTTAATTTTTTTGCCCCTTTAAGGGGCTTTCAATTAGTTTATTAGTTTATATTATTGTTTTAAAAGAGCTTATACCCTGAGGTCTCCCTGCTCCTGCACCTCCTTTAGAATTGTACCCTTTATTTTATATTGGCTCTCCGCTTTCCTACCAAATGAATCATTTTACACTTCTCAGTATTAAATTTCATCTGCTAATTTCATCTGTCAATTCCACCAACTTGCCCATGTCCTTTGCAGCTCTACACTATCCTCCCCATGGCTCACAATACTTTCAAATTTCATATCATCTGCAAAGTTTGAAACTGTTCCCTGTATACCAAGGTCTAGGTCATTAATGTATATTGGGAAGAGCAAGGGTCCTACACTGACCCTTCCAGTAGAAAAACAACCATTCACCTCTACTCTTTGTTTCATTCACTCAGTTTTGTATCCATGTTCCTTTTATTCCATGAGCTCTAACTTTGCTCACAAGTCTGTTGTGTGGCACTTTATCAATTGTCTTTTGGAAGTCCATGTATACCTATCAACAGCATTACCCTCATCAACAGCATTACCCTCATCAACCCTCTCTGTTACCTCATCAAAAAACTCAAGTTAATTAAACACGAATTACCCGAAACAAATCCATGCTGGTTTCCTTAATTAACCCACATCTGGCCACATGACTATTAATTTTGTCGCAAATTATCGTTCTCATTCACCCTCACTCACTCTCACCTACACTCATACTCAGTTTCACTTGCCCTCAGCCTCAATGTAATGGTTTTAAATCTGGGAAGATAATTAATTATGACCCTCAGTCTGTAGTTTCAGCACTTTCCACGAATTCTTTATTTGAAGGTTATTCTGTGAACATTCAATGCTTACACTTGAATGTTAATAGTTTGGAAAAATATTTCAAATTGATGCAGTAAAATAGAGACTCCATTTGGAAGGAGGCTCTGAGTCTCTCTCTCTACTCCTGAGGGTGGACGATATTTGATGTTTGTTTCTTTAAGCTGCTGTTTGTGACACCAGTTTCAGACTCTCTGCTCAGGAATCTACTGTTAATGATGATGAGAAAATTCCACAGTTTCTAATTGTTGTGTTTTACAGTTTAATATTTGTTTCATATTTTTGTGTCACCTCCACAATTCCTGATAAAGGAAGGTGTTCCTGGAATTGTGAACATTCCCTCTTGTTCTCCGTGATGCTATTTCCCCTTTTTTAACTTAAAGTTCCCTCAGATCCTCTAAGTTATGCTGTAGATTAATTTGAAACATTTTCTTATCATTCAGTTACTTTATATTCTCAAAACATTTGGACACAACTTGCAGGAAGCCACCCCTCACTCCACCTCCCCAACCAGGGAACACCTTCCCCCCAAGGAACCCCACTCCCCCTGGGAACCCTCTCTCCTCACAGGACTCCTCTCCCCCCTAAGACTCCTCTCTCTCTGCCCCCCTGGGATCCCCTCTACCCCGGGACCCCCTCTCATCTCATGATTCCCTTCTCCTCATAGGGCCCCTCTCTCCCCCGGGACACCCTCTTTGGCAGGACCTCCTCTCCCACAGGACACCCTCTCCCCTTGGGACCCCTCTTTCCCCCTGGGACCGCCTCTCGTCGAGGAGGATCTCCTTCTACCCTGGGACCACCTCTCTCCCTGAGGGAACCCCCCTCCCAGTGGGACCCCTTTTTCCTCCCTGCCCCCAACTCTATGAGATCAGCTTATGATGTGTCGGAATGTGATCCCACTTGTTTGTGCCCCTGTAGAGCTCGGGGTTCAGGATGAAGTTCCCTCTGGGATTGTTGGCCTTGTTCTTGGCTCTTGCTCAGACCAGCGAGCGCTGGAGATGGAACTACCGGGATGGAGGTAGGAAGGGCCCAGGAGATTGATGTGGGGAAGGTTGGTTAAGGGGAGGGCTTTGCACTACCAAGAACCCTCGGAACCACTAGCTGAAGCCTTCCTTTCCTCAGCACTGATCCCCTCAGAATCTTCAGCAGGGGGTGTGGCTAATACTTGGGGGTGTGGCTAATACTTGGGGGTGTGGTTGATATTTGGGGGTGTGGTTGATATTTGGGGTGTGGTTAATATTTGGGAGTGTGGTTAATATTTGGGAGTGAGGTTGATATTTGGGGTTGTGGTTGATATTTGGGGGTGTGGTTGATATTTGGGGTGTGGTTAATATTTGGGAGTGTGGTTAATATTTGGGGGTGTGGTTAATATTTGGGGTGCGGTTGATATTTGGGGTGTGGTTGATATTTGGGGGTGTGGTTAATATTTGGGGGTGTGGTTAATATTTGGGGGTGTGGTTAATATTTGGGGTGCGGTTGATATTTGGGGTGTGGTTGATATTTGGGGGTGTGGTTAATATTTGGGGGTGTGGTTAATATTTGGGGGTGTGGTTGATATTTGGGGGTGTGGTTAATATTTGGGGGTGTGGTTAATATTTGAGAGTGAGGTTGATATTTGGGGTGTGGTTAATATTTGGGAGTGTGGTTAATATTTGGGGTGTGGTTGATATTTGGGAGTGAGGTTGATATTTGGGGTTGTGGTTGACATTTGGGGTGTGGTTGATATTTGGGGTGTGGTTGATATTTGGGGGTGTGGTTAATATTTGGGAGTGAGGTTGATATTTGGGGTGTGGTTGATATTTGGGGGTGTGGTTAATATTTGGGAGTGAGGTTGATATTTGGGGTGTGGTTGATATTTGGGAGTGAGGTTGATATTTGGGGTGTGGTTAATATTTGGGAGTGTGGTTAATATTTGGGAGTGAGGTTGATATTTGGGGTGTGGTTGATATTTGGGGGTGTGGTTAATATTTGGGAGTGAGGTTGATATTTGGGGTGTGGTTGATATTTGGGGGTGTGGTTAATATTTGGGAGTGAGGTTGATATTTGGGGTGTGGTTAATATTTGGGGTGTGGTTGATATTTGGGGGTGTGGTTAATATTTGGGAGTGAGGTTGATATTTGGGGTGTGGTTGATATTTGGGGGTGTGGTTAATATTTGGGAGTGAGGTTGATATTTGGGGTGTGGTTGATATTTGGGAGTGAGGTTAATATTTGGGGTGTGGTTGATATTTGGGGGTGTGGTTAATATTTGGGGGTGTGGTTGATATTTGAGAGTGAGGTTGATATTTGGGTGTGGTTAATATTTGAGAGTGAGGTTGATATTTGGGTGTGGTTAATATTTGGGAGTGAGGTTAATATTTGGGGTGTGGTTGATATTTGGGGGTGTGGTTAATATTTGGGAGTGAGGTTGATATTTGGGGTGTGGTTGATATTTGGGGGTGTGGTTAATATTTGGGAGTGAGGTTGATATTTGGGGTGTGGTTGATATTTGGAGGTGTGGTTAATATTTGGGAGTGAGGTTGATATTTGGGGTGTGGTTGATATTTGGGGGTGTGGTTAATATTTGGGGGTGTGGTTGATATTTGTGGGTGTGGTTAATATTTGGGGGTGTGGTTGATATTTGAGAGTGAGGTTGATATTTGGGTGTGGTTAATATTTGGGAGTGAGGTTGATATTTGGGGTGTGGTTAATATTTGGGGGTGTGGTTAATATTTGGGAGTGAGGTTGATATTTGGGGTGTGGTTGATATTTGGGGGTGTGGTTAATATTTGGGAGTGAGGTTGATATTTGGGGTGTGGTTGATATTCGGGGGTGTGGTTAATATTTGGGAGTGAGGTTGATATTTGGGGTGTGGTTGATATTTGGGGGTGTGGTTAATATTTGGGGCTGTGGTTAATATTTGGGGGTGTGGTTAATATTTGGGAGTGAGGTTAATATTTGGGGTGTGGTTGATATTTGGGAGTGAGGTTAATATTTGGGGTACAGTAATGTTGGGATGATGTTGGGGTGCAATTTGAGAGTCAGTTCCCTGTGACAACTGTTTAACTTGTTCTTGTTTCTAGCGGACAGTGTGAATATTAATGGGCTTCGCAGTGTCACCCGTCTACTGGATTACTGGGGGAACAGAATCTTCAAACAAGTGAAGGACACAATGATCAGCAAACCACAGGATGTACTGCCTGACTACTCCAGGTAGAAAGGGAGAAAAAGGAAGAGAGAGAAAGGGGGGGACAGAGGTGGGGGGAGGACAGAGCGAGTCAGAGGCAGAGACAGTGTGAGAGAGACAGAAACAGAGAGATAGAGGGAGACAGGAAGAGAGTGACAGAGAGACGGGGAGAAGAAGAGAATGACAGAGAAAGACACACACACGAGAGGGAGAGACAGAGAGAAACAGAAGGATAGAGGGAGTGAGAGGGAGAGTGACAGAGAGATAACAGAGGGAAAGGGATAGGGAGAGAGACAAGAGAGAGATAGAGAGAGCAAGACAGGGATAGTGACAATGTGTGAGAGAGAAATGTACAGTCACTGACTTCTCTCTCTTCTTTTTCCTGGTCACTGATCGCTGTCCTCTCTCTCTCTTTCTGTCCAGGATTCAGCCACTTTCTGAGGCTTTGGATGATCTCTTTAAAGAGGTCCGGGCTCTGAAGAAGCGACTTGCAGATTTGACCGAGACTCTGACGGGTTTGGAAAAAATTTTCACCCAGGTAGGATATGGAAAACCAGTGAAGATCAAACGTGTGGTGATGAATAAGTTGCCAAGGAAGGAGTCAGTTTACCAGATCCCGAACCAGGCCCTAATCCGGAAACCGGTCCGGAAACCAATCCGTGCCCCATACCGGAGGATGAAGCCAGTAAACAGGAGACGATCAATCATCAAGGGCTTCAAAAAGAATTGAAGTGTGTCATATTGGAGGATTGTACCAGAGATGCTCTATCTCCACCCCAACATGAAGCAAGCTTTCCATTCCCAGCACTGTGACATAAACCATTCCACAAAGCAGCAAAATTCACCCAACTTGAAAATCTGGATGTTCTTCTTATGATCCTAACTTTGGGTCTAAATGTAGGAGAACGATATATAAAACCTTAAACATCATGAAAGAGCTCAATGCACCTCACAGGACAGATAAAATCCAACAAAATCTGACACAGGGCTACATAAGGAGTTATTAGGGCAGATCATAGAAACATAGCACATTAAAGCACAGATGGGCCATTTGGCCCATTATGTTCCTGCTGAGTCTTTTGAAGGGCATTCCAGTTAAACCCACTTCCCTGCTCTTTTTCTCAAATCCCTGAAATTTTCCTCCTCAAAGAGTTTATCCAATTCCTTTTTGAAAGTTACTCTTGACACCATATCTACCGTTCTATCGGGCAGTGTATTCCAAATCTTAACCACTCCTTTGCAGGACTAATTTCTTCCTCATGTCTCTCAGAGAGTCGTTAGTTTGTGGAATTGTCTTCACCAGAGAGCAGTGGATGCTGCATCATTGAATATATTCAAGGCTGAGTTAGACAGATTTTTGACTGACAAGGGAGTCAAGAGTTATGGGGGGTGGGGGCATGCGGGAAAGTGGAGTTCAGGTCACAGTCAGATCACCATGATCTTATTGAATGGTGGAGCTGGCTCGAGGGGCCAAATGGCCTACTCCTGTTCCTAATTTGTATGTTCTTAGGATTTAATGTCACCTCTAGCTCTTTTGTCAATCACCTTAAATCTGTGCCCTCTTGTTATCAACTCAGCCATTGGAAACAATTTTTTGTTAGTTACCCTACCCAACCCCTTCATGATTTTAAACAACCTGATCGAAACTCTTCTCAGCCTTCTCTGCTGTAAGGGGAACAACTTCTCCAACCTCTCCACGTACAGTAAAGTCCCGCTGTTCCCGACTTCTTTTGCCACTTTGTTTACCCACGCATAAGACCATAAGACCATAAGGTGTAGGAGCAGAAGTAGGCCATCAAGTCTGCTCTGCCATTCAATGAGATCATGGCTGATCTGATAATCCTCAACTCCACTTTCCTGCCTTTTCCACTTAACCCTCGATTCCCTTACTGATTAAAAACCTGTCTATCTCAGCCTTGAATCTCCTTAATGACACAGCCTCTATAGCCTTCTGTGGTAAAGAATTCCACAGATTCACTACCTTCTGAGAGAAGAAATTCCTCCTCATCTGTTTTTTAAATTGGCAACCCCTCACTCTGAGATTATGCCCTCTGGTCCTAGACTCTCCCACAAGGGGAAATAACCTCTCAGCATCTACCCGGTCAAGCCCCCTAAGAATCTTATATGTTTCAATAAGGTCGCCTCTCATTCTTCTAAATTCCAATGAGTACAGGCCCAACCTACTCAACCTCTCATAAGAAAATCCCTCCATACCCGGGATCAACCTAGTGAACCTTCTCTGGACTGCCTTCAATGCCAGTATATCTTTCCCTAGATAAGGGGACCAAAACTGTTCATGGTATTCTAGGCGTGGTCTAACTAGTGTCTTGTATAGTTTTAGCAAGACTTCCTTATTTTTATATTCCATTCTCTTTGAAATAAAGGCCAACATTCCATTTGCCTTCCCCATTACCTGTTGAACTTGTATGTTAGCTTTTTGGGATTCATGCACAAGGACTCCCCAAATCCCTCTGTGCTGCAGCTTTCTGCAGTCTTTCTCCATTTAAATAATATTCACTCCTCTATTCTTCCTGCCAGAGTGCATAACCTCACACTTTCCCACTTTATATTCCATCTGCCACGTTTTTGCCCACTCACTTAACCTGTCTATATCCCTCTGTAGACTCTTTGTGTCATCCTCACTACTTGCCTTCCCACCTATTTTTGTGTCATCTGTAAACTTGACGATAGTACATTTACTTCCCTCATCCAAGTCATTAATATATATTGTAAGTTATTGTGGCCCCAGCACTGATCCCTGTGGCTCTCCACTAGTTACAGGTTGCCATCCTGAAAATGTCCCCATATCTTAACTCTCTCTCTTCTATTAGTTAGCCAGTCCTCTATCCATGCTAATATACTACCCCTAACACCATGGGCTCTTATCTTATTGAGTAGTCTTATGTGTGGTACCTTATTGAACGCCTTTTGGAAATCTAAATATATTACATTTACTGCTTCCCCTTTATCTATCCTGCTTGTTACCTCCTCAAAGAATTCTAATAAATTTGTCAGGCATGATTTCCCCTTTCTGATTCTGCTTGATTAGATTATGTATTTCTAAATGCTCTATTAAATCCTTTATTACAGGCTTCAGCATTTTCCTAGTGACAGATGTTAAGTTAACTGTCCTATATTTACCTGTTTTTTGTCTTCCTCCCTTTTTGAATAAGGATGTTACATTGGCAGTTTTCCAATCCTCTTGGACTTTTCCAGAATCTAAAGATTACTACCAGTGCATCCACTATCTCTGTAGCTACTTCCTTTAATATCCTAGGATGCAACCCATCAGGTTCAGGTGACTTACCAGCCTTTAGCCCCATTAGTTTCCCTAGTACATTTTCGCTAGTGATAGTTATTGTACTTATTTCCTTGCCCCCCCCCCCCCTTTTGCTGCTTGATTATTTAGTATTTTTGGAACACTATTAGTGTATTCTATGTGAAGACTGATGCAAAGTATTTATTCAACTCCTCTGCCATTTCCTGGTTCCCCATTATTATTTCCCCAGCCTCATTCTCTAAGGGGCCTATATTGACTTTGGCCTGTCTCTTCCTTTTTATATTTAAAGAATCTCTTACTGTCTGTTTTTATATTACTTGTTAATTTACCCTCAACATTTATTTTCTCCCGCTTTATGTTTTTTGGTCATCTTCTGTAAAGGTTCTTGTACACACGAATGCCCATTGCGGCCCCAAATCTTCACCTATCCGTGAATTAAACATTAAAAGTTTGTACCTGAATGTATACTGGTCCTGAAATGAAGGAAATCCAGCATTTGGAAGATAGTTTTCCATGGTATGCTTCCCCCAGTAGGAAGTGCACACTGCATATGCATCACCTGTAACTGTACGTGGGTTGCTGTGATTTACGGGACACAGCAACTCCTGGCCAGTATCTTACAGGGCGGGTACAGGACAGCACTTTACTGAAAATGAGTGAGCCACAGCCAAGCAGAAAAAGTCCCAGGAAAGTGACAACACTTGAACAAAGAGTCACAATCTTTGATAAACTGAAAAATGGTGCAAGTTTACCATGCTGGCAAGGGCATACTCTGAATGAACCTACAGTCAGGTACGCTAGGCAGTCAGAAGAAAATAATAAGGGCAAGTGTTGGTGTTTCTGGTAGTCATACTGCCCGGTTAACTTTTGTAAGTAGGAGAGATCCACACTTGGAGGAAATGGAGAAGTTACTCAACGTGTGGATAGAGCACCAGCATCAAAGGAGGATAATGGTCCAATCATTCGAAATAAGGCACTCGAATTGTACCAGCACATAAACAGTGACAAAGAGGGTAGTGCTGGTGCCATCTGTGACGATGAAGGTGGGGCAGAAAGTGCCTCTCCTTCGACTTCCAAAGGATTCTCAGCCAGGCCTGGATAGTTTGATCGCTTTAAAAAACATTTCAGGCTGGATAATGTGAAGTTGGTGGGAGAGGGTGCTTCAGCTGACCAGGCAGCTGCAGGGGAATTTCCCCGAGGTGCTGCAGGAATACACTGAGGAGAGGGGCTACCCGGCAGAGCAGGTCTTCAGCACAGACAAAACTGGCCTGTCCTGGAAGAAGATACCACATGGGACCTACATTTCAAAAGAAGAAAAGACAGCTCCTGGGTTTAAAGCAGCAAAGGACAGGCTGACACTCTTGCTATGTGCCAAAGAGGCTGGTTTTAAATGTGAACTAATGCTGGTGTATAGGTCAGGAAACTCTCAAGCTTTCAAAGGAAAAATTAAATCTAATTTGCCAGCCTTTTGGAAGGCTAACAGCAATGCCTGGGTTACAGCAGTCGTATTTGAAGACCAGTTTGCCAGTTGCTTTCTGCCAGAGGTCAGGGCTTATCTGAGGGAAAAGAACTTGTTTTTCAAGGTCCTACTGACCCTCAATAATGCACCTGGGCATCCACACCCACTCACAGAGAGCCATCCAGGTGTTGTTTTTATCCCCAAATACGACCTCACTTATCCAGCCAATGGACCAGGAGGGCATTGCCTCATTCAAGGCTCACCACACCGAACAAAGCTTCAGCCACACCCTTCACCTTCTGGAAGCAGACCCCTCAACCACAGTCTGTGATTGCTGGAAAGGATTCAACACCCACAAAGTAGGAGTCATAGCTAAGGGCTCACGGGATGAAGTTAGATCTTCAACCATCAATGCCTGTTGGAAAAAATCTTGTCCTGAGGTGGTGAATGATTTCACAGGGCTCCCGAGTAGGGGAGCAGAAGTGGCCAGGATTGTTTGACCCGGCAAAACAAGTTGGAGGGGAGGCATTTGAAGACCTGGCCATTCCCGATGAAGTAGAGGAGCTGCTTCAAGCTGATCAAGAGGAACTCTCTGCGGAAGAATTGGCTGAACTGATGACATTAAATGAAACGAAACAGGAGCAGGAGCAGGAAGAAGAGCCTAAAAAGGCTCAATTTGCAACCAAGAGGATGGCAGGTCTCATGAGATCAGCCGAAGATTTGAAAAAGTAGGTGATCCAAACATGGAGCAGAGCATCACCTTTCCCAGAGTGATTGACACAGCTCCTTACCAAGAACTTTACAAAATTGGAAAGCAGCAGGTGATGCAGTCAGGAATAATCTTGTTCTTTTTACCCACATCAGCTTCAACATCAGCCATTCACCCATTCCCTCCATCTGCACTCTCAAGTACTGGACAGTAATTTGTACTGTAATGTACCGTAATTTGGACTCTGTACATGTGACAAATTTTACATTGTCTTTGTCTTCTTGCTTTGTTAAACAATCTCTCAGTAAAATTGTCTCAAATTTACTCAAAAACATCATTTTTATTGCCTCTGTGCCTTTAAAAGGTCAAATTTTGGGATGGATGGAACCTTATCTAATACACTCCCATTATAAAGTATGTTCACGATTTCATCCCATGAATGGCAGGACTTTACTGTACCTGTAATCCCTCAACACTGGAACTATTCCAGCACTCTCTCCAAAGTCTTCACGACCTTCCCCAGAGGGCTGTGCCCAGTGCTGAACACAACACTGAAACTGGGGCCAAACCAGTGTTTTACAAAGATTTTGCACAATTTCCTGGCTGCTTAAAAAATTCATTTCATGGGATGTGGACGCCACTGGCTAGGTCTGCATATCTTGCCCATTCCTAATTGCCCAAGAGAAGGTGGTGGTGAGCTGCCTTCTTGAACCGCTGCAGTCCATGTGGTGTTAGGAAGGGAGTTCCAGGATTTTGACCCAGCACATTATCCCAATAGACTTCATGGTGTTGAGATATAATACATATGGAACCTTATGTGTTTTGGATGATGTTTTTGAGGGTCGGCATGTAGATGAGGAATAGAAAGTGGCCAAGGATAGAATCTTGGGGACTCCAGGGGTAACAGTGTGGGAGCAGGAGCAGGAAAAGCAGCCTTTCCAGGAGATTGTCTGTTTAGGACTGCGTGTGTGGCACAGGTGATGGTATAGCTTGCACTTCAGGTTAGTAACATCATGTCAGTCTCTCTGAGCCAGGAGCTTGAGACCATCTCAAGTGGATAGTTCGACACTTTGGAAAATTGACTCAATTGACCTGGTAGAAAATTGCAATGAAACCTTTATTTTGAAGAAAGCCTACTCCTCCTAGCAGATACCTTGACCAGCTCTGAGGGAGTGCTGCCTTACCTGAGATGCCATCCTTCCCAGGAGATATTAAACTGAAGTCTATTGGGATGAAGATAAAAGGTCCAATGCAAGCATTCAAAGAGCAGGAAGTTTTCCTATTGTCCTGGTCAACATTCTGCTCAGAAAGAACACCATCAAAAGCAGATTAACTGAATACCTGTGTTCATGGGATCTTTCTTTACAGAAAATGGCAGCATGTTGCCTTAGGGGACAACTTTCACTGCATGTCATGGGCATTCACTGTGATGCTATGGGATTAGTTTGATAAGGTGATAGAGGGTTGTATAAATGCAGTTTACTGTTAAAATGTCACTGGCTGATTAACAAACCCCTGCACATCTTTGTCCCATTGTTGTTATGCAGAATGTGATCTACCAACAGCGTATCACAATGTCTAGGTTTTATTTACTGCTGGCTGGAGTGTGACAACAACTTCAGTTACAAGCACAGCTCCTCCAACCCTCCCACTCAGTCACTGTAACTCTGGCCCCTCAAATACCAGCGTGTGGTGTTTTAGACAAGTTATTAAAATGTTGGTGTTTCATTATAAAGTGTTGCAAAGAAAGTCTTTGTTTAAAAGCAGATGTTCAGCATCACCCAGTCAGTGGATGGTGGACAGGCTTTGGGGAGTCAGGAGGTGAGTTAGTCACCACAGGATTCCCAGCCTCTGACCTGCTCTTGTAGCCACAGTATTTATATGGCTGGTCCAGTTCAGTTTCTGGTCAATGGTAACCCCCAGGATGTTGATAGTGGGGGATTCAGTGATGGTAATACCATTGAATGTCAAGAGGCAATGGTTGGATTCTCTCTTGTTGGAGATGGTCATTGCCTGACACTTGTGTGGTGTGAATGTTACTTGCCACTTGTCAGCCCAAGCCTGGATATTGTCCAGGTCTTGCTGCATTTGCACATGGACTGCTTCAGTATCTGAGGAGTCGGGAATGATGCTGAACATTGTGCAATCATCAGTGAACATCCCCACTTCTGACCTTATGATGGAAGGAAGGTCATTGATGAAGCAGCTGAAGATGGTTGGGCCTAGGACATCCTGAGGAACTCCTTATCTTTTGCACTGCTGTGCTGGGTTCCTCCATCATTGAGGATGGGGATATTTGTGGAGCCTCCTCCTCCGTTGAGTTGTTTAATTGTCCACCACCATTCACGACTGGATGTGGAAGGACTGCAGAGCTTAAATTTGATCCATTGGTTGTGGGATCACTTAGCTCTGTCTAACACTTGCTGCTTCCACTGTTTGGCACACAAGTCATCCTGTGTTATAGCTTCACCAGGTTGACACCTCATTTTTAGGTGTGCCTAGTCCTGCTCCTGACATGCCTTCCTGCACTCCTCATTGAACCGAGGTTGACCCCTGGCTTGATGGTAGTACCGTCCACACACTGACTATGTTTTTAAAGATGGAAAAACTGTTGCTACCAATTTAAAGACTAAAAATGAAGTTCAGCAGATTCTTAGCACCAACCAGCCTTGAGGGGAGGGGGGGGGGTTAAATTTCAGGGAAATGTACTTGCAGTTATACCAGAGACAGCCGAGGCCATGTGACAGAGAGGGAGGGTAGGGTGAGTGGAGGGTTTCAATATTGAAATTCAGTGAGAGAATCAGTTGGAATAGGAGAGAGTGCCAAATTTGAAACAGGAGGAATGAGAGGAAAGTTCAAAGGAGGCCTGGACAGTGAGAGAGAGATAGAGAAAGAGACGAAGGGAGAGAGAGAGAGAGAGAGGGAATACAGAGAGACAGAGAGAGAGAGGAGAGTGATAGATACAGAGAGGGAGAGAGGAAGGAAGAGATAAGAGAGTGTGAGAGAGATAGATAGGGAGAGGGTACAGTAGGAGAGAGGGAGGAGAGATGGAGAGAGGCAGAAATAGAGAGGGAGAGAGATTTATATTGGAAGCTTGGGTTTACTCAGGTTCAAGCTTTTCCTAGCAACTATTCAGAAATTGAGAAGAGGCTCCTGAAACATTTGAATATTTAATCAGAGATTTCAGGGGAAATTTCCTGTTAGAAAGTATTTGATACTCGAGATGTCTTTCATTGAGATTCCTTCTTGTTAGTTGTGCTAGTCTCGTTCTCTGTGATGCCTCCACAGTCAATCCTCAATCCTCTTTCTTCAAAAACCACACTTCATTTTTCCTGCCAATGGGTTTCATTGGGGGGTCATACCCAGCGCAGACATAGAAATCTCGGTGATAGGACGCTGTGTCTCCCATCGCTGTTCGCAGCTTTCCCGCATATTCAACCCAATTAGCTTCTTTAGCGTAGCCTCCAAACTGACTGCAAGATGGGAACAAGAAATGCCAAACACTTGAAAAGAGTAAAAATGCTGCCTTCAGTTGAGAGAGGGACCACTGCAGCCGTTGGTGCTTTTTCATTCTTGCTCCAACCTTGTGGTCCCACATCACAGACACCAGCCCATCATTCCAACGATGGACATGGAGTAGGGGCTGGATATTGCAGTGCAGCAGCAATCACAGTCAACATTCAGACTCAGTGTGGAGCAGTGCAGTGGCACAGAAAAGGGTTCTCACTAATTAGTCTCCAAGACTACATAGATTACAAAAGTAGGAAGGTCATGTTGGAGTTGTATAGAACCTTGGTGAGGCCACAGCTGGAGTACTGTGTGCAGTTCTGGTCACCACATTATAGGAAGGATGTGATTGCACTGGAGGGGGTGCAGAGGAGATTCACCAGGATGTTGCCTGGGATGAAACATTTAAATTATGAAGAGAGGTTGGATAGACTTGGGTTGTTTTTGGTTGAAGCAGAGAAGACTGAGGGGCGACCTGATCGAGGTGTACAAGATTACAGGGGGCATGGACAGGGTGGATAGGGAGCAGCTGTTCCTCTTAGTTGAAGGGTCAGTCACGAGGGGGCATAATTTCAAGGTGAGGGGCAGGAGGTTTAGGGGGGATGTGAAGAAAAACTTTTTTACCCAGAGGGTGGTGACGGTCTGGAATGCACTGCCTGGGAGGGTGGTGGAGGTGGGTTGCCTCACATCCTTTAAAAAGTACCTGGATGAGCACTTGGCACATCATAACATTCAAGGCTATGGGCCAAGTGCTGGTAAATGGGATTAGGTAGATAGGTCAGGTGTTTCTCATGTGTCGGTGCAGACTCGATGGGCCGAAGGGCCTTTTCTGCATTGTGAGATTCTGTGAAGACCAGGACCTTTTAGAAGCCCTGGACGATTTGTTTCAGGCAGAGTTCACTATCAGCATATTATCGCTGCCCAGCACATTATCACCAACAGCACATTATCACTGACAGCACATTATCACTGCCCAGCAGATTATCACTAACAGCACATTATCACCAACGGCACATTATCACTGCCCAGCAGAGAGGCCAGTGGGCAGCCTGGAGGAGGGATTGACCCCTGTCTGGAGACCACCACCTAGTAACACAGTAACAAGATTTACCCTCCGCAACACCTCACTCTACTTCAGCAACTTTTGCTGTGATGTTGTAAGTCCTTGTGGAATGGTCCATGGAGGAAAGTTTATATGATTTAAATATCACATGATCATTCACCTCCCAATCCCTGAAAATACTTCAATTTCAGGAGTTTTCTGGATGGAGAAGGGGCACATTCTGACTCGGTGATGACACTAAGCAGCTCCTAGCTCATTACAAGACCATTGAAAAGGAAGGCTCTCGCCACTCAACACAAGCTCAAGAGAGCTCAATGGGGAGCCCACCCACCTCTCAGTCAGCAGGCTATGAGTTCAAGTCCCACTCTAGGCACTTGAGTACAAAATCAAGGCTGACATTTCCAGTATAATACTGAAGGAACTCTGCACTGTCACAGGGGCAGTACTGAGGGAGTGCTGCACTGCTGCTGGTGGGGGGGGGGGGGGGCCGGGGGCAGTATTGAGGGAGCTCTTGATCAGACTCCAGTGAGACTTAATGGAAAGTGAGTGTAGATGCTGAGTGAGGACACCTCATGGAAAGCGTGGTTGTGTAGTCTGTCAACTTGCAGCAATATCCCTGTCACTGGGATGAGGAACCAGAAGGTCAGTCTGATCCCAAAAGCAGAGGCCGGGTGGATAGGCTGGGAGGGTGACAGGCCATCCAACAGATTTCCACCCTGATTCCAGCTGGGACCGGTTAAGTAACCTGAGCACAGAATGTAGAGCCAAGTCAAAATTTGTCATTTTTCATTCTGTTTTCCATTCTGTCACTGACCATGGGATTGGCTCTGGTCTTTCACAACAATGACAGGTTTAACCTCACCAGATTCACTGATACTTACGTCGAGTAGACAGTGAATCCATCTTGATGTTTGATCTCGATGCTCTCGTCTGTTGGTTTGGGGGCGTTCTCTTGAAATTGGCTGGGGATGCGGATTTGAACTTCGACCTTGGGTTGCAAGCTGTCGCCCTCAGCTGGCCGGACGATCATGCTGACCGGAGAGGTCATTCCCAACTGGAGACCTGCAAAAAGCTGCAAAATTCAGGAAGTTTCCGCTCAGCTGGGAATCAGGTACCATACATCCTTCGCTTCCCATTTAACCCTGGACAAGGCCCCGATGGTTGCCCATGTCTTAATTCACACATAGTCCTGTTTCCTATCATCCTAGTGCTCTCTGACCTACACTGGCTCCAGATCGATTATAAAGTGTTTATCCTGGTTTTCAAACCTCTCCATGGCCCCACCCCTCCCTATCCCAATAACACCCCCTCCAGCCCCACAATTCTCTGAGGTCTCTGCTCTCTGCCAAATCCCAGCCGGTTGAGCTTCCCCAATTTCACTCATCCCACCATTGGTGGCTTCACTGTCAGCTCCCAGGAGCCTGAGCTTTGGAAATCCCTCTCGAAACCTTGCTGCCTCCCTACCTCACTTTACTCCATTAAGACACTCCTTAAAACTTACCTCTTTGACCAAATGTTTGGTCATCAGACCTGATATCTCCCTGTGTCTCAGTATCAAATTTTGTTTTATAATCATTCCTGTGAAGCACGTTCAGATGTTTCACCGCATTAAATCGCTATACAAATGTATATTGTAGTGGTGTGTTGTGACGCAATGGATTTGGTAACTGAAACGTAGAAACATAGAACTAGGAGCAGGAGGAGGCCATTTGGCCCTTTGAGCCTGTTCTGCCATTCAATAAGATCATGGCTGATTGGATTGTGGTCTCAACTCCACTTTCCTGTCTGACCTCCCCCCACCTACCCCCCAACCCAGAACCCTGACTTCCTTGTCCATCAAAAATCTGTCTAACTCATCCTTACATATATTCCGTGACCCAGCCTCCACTGGTCTCTGTGGGAGAGAATTCCAAAGACTAACGACCTTCAGAGAGAAAAAAATTCTCCGCATCTCCATCTTAAAGATAGACGTCTTATTTTTAAACTGCTCTAGTCGCCCCCCCAAAAATAAACATCCTCCCGGTATCTAGCCTATCAAGCCCCCTCAGGATTTTACATGTTTCAATAACATCACCTCTCCTTCTTTGAAACTCCAATGGTTATAGGCCCAACCTGTACAACGTTTCTTCATAAGATAAGCCCTTCATCCCAGGTAACAAGTCGAGTGAACCTTCTCTGTACTGCTTCTAATACAATTATATCCTTTTTCAAATAAAGAGACTAAAACTGTACACAGTATTCCAGATGTGGTCTCACCAGGGCCCTGTACAGCTGCAGTAAACATCCCCACTTGTATATTCCATTCCCCTTGCAATGAATGGCATTTGCCTTCCTTATCACTTGCTTAACCTGCATATTAATTTTTTTGATTCATGCACCAAGACACCCCGATCCCTCTGTACCACCAAGTTCTGCAGTCTCTCTCCATTTAAATAGTATACTGCTTTTCTATTCATCCTGCCAAAGTGAACAAATTCATATTTTCCCACATTATATTCCATCTGCCAAATTTTTTCCAGCTCACTTAACCTGCCTATATCCCTTTGAGACTCTCTACTTCCTCCTGACAACTTACTTTCCTACCTATCTTGGTGTCGTTGGCAAATTTAGCAGTTTTCTCATCCACCTTGCAGCTCCCACTCTCGTCTATACAAGCTGCAGGAATCTCGAGCCTGCAGGATAATTACAAGGGCTGAGGCTCCTCCACTTCTATCTCTCCAGCCCCCTTACCTTCCTCACTCGCAGTCACACCCTCCCTGTCTCTTGCCACTGACCAAAGCAGAAGACCCTATCCTGGCTGACCTCAATCAGGGTAACAATAGATGCCCCTACAACAGGCAGAGTCCAATCCCTTACCCTTTTCCCCAATATTATACTTCACACTCAGAAAGAACCCTCAATACCTTGCTCATTGGTTCCTCCAACATATTTGAGCAGTTTCAAGGCTCCTTCACCCGAACCCTCATCAAATGGTTTCCCGCTGATGGACACACAGGCGTAATTACCCGCCTCATATTTACGCTCCTCATAGGTCAGGTCTCCCTGTGAGAAAATCCAAAGCTGTAATTTCAAGGGTGAAATAAAACTCCTTGGCAAATGGACAGACAATTTATACAGGAACTTCACCACTAAGTACAGTGACCGGGACAGGAGAAGTGGGCAGTTTCTCCAGCCACTACCACTACTCCACAGGTCGCGCCATTAGTTTAAATGTTTAAATCACTAATCAAAATAGCCAACTATTTACCTTCAATTCTGTTAGACACAGAATAAAAGAGACTTTCACCAGGTTTCTTTCAATAAATTCAGAATAATTGATTTATTATGAAACAAAACTTATTTTATAAAACAAGTTGCAAAATTGGTTAACATACAATTTGTAATCCAGATTTACCCTTCTAAAACCCCAACACTCACTCACATGGAGACATACAAACACAAAACAAAGGACAAGACAAATAAGGTCTCTACAAAGGTTGGCATAAGGGAACACTTTATGAAAAAGGATAAAGTTTGAAAAGGTCTTGGCACTGATGATCTGGTGTTCCTATATGCAAAGACGGAGTGCTGGTCACAGTAATTGTCTGGAAGTTCTTTCCAAAGAATCTTTGGTGAAACATTGATTTTGTTAACTCTTGCTTGTCACAGCTTCGCAGGCTTTCAAATACAGACAGGTTATACTGGGATGAGAATTTTCTGGTTGAAAGTCCCAATCTGGACTGTAGGAAATACAGGGAGAATGAGAGGGAGAGAAAGAGAGAGGAGCACTCTTCCTTCATAGCTTTCTCCCAAGACAGACATTGAGTTCAAAAAACATGTTCAGACAGAACTTCTCCTAGGCTATGTATTTTTCAGCCAATTATCAGGAGCCCACAGCCTGGCAACAGATCTTTTTTTCATTTTAACTCAAGTAAACAAAATAACTCTTATCTCCCAGGTGTCTTGCTGGTCAGTTAGCTGAAGTCATGTGATTTCTTGGAAAAAGTAGCTTACTCACAGACCAAAGTGAACTTGCAGCCTTTTTTAAAACACAAACTTAGGAGAGTGTCCAAATAATTCAAGGTCCTTTCAATTTTTTTTAAAAAAGCAATAAATTCTTGGAGATATAGATTCCTAACAACAGATAGGAATCCCAGTGCTATCTCCCAGTGAAATTTACAATGGAGGATCCCAATGCTTTCTCCCATGTAATTTACAATGGAGGATCCCAGTGCTTTCTCCCAGTGTAACTTACAATGGAGGATCCCAGTGCTTTCTCCCAGTGTAATTTACAATGCAGGATCCCAGTGCTTTTTCCCAATGTCACTTACAGTGGAGGACCCCAGTGCTATCTCCCAGTGAATCATATGTGCTATTGGGCAATATTGTCTCTCTGACCTGGTGAGGAATATTCCCTGGAGCTCTGCTGCCCTCTCTGGGTAATTGTTTATAATAACAGCTCCCAGTGTAAATCAATTGCTTCAAATACAGACACTGAAACTTCACCTGAGGAATTCTTCAAAACACAAATCAGATCAGTAAAGGGTTCAGGGCAGGTAGCTTTCAATCACAGTCTCATCTGCCCAGCAATACTAAGTGTTTGTAAATCCAACCAATTTTTTATCCAACTCCTTCATTTCCCCAGAATTTAAACCTCCTGCAAGTTGGAAACTTTACAATGAGTTGAACACTGGCCTGTGTTTGGAGTTTGACCGGGACAGACTGATCTCCACATATACACACAGACACATCCTTCTCAAGGGAAACTAGGGATGGGCAATAAATCTGGCCCAGCCAGCAAAGCCCATGTCCTATGAATGAATAAAAAAAAATCACACACACACACACACACACACACACACACACACACACACAGGTGGTGTACATAGAGACACATACATAAGTACACAGAGACACACACACACGCACATACACAAGCAGACATAGAGACACACACACATGTTTATAGAGACACACACATACACAGAGGCACCAAACACACACGTACACAGAGACACACATGCAGAGAGATACACACATAGAACACACACACATGTTTACAGACACAAACGCTTACAGAGACACATATGCACACATGTACACAGAGAGACACACACACACACGTACTTAGACACACACACAAACATTCACACAGAGAAACGCAAACATTTACAGACACACACACATAAGTTAGGTGGGGGGGGGGGTAACAAGGCAAAAGAGAGATACAAAAATCCTGATGGAGAGAAGAGCAATACTTCTTCAAGGTAGGCATTCCTTGAAGAGAAGTGGCAGTCAATTAAACATTAAGATAAAAGCAAAAAACTGCGGATGCTGGAAATCCAAAACAAAAACAAAAATACCTGGAAAAACTCAGCAGGTCTGACAGCATCTGCAGAGATTTATATTTCACCTCTTTTCTATTTGTCCTTAGTTCTGTTGAAGGGTCATTCGGACTCGAAACGTTAACTGTGTTCCTCTCCGCAGATGCTGTCAGACCTGCTGAGTTTTTCCAGGTATTTTTGTTTTTGTTTTGGATTTCCAGCATCCACAGTTTTTTGCTTTTATCATACATTTTCCAGTGCTGACTTATTTTCCCTCCTTATCTCAATGGTCCTGAGGTCAAACAGCGCCCCCTGGAGAGGAGCTGCTGCGTTTTCCTGAAATTGTTTGGTAGATGGTTTCGCCCCAGCTCATCTGGGCACTGAGATAAGGAACTTACTAAACAGACTGAAAACTCAGGGAGGCAGGATGGAGCCAACAAAGGCCCTTGTGCCACTCAAACACAGGGGGGCCACTTGGTGAAGTGATGCCAGGGGCAGAGTGACCCATGCTCACAATAAGGAGTGCAGATTGAGAGTGGGTGGGGATTCCCAGACAATCAGAGCCAAGGTCATTGGACGTTTGGACTGTCACCAGGTTCCTCACATTTCAGCCCAATTCCCTCACAGTCACTGGGCGAGGGGGTCAGTGAACTGGCATTGAGAACCTGGCACTGCCATCTGCTGAAGTTCCTTACCTTGGTTTCTGAGTTGAGGGTCTGAAAGGGTCTGTTCTCAGGCTGACTGAACAGCGAGTTTGTTATCATTCCAAACATGACTGCACTTCCTGAAGTTTAACCCAGTCCACAGTTAACCTAAAGACAAATAAAACTCCTTGTATCAGGCACAGTCTCAGCACTGTCACTTGGTGAAAGTTTCACTTATTAATTGATTACACAGTTTAAAGTTCGGGAAATATACTGAGAGAGAGAGAGGTTACCAGGCTTGTGTAATGAGAAAATGCATCATCATTACTGGGAGGAGCCTATGGATTAACCCTTTCACTCATCTGCCCTCAGTGACGATCAACAATTGGGGTAACCCCTGTGTAAATGATGATGAGAGAAGGCAGTTTATGATTCTCAAAAGGGGGAAAAGCCAACTCTGGGTTTCAAGGCCTAGAGTTATTCACTGTCTCTGGGGTTAGTGTTTCTCATTAATAGATAGAATCATAAAATGATGGAACTCTTACAGCACAGAAGGAGGCCCCTTGTTGTGGCTTTGCAAGAGCAACTCACCCAGTTTCCCCGGAGTCCTGCTAATGTTTCCTTTTCAGATAATAATCCAATTCCCTTTTGAAAGCCTCGATTGAAGCTGCCTCCACCTCACTCTCAGGCAGTGCATTCCAGACACTAACCACTCACTGTGTGAAATGGTTTTGCCTCAAGTCACCATTGGTTCTTTTGCCATTCATATTACATCAGTGTCGTCTGATTCTCGACCTTTCCACCAATAGGAATGCTTTCTCTCCATCTACTCAGCAATGTTTACAATTTTGAAAGGAGTTCAATAAAGTTAAAGACAATAGATAAAAGATCTTTGGAAGAGATTAGAGGCCTTTGAAACTTAAAGAATAAGAGATCTCTCTTTTAAGACTAAGATGAGGAGACATGTTTTCTCTTTGGATCATTAGTATGTGGAATTCCCCTCTCCGGGAAGCATTGGAGGCTGGGTCATTCTATTTATTCAAGGCTGAGTTAGGTAAATCTTTGATGAACAAGGGAGTCGAGGGTTATGGGGGGCAGACAGCAAAGTGGAGTTGAGACTAAAATCAGATCAAGCCTGATCTTGTTGAATGTTGGAGCAGAATCAAAGGGCTGAATGGCCTACTCCGACTCCTAAGCCCTATGTTCTTATGTAGCTTTTCTGGACCTATGATTTTGAATACCTCCATCAAATCTCCTCTCAACCATTTTGTTCTCAAAAGAGAAAAGCCCATCTTCTCCAACCTAGCCTTGCAACGGAAGTCCCTCTTCCCTGTCGCCATTCTCATGAATCTTTTTCCCAGTCTCTTTAAAGCCTTCATTCATGCCCTTCCTAAAGAGGTGCTCAGAATTGTACGCA